>NC_080840.1:34357441-34664353 GCF_030435755.1 Ochotona princeps
ACAGTACCTGAAGCTGATAAAGCTGGCTCCCAGAGGTGAACCCAGGTCAGCCCTGTGATGGTGCTAACGAGTCACTAGGCTGCTGGGGACTGGGGAGGGGATGACCTGGCTTTTCTCCACCTTTATATTCAGAGTTCTGCCTCACTCACTGGGTGGGCAGAATACTGAACTCCAGTATGGGCTTGGCTCATCTGGTAGACAGGACCTCAATTCATAGGACATCTTGGCCTCCAAGTCTTCCTGTTGGTCGCAGGGGTGGCCTGGGAATTCAACCTCAGGATTCCTCTTGGCTGTAACTGCTGTGGAAGTGACCGACTGTGGGTATAAAACTGCTGGGCCCAGGCTCACGGCCACACGGCCAGCGAAAGCCACAGCCAGGCTCCCACCTAGGGTGGTCTGGCTTCAGATTCTGATCTCAACCAAACGGTAGGCTAAAAGCTCCTGCTTCCCTCCTCCCAGCAGCAGTCCCAACATCGCTTTTGAGTTCTCTGTATTGAATGCCAGACTCGCCAGTCACCTTCGCTAGGGATAGTGAGCTTAGGTCTCGCTTCCTTCTTCTGTAGAATAAGAATCCCTGGGGCCAGAGCAATGGCTTAACAGAATAACCCTACATCTTGCGATGCTGGGATCCCATACAGGCACTGGTGTGTGTCTCCGCTGCTCCACTTTCCATCTAGCTCCCTGCTTGTGGCCTGGGAAGGCAGTTGCAGAAGGCCCAAAGCCTTGGGATCCTGCACCCGTGTGGGAGACCCAGAAGAGGCTCCTGGCTCCTGGACTTGAATCAGTTCATCTCCAGCCACTGCAGCCATTTGGGGAATGAACCAGAGGATGGAGATCTTTTTTTCTTTCCCTCCTTCCCTCTGTAAATTTGCCTCTCAAATAAAAACTAAATAAATATTTAAAAACAAAACAAAAAGAGTCCCTGCTCCACAGATTAGTTTGTATAATGAGGCAACAGATGCTAACAGCCCACAGCAGCACATACATTTACTCAGGTCAATTAACACTATCTCCTCTTCCAACTCTTCCAGACAGACCCCAACAATGCTCTGGCCCAAGCCTGCCCAGCTCCAGTGACTCTCGGAGAGCTGTGATGTGCACACTTCACAGAGCAGACATCGCAAGGCTCCCTGCAGACTGGAGTCCTCAGGCTGGCACACGGCGGGGAAGAGCTTGGGCTCCGACCCTCTGTCACCTTTCCAACCCTCAGTTTCCATTGCTGTAAAACAATCAGAATGCCTGTTTCATGGGGCTGTGTAGACACCCACGAGATGCTTGTATGGACAATACCTAACACAGGGCAAGAGGAGCTGCTGTTATCTCAGAGAGTGGTTCACTAGAGGCCTCAGCAGCCCATGAGACCTCCAAAACCTTGCAGCTGAAGCCAGTGTTGGGGTGCAGCAGGCTAAGCCGTCACTTGCAACACCAGCATCTGATATCAGAGCAAGAGTTCAAGTCCGGTTGCCCTGCTTCCAATGCAGCTCCCTGCTGATGCACCCAGGAAGGCAACAGAGAGTCTCCAAGCAGTTGGGCCCCAGTTACCATTTGGGAGTTCCTGGTTCCTGGCTCTGGCCTGGCCTGTACTTGGTTGCTGCAGTCATTTGGGGAGTAAAGAGCAGATGGGGTGTGTGTGTGTGTGTGTGTGTGTGTGTATCTGTGAGTGTGTGTGAGTATCTGTCCCTCTCTGCATTTCAAAATTAATCAATTAACAACACGTCTCAGAATTGTCACCTGCAACGCAGAAGATGCCCACTGCTGTTCCCTGCGCATCTGTGACCACATCTGCTGTGCCTGTTTGTCCTTGGTGTATTTGGTTGTGATAACACACAGCACAGTACACATGGAGTAGTACTCTGCACTTTAGAATCCCTGTTCACCCCCTTACCCTCTACTTATAAAAATCCCCATTTTACAGATGGGATAACCAAGGCCCAGGGAGCACAAAGGCTTTGCTCAGTAGACAAGAGGAATCTGTTCTTCTGTGCCCCTGCAAAGGCTTCCCTTTGGAGCTGTACCCACACCATGAAGGCCAGCTGCCAAGCAGCGTTACCTGGCAAGGCTGGGTTGTGGAGACTGCTATCAGAAAATGGTTGACATTGAAGGAACTGCTAACTCCCCACCTGCAAAGAAGTGGCACAAACAGAGCCTTTCCATCTCCTGCCTGTTTGTTTCGGTGTGATTTTCTGAGCAAGTGTACTAACCGGTAAAAAGGGAGGGACAGGTTGGTGCTGCCAGCTTCTCCCAGTTTTCACCATGATCAAATGCAACATCCCAAGAGAAAGTGCTTAATAGATGTTCACATTATTGTAGTCTTTACTGTGCGGCTGATAAAGAGGCCCTGGGGCCTCCTCAGCCTTTCAAGAGAGTGGATGTGTCTGCTCCGTGGAGCCTGGCGCAGCAGGGAGAGAGCAGCTGCGTCTCCCACGCAGAGGATGGAGGACTCACGGGGGACTCGTTCCTCAGGCCACACGCGAACTACTGGGACAAGACCAAGTGTTCTTACAGCTTCCAGATTACCACAAAGATGGTGGGGTTGGGAGGAGGAAGGGAGATCCAAGCTTTCTTTTAAGTTTGCTGTCTTGCCAGAAAAGGCTTCCCCGGTACAGCCGCTGAAATGATGCATAGCATAGCCACCTGCTACATCATGGTACCTGGGTTTGAGTCCTGGCTCCAGCCCAGATCCCAGCTTCCTGTTAATGCAGACCCTGGGAGGCAGCAGCCATGGCTCAAGTGCATGGCTCCCTGCTGCTCATCTGGGAGACCCCAGTTGAATTCTAGCCCTGACTGTTGTAAGCTTTGGGGGAGGGAACCAGCAGATGGATTCTATCTCTCTGCCTCTCAAATGAGTAATCTAAATAAATAAAACTTCAATTGTGCTGCTTTGCTATAAGCCATGTCGATTCCTCCATGCACACATTCACATTCATCCCAGCAGCATCAGGCTTGTGTAGCTCCTCTGTTTTATCAGATTATCTTTCCATTTGCTGATAAACCCAGCGTGTTTATAAAAACACTACTACGTTAACATTTTCCAAAACTGTGACAGAACCAATTTTTTAAAAAATATTTCCAGGAAAGGGGAAACATAAATTCTGCAGAAGTCATTTCAAGTCATAAACCTTAAAAATGCTTGCAGCATGTTCTCCTGATTGAAGTTTTCCAGTTGACTTAGGCCACACGCACAGCGACACAGCCTCTGTGTGGCGCTGGGGCAATGGTGCTTCTGAATGCTTTCCAAGTGACAATGAAAAGAGAAAGAGGTCATTTCGCTGTCATGGTATTGATTTTTTTAAGTAAAACTTTGGATTCTGGAACCAAGAAAGAATGGTGCCTGCTTTTAATTTTTTCTTTTTTTTTTTCTTTTTTGAAAAGTAGAGGTGAAGGGAGAAAGAAATAAAGTTCTCCTATCTACTCAAATGCCTACAGTAACCAGAGTAAGGCTAGGGTAAAGGCAGGAACTAGAAACGCTGTCCAGGCCTCCCTCGGGGGTGGCAGGGACCCAAGCACTAGAGCCATGTGTCACCTGCTGCCTCCAGGGCGCACGTGATCTGGACGCTGGAGGGATAGCAGAGCCAGAACTTGAACCTAGGCACTCTGATATGGGATGCAGTGTTACAAGTAGCAGCTTCACCACTGTGCCAAGTGCAAATTTTGGCATCTCTGCTTTCTGAGGTTCACTCTTGGCCAGAGGATTTGTTTTTTTAAAGATCCACCAAAACACATCCTCTTAGGACGCCATGTGGGGTTTGTCACATTTTACAGATGCTCTCTGAACCTTCAGCAGGGCAGACTCCCCTTCCAGGGGCTGGGGTGAACTCTGGTTCTCTGGGTCATTCTCCACCCAGACTCTAGACAAGGACTGGTCATTTATCCATAGGCACCTACTCTACTTCCCCAGCCAGGAAGTATGGCAGATAAAGAGAACATGAGCTCGAGTGGACAAAGCTGGTCTGTGGGATGCCTGTTTCCGGGTTCCAGCATGACAATGTGGTGTGGGCTGGCACCCCGGGTTCCTGTCCTCTTGGAGAAGGAAGTAACTAGAAGGTAGCTCTGGAAGCAGAAAGCCAGGAAGAGAGCAAGTAGAGACAAGAACTGGAGTTGGAGGTCTTTGTGAGGAGAATGGGAAGGAAGGGAAAGAGAAGCCTTATGGAAAACAGAGTAAGGGGCCCAGTGTTATAGCCTTGTGGCTAAAGTCCTCACCTTGAACGCACTGGGATCCCATATGGGTTCCAATTCTGATCCCAGAGACCCCGCTTCCCATCCAGCTCCCTATGTGTGGTCTGGGAAAGCAGTCGACGACAGCCCAAAGCCTTGGGACCCTGCACCCGTGTGGGAGACCTGGAAGAGGCTCTAGGCTCCTGGCTTCACATTGGCTCAGCTCCTGCCATTGCGGCCACTTGGGGAGTAAACCAGTGAACAGAAGATCTTCCTCTCTGTCTCTCCTCTCCGTATATCTGCCTTTCCAATAAAAATAAATAAATCTTACAGGGTAAAAAATCCAGAGAAGTGCGAATGCTCTTGCATAGAAGATGTAGGTCAAAGACTGGAACAGGTGGGAAGGTAACAACCACATCTTGGTCTTCCAAAGCGTGGACACACCGTGCCTCTTTCCTTTCTTTCTCTTTTTCCTTCTTTCCTTCCTTCCTTCTTTCCTACATAGCACTTTATGAATTTGTTGTCACCCTTGCCAGGGGCCATGCTCATCTCTGCATGACTCTGATTTTAGTAACTATGCTGCCAAAGTGTGCCAAGGGCCTCTTTGTCAGTTGAGAAGTATCCGCTGCTAACATGACCAAGGAGCAAAGATGCACAGTATTCTGTACCACCCAGGGAGTAGTAATGCTGTACTCTCGGCTTTCCCATTCCTCTCCCTCCTTCCACTCACCCTCAGGAAACGTTAGGGTGACTCAGTGTGCTGAAGAAAAACTCTGGCTTTCCTTACTCATTCTGCTGCTTGAGTTTAAACATCCCCAAGCCCAGGGAAGGTTCCCTGAGTAACCAGGCCAAGATTCGGGTAATGGTTATCTCTGCTCCACCAAGCTCTGAGTTCTTCCTTCATCATACTGTTACCACTGCACTCACGCAGTCATTTGCCTATTTATACGCTTAATATCTGTGTTCTTGGCAAAAATGCAGGCCCCAAGAGAATGCTCTCTCCCTTGGCTTTTGCTGAATGACTATTTCCAGCATAGCACCTGGGATGGAACAGCCCAGAGCAAACACCTGAAGATGAACGAGCCTTCAGTGTCCCCCAGAAGAGCCCCAGAGGAGCAGGACTTACCACACAACTTGTTCTGGAACACCGATGTCAGTGACTCGATCTGGCTGAAGTTGGCCACCAGGAAGACGTGGTCCTCATGGGGCTCACTCCCAATGGCCTTCAGTGTGTTGAGGTCCACCTGGCCCACACCAATGGCAAAGATCAGGATGCCCGTGTCCCTTGCCTTGGCTGCCACTTCGGCCACCGAGTCCTGTGGTCTACCATCTGTCACAATCATTATGACCCGGGGCACATTCTCCCGCAGGGGCCGGGCCCCCTCTGCCTCTGAGAAGGCAATATTCAGGGCATACTGGATGGCCAGCCCCGTCATGGTGCCAGTGGACAGATGCCTCATCCTCTTGACAGCTCGCTCAACCTCAGATTTTCTCTTGAAGGTCTTGAGGGAGAACTCGTTCTTGACCGTGCTGCCATACTGGAGCAGGCCGACCCGCGTGACGTCAGGACCAATGTCCAAGAACTGCAAGATGTCCACAATGAATTCTTTGACCTTGGCATAATCGTGGGTATTGACGCTGCGGGAGCTGTCAATGATGAAGACCAGGTCTGCTCGCTTATTCCCACAGGAGCTCTCTGGGGAAAGAGGAGAGGTCATACACATTAGAAGAGATTTGGGACCCAGTGCAGGCTGCCTGTTGTTGGAAGTCTGGGGTTGACAAGCACCTTTCTTTTTTTTTAAGGTTTATTTATTTTTATTGCAAAGTCAGATATACAGAGAGGGGGAAAAACAGAGAGGAAGATCTTCCATCTGAAGATTCACTCTCCAAGTGACCACAACGGCCAGTGCTGCGTCAATCCAAAGCCGGGAGCCAGGAGCTCTTCTGGGTCTCCCACGTGGGTGCAGGGTCCCAAAGCTTTGGGCCATCCTTGACTGCTTTCCCAGGTCACAAGCAGGGAGCTGGACAGGAAGTGGGGCCACCAGGATTAGAACTAGCACCCATATGGAATCCCAGCGCGTTCAAGGCAAGGAGTTTAGCCACTGGTCACCGTGCCGGGACCGACAAGCACCTTTCAAACCTCCTGTCCTCTTCCACAGTCATCCCTTCTCTGTAAAGTTATATGAGGATATATACACATGGCTATGGGCTACAAATGCATAGGATTTCTTTTTGCAAGATAAAAACAAAGCCATTAGCGCAGTTTTTAAGTGGAAAAACACCCAGAGTCAAATTATTTTATTCTGTTATTTACTAGATGTCATATAAGCTTGGTAAAGAATATACCAGAAGCTTAAGACAGAGCTCATTGTCAAAAAGTTTACACAGAATTTCTTTTTTTTTTTTCTTTTTTTTTTTTTTTTAAAGATTTATTCATTTTATTACAGCCAGATATACACAGAGGAGGAGAGACAGAGAGGAAGATCTTCCATCCGATGTTTCACTCCCCAAGTGAGCCGCAATGGGCCGATGTGCGCCGATATGAAGCCAGGAACCTGGAACCTCTTCCGGGTCTCCCACGCGGGTGCAGTGTCCCAAGGCTTTGGGCCGTCCTCAACTGCTTTCCCAGGTCACAAGCAGGGAGCTGGATGGGAAGTGGAGCTGCCGGTATTAGAACCGGCGCCCATATGGGATCCCGGGGCTTTCAAGGTGAGGACTTTAGCCGCTAGGCCACGCCGCCGGGCCCTACACAGAATTTCAATGGAACAAAATAAAAACAACTATTGGGGCCAGCATTGTGGGTTAAGCCTATGTTTGTGATGCTGCCGGCCCAAACTGGAACACCAGTTTGAGTCCTGGCTTCTCAGCTTCCCATCTACATCCCTATAATGGTCTGGGAAAGTAGCAGAAAATGACTTAAGTCCTTGGGCCCCAGCTGCCCATCTGACAGACCCTAATGGGGTTCTGGACCCCTGGATTAAATATGACCAAGTCCAGGTTCTTGTGGCCACTTGGGGAGTAAACCAGTGGATAGAAGATCTCTGGCTTTTCTCTCTTTCTCATTCTGCTTTTCAAATACATAGGTCATTTTATATTTAAAGAAAAAAAACACTATGGCACTGCATGGTTCTGACATTAGACGTTGAGAGAAAAAAGGACACTGGTGTGCTGGGGTCACGGACATGGGCCATGAACTGCGTTGTGGCTGCAGTGTTTGGACTGGACAGAAGGTAGCCTTGGAGAGGGACCCATACACAAAACCCCAGGATGACGGAATGTGTCGACAAACAGAACACATGACAAGACCCTGGAAAAGAAGAACCACACAGAGTCGCAGACAGGAATTTGTCGGAGGGGCAACCTGAAGTCATTCACGCAAGACCTTTAAATTCAAATGGAGATGCCTGTTTAGAATGCCACCTATGACAAGGCACCTAAGCACCTCATCAGGGGACTTGCCTCTCCTATGGGGAGGTTCAGTAACAAATCAATTGAGTCCAGTGGGGGTTTGCAAGGTGGATGATCCACATGCTGCTGTATTTATCTGGCTGGGAAGTAGACTGAGCTCTCAACCACAGAGGCAATAATAGCAATAGAGAAAAAGAGATACTGACCAAAACACATTTCTACCAAGGACATGGCTAAATGGGAAGAAGGACACATGGGAAGTTTCTCTCTTACTGCCATGACTACAATGCTCTGAGTCAAACACCTAGCAAGAGGCTGTCAGAGGTTTGGGGATGCGGGTGATGCTGAATGAGATGAGGGGCTCCCTGCCCCAGTGGGTGAAAATTGAGCTCTCCTGCTGGGATTTCCAAGGTACTGGGAACAAATACCATTAGCAGGGTTGCGTTCCTCCACCTCCTCCTGCTACATCCCCCTTCCCGGACTGTGCAGCTAAATCAGGATTTGAAAGAGATTAGAAAAGGGATCCCAAATGCTTGCCCTAAATCCCAGCCACCACAGCTGCAAAAAAGGGAGAGAAAGCCAAAAATGAAACAGTGAGGCCAGTCATAAAGAAGAGAAGTGGAAAAGGCGCATGAGGTCATCCTGTCCAGGCTGGCTGGCCAGACTGGGACTTATCCCTGAGAGCCCGCGCATGCGTGCACACACACACACCTCATCACAAAAGCCTTGCCGTTCTGACTAGAGGGCAAGAGGGTGTCCTGAACACCGGGAGTTGGGCAGGAACCTGTCCTTCCACCACCACCACCATTGCAACAGTGGGGGCTGAGCAAACTTAAGGATGAGCTTCTCAACACCGAGGCTCCAGAAACTGCATCTGAAACAGCAGTGATAGGACGGACATAAGAAACCTGACCTTAGTATTAGGATCAATAGAAAAAAACTGACATCTGTATTAGGTTTTGAAATTTCTTTCCCAGAGCACTTTTATTACAATCTTTCGACATTGGGGAAATAATCTTTAGAGATGAGACTATTTTTCACCCCTTTTGGGGTTGTGACCATTTAAGGAAATGATGTGGATCAAGAGCCAACATGCCTTACCTACCCTCACTCCAGCTCTCCTCTCACTCCTCCGTGTTGCTGGCCCTCAGCTGGGCAGGAGCAAGGCTGCAGGCACTGCAGTGAGATTAGGGCTGCACACAGACACCTACGCAACACGCGAGGTGGAACTGAAATCCACTCAATCCCTGAACCCCAGGAGCTAAGTCAACCCTGAGAGGCAACTGGAGGGTTGCATCTCAAATGTCCATGAAAGCGTCCATAATCTAGCATATTGGACTGCCACAGTGCTTGACAGATTCAGTTATCTGGAAAGATATGGGTCAGACGCTCCTGAGACCCAGGCTTGTCCCCACTGCAGGCACTGCAGCTGCCCTGCCCTTCTTGTCTGAACTTATTGGAGGGAGAATGTGGTGCAATGATCATTAACTGAGGGGGACAGAGCCCGAGTTTAGACCCTGCCATGGAGGAATCATTAAACTGGAGGCCCTTAGGAAACGAAGGAGATCCACAGCACACTGCCCCCACCCCAAGAATTCTGTTCCTCAGAAGTTTTTTGGAAGCAGGTGGTTCTCCTTGGATGGAGACCTCCATTTTGTGTCATAGTTGTGGTGTCAACCATCCACAAAGCATCATAATCCATTGAAAGGGAAGCCTCAGTGGACTGGTTCCCATCAAAACACATAGGTAGCTTCCATAATGCCTGGATGCTCACCAAAATACCAGAGAGGTCAAATTGTCTTTGGCAGTTCCAACTGAGCTGTGTTCTGAATTGAAATCAACAAGTCCTAACAGCCCAAGTTTCTTCAAGATATTGCCTGGGGTCCCTGGAAGTTTCAGAGCCACAGTCCCACAGTTTACCCCTAGAAGGGCTGGTTCAATGTTCTCAAGTTTAACATGCATCCCAGATCCCTGAAGGACTTGCTAAAAATTAGGATCAACTGGCCACACCTGCAGAACTTCTGATCCAATAGGTCTGGAATGGTGCCTGGAAATCTGCATCTCTAACAAGTTCCCAGGTGACATCAGTTCTCTTGTCCAGGGGCCACACTTTGGGAATGACAAGTCTAGGAGACAGAACTCTCTGGATCAAAGAAGTCTGGGAAGTGTTGCCCCTATCACCTCATTGTGAATTCCCTAACTCCACGAAACTCGGGTCATTTATCTTTGTAGCCACGAGGTTGGGACACAGCCCTCAGTCAACATCTGTGGAGTTAAACGGAACTCTGGATGATTCCAAAGGCTTCTGGAGGAAGGGACCGAGTTAGTATTCAAGGAAATGATGACAACCAGGAAGTGAAGACGTTTCAAAGCAGGAGTGGATCCTGCTAGTAGTGTCATGGATTCTAGAACCCCAATCTTGGCCATTTTATGAGGGAGCATAAACATTCTGGGTCATGAAATCACGATTTGATTAAAAAAAATCCTCCCTCGGGGTGGGCGGGAAACCGGGTGGGGCTTCTCCCTCAATATCCTCCTTTACCTCAGATACAAGATGGAAACAATATGGACATAATAGTATTGCCCACTTCCCTATCCCCCTGAACCC
The DNA here is from genome assembly GCF_030435755.1 of Ochotona princeps. Lineage (NCBI taxonomy): Eukaryota > Metazoa > Chordata > Mammalia > Lagomorpha > Ochotonidae > Ochotona > Ochotona princeps. The sequence goes on from NC_080840.1 coordinate 34,367,613, forward strand.
TTTTTTTTTTCTTTCTTTTTCTTTCTTTAACTGTAATTAACTATGTAAAGATTGTCAACAACAACACAATAAAATAGATTAAAAAAAAAACAAAAAAAAAAAACAAACAAACAAAAAAAAAAAAAAAAAAAATCCTCCCTCCGGAAGAGGCTAATTCGTTTAACTCACTCACTTCACAGAAGAGGAAAGTGAGGCTCAAAGAGGTGATTCAACTTCTACAAGGCCTCGGGGCTCCTAATAGGTAGATCTGGGGTCACACTGGTGCCTTCCCCATCATCCCAGGATTAGTGCCTTTCAGAAACTCTCAGGTGAGCTGGAACTAGGACACACATTTTCCAAGTGCTTGGATGCACCCTGGCATGTGCTGCACAAACCTCACAGACTCTCCACATGGGGCCTGCTCAAAGAGTCCCAGAAACCAGAATCTCCTTGGTGTGTTTCTATTGCAACTGACCATTAGTCTGCCTCCTTGGCCTGGGAGAAAAAAAAAAAAAACAACTTCCCTTGAGTCTTTCATGACAGAACTTGTGATAGCAGTTGGAAAAGAGCTTACAGGCACAGAATAGAATGCCCTTCTTCTGGATTCCAACAGCGACACTTCCAACACTGCCAGTCTAACTCCAAAGCCCATGCATGGCACCGAGGCATGTCTCTCCCCTTGGCAGAGAAGGGCAATCTGATCGTGGAGGATTTTCAGCCACGATTCTACCCTGCCAGGGCAACAGTGTGCACGTACAGGTCTCCCACCAGGGCTTCCACCTCTGTCACTCCAGCTAAATTCCAACACGTCCTTGTAGTACTGTTGCAGGTACCTAGTGTCATTTGCTTAGGAAGGTTAGTGCGTGTTTGGGGAAGCAGAAGATGTGAATTTCTACAACAAGGTACAATGGTTCCATCTGCAGATTGAAAGGGCTCAGAAATCCCTAGGGACCTACGATAGGGTGCTAAGATCTTAGGGCTAGTCTAGCCTCTGCCGCTGCCCTCAATCTTTCTGACCCAGTCTTTTCTTTTGTGAAAGGGGAGGAATGATATTTGTAGGACTGTCATGGGACTCAAAAAGAACTTAACTTATAGCTCACATTTGTTCAGTGCTCATTTTGAGAGCTTTGTATGTTGTCTTTTTAGGTGTCACATCTATCTTGGGGAAGTAGCTTAATTCCCTTTTTACAGAGGAAAACAGTCTAGATGGATAGACAACTCACTGCAGATCTCCTACCTAGCAAACAGAGATGCTTGGGTGTGAGCCCATATTGTCTGGTCTTGCTGCTGTTAATTGTTAAGAGCCCACACTCAGGGGCTGGTGCCATGCAGTAGTAGGGTAAGCTTCCATCCATGGTTTCAATATTCCATGTGGTACTGGTTCAAGTCCTGGCTGCTCTACTTCTGATCTGGCTCCCTGCTAATGTGCCTGGGCAAGCAGCAGAGAATTCCCTGAGTCTGTGGGTCCCTCTACCCATGTAGGAGACATAGAAGAAGCTCCCGACTTGTAGCTTTAGGCCAGCTCCGCTTTGACCATTGCAGCCATTTGGGGGGTGAACCAGTGGATGAAAGAGTTCTATCTCTCTTCTCTCTCTGTAAGTCTGCCTTCCAAATAAAAATAATCTTTAAAAAAATGAAAAAACAGCCCACATTCAGTCAGCAAACTATACTCATCCTGGATGGGGAAGAATCTTACCCTTTTTCTTTTAGACCTGCCAGCCCCAGAATACCCAAGATATACCAGAATCAGACTGGCTCTCTTGGGTCAGTTCTTTCCTTGCCTGGAATCAGGGCCTGAGAGCCATGGCCCACACTGTCCTGCCAACTGCCAAGTGCTTCTTTCTCTCTAAATGCCTATTTGTAGCACTTAAAAATAAATAATGATCAAATGATGAAAACAGATGCTTGCCTCTCTAAGTGGCAACAGCTCAGTAAATCAGGCTGTGCTTCACTGATATTCTCACTCCCTTGACCAGTGCTTGTTGAGAGCTCAGCCGCAGCGGGATCCCTTGGGAAGGTGAAGGACCAGACAGTGTGATGAACAAAGAGTGGCCGCTGCTCTTTGAGGGTTGTGGGGAAAACGGAGGACCACAGGCGGCACCATGGGCAAAATCCCCAAGAACTGGAAAAGGTGCTCCACAAAGCTCCCCATGCAGATGGGCTGTGTATGCCCTTGGCCAAAGGAACCATGAACAATGTAATGATAAGAGAAAAATCGTAATGGTTTCTAGGCCAGTAGGGAGAATTAATTAGTTAGCAAGCTGGGGAATGGTTTCCAAGCAGCCTTCAAGGACTACTTGAAGGAAGTTCTCATGAAATTTAACTGGAGACGGTTGCCCTGGTTGTGCATTTCTGCTACAGCCATAGTTAACTGTGCAAGTGGGGATGGAGGGACAGCAGGCCAAAGCTGGATTCAACCCAGGTCATCCTGGTGAGCTGGGAGCTGGGCAAAGGCAGTTGAGAGAATGGTTATCTAGTTTCCCATGGAATGAAAGGAAGTAGGGAGTAGGAGGGCGTGAATGGCAGTGAAGAGAGGCAGGATCAATGGGCTGAAAGCCCAAAAAGGGTGACCACACGGCTGTGACTGGGATGGGAGAAGAGAGCTGGAGGATCCCACCAAGGGCAGCAAGAGATAACAGACGTCAAAGGGCAAGATTACAAAATTAACAATCCACATGGAGGGCAATCACAGCTCAGGGGCATTTTACTGATGTAAATTGAATGAGGTGGACTTGTCAAGGAAAGACAGAGGCAGCCTGAGCATGAAGACAATCCTGCACACCCTGGGGCTGGTCACTACAATCCCCTGGTCACACGTCCCACAGAGGCCTGCCAGGCACCCCCTCCCCTTGTGGCCCATCTCCAAGGAGCTTCCAGGCTGTGCCAAGCTCTGGGAGAATACAGGTGATTCAATGAGATGTCAGAAGTAATGTTGGTCGTCTTGATGTTTTCCCCTGCTGCACCTTGATCTGTAATTCTCCTGTATGTAGGGCACTTGATTAGGGCACCGTGGAGCCTGGCCAGAGAATGGAAACCCCATCATCAATTCTTGCCTTTTCAGTTCCTATTACTCAGTCTCCAGCAGCTGCATTACCTCGCCCCAGACACTGTACAAAGCAGCAGATGAGCTATGGCTTTCTTTGAGTCCGTCCGGCTTGGTTCACATCTTCCAAAAGAACCACTGGGGACTATCCCGACAGCTTGATGGTATTTTATTAAGGAGACACCCTGAACTATTTACTAAGTCTAGGCTGGACTCGTTAGAAAGCCGGGTCCCACTTGGTAACATTTTCCAAATATTCTTCCAAACGCTGAGGGCACATGTGCTTCTCTCTCCATTGCAATGAACAATGCCGGGAGGAATGGTCAATGAACTGAGTAACAGGGTCAGGACCACAAAGGGTTTCTAAGGGCTAGAATAAGGAGTCAAAACCAATAGGATGGAACCTGGCTGGCATCAATGGTAAGCCCTGCATGTGGGGTTACAGTAGCCAACCATACAAACCACAGGAATGGACAAGTCTGAATGGACAGAGGTCACAAGATAAAATTAGGAGCCAGACTGGCAAATCCATGCCTTGATTGCTGCCCACTCCCCATACCCCAGTGTCAGCACCTGTGACAGACACCCTAATTAATCTGGGCTTGGAATCAGCATGCAGCCCCAGGACTCCTACCAAAATAGCACCTGCAGCAGGCGTCATCACTTATGAACCCAAGCTATGAAAAGACAGCAGCTTGCCATCCAGAGTACAATTTCTAACCACTGTCAGTGAACTCCTCCCAACCCTGAGTCCCCAGTCATCACACCCAGAGCACCCCTGGCCTGGGAGCAACAGACTCTCCTGATAAAATGGACCTTGGTCTGAGTCACAACAGCTGGGTCTGGTAGCTGTCAGCTTCCACGAGAACTCGGCCTCAGGAAGTTGCTTCGTCCAAACAACTACTGTCAAAGCCGCCACCATCCCAAGGCCATGGATGTCCAGGACAGAATGAACTCATGAACACAGCCTCCTACACCACCCACTCACTTCCCTCTACTGTATACCCCAGCAGCGTCCAACTGCCCTAGAGGGATGCCTCAGCTGCCTTCCCAGCACAAGGCTCAGTGCTGTGGCAGCCTATTTTGGAAACCATTTCTTGATAGAAACCCCTCCACTGATTTAACGCCCTGTCTCAGAGTCTCCTGTACTCCCCAGTTCCCTCTGTGCGTGTCCCCTAGCAGCTCCTACAGACAGCTTACCTGGCCACACATAGAATCTTCAATGGATTCCCAGTAACCAGCCTAATGACAGGCACCCTGATGCCCCGTCTTGTTGCTGATTACCTTTGGTGTGCAACAAATGGGTATTGTAGACACACCTCTATGACCAGGAATGAGTCAGAAAAACTGCTCAAGGGGGTGCCATGGGGACCCCATGGCAGGGGTCCATAGCAGATTAATGCCAGGTCCTGGGCAGTACCATCCCAATGTGTTGTCAGATAACATACCGACTGGTGATGGAGACTGATTCAGGAGACAGAGCTCAACCCAAACACACTCTTCTCCAAACACTTGTCCCTGCATCAGCCTAGCCCAGGTACAGTATACCCTAAGGGGCAGTGCTCCTGGGACCAAGGATCGGAAAAGTTGCCCAAAAGTGCCTTCTTGTCCCCAGATCATGAGGATCAGAAGCACACCAATAACCTAAGGCGCTCCAATGCCACCCCACAAATATGCCTGGCATTTCTCAGCCTGTAGCTCCACCAAACCTTAATTCACTCCTCGGCCCTTCTTTCTTCAACACATGGCTCAGGCTGGCACCTAGCAGGCAGTGAACTGAAGGCATCGAGGCCAAAAGCATCCAAAGCTTGGTCCTGCTTCGATGCTAGCATTTAGAAGACACTATTCCTGGCCTTGTGGACTTACAGTCTATACAGTTGTTGATGAAAAACAAGGATGACTATAGAACAAGGCAAGGCTGGAGAAGTCCTAATGAAGAAATCATCTGATATGGTTCACCTGGAAAGGTAGGTCACAAAGAACAGTTGCAGAGGGTGCTTCTGCCAGAGGGGACCACAAAACATGGCAGACACATGTTCGACCTCCTACCCAGCCTCAGAGGCTGGCAGTAACAACGCACACGTAGACAGATCGCTTCCCTGACATCCCCTGCTATGAATGCCACGTTGGAGCAGAACAAAAGGTTGGGAAAAAGAAAGGTGAGGTTAGCCAGGCTCCATGTTCTGCCAGAGCTACCCTAATCTGTTTCTCTCTGCTCTGTATGCCTTCGGTCACAGACCTCTTGGCCCAGTGAACTGCAGCAAAGACAGCTGGTTCCATTCAAGGCAAACTGCATGCTGGGCTGCTTTCAAGAACGCATGAAGCTGGATCTGAATGTTAGCCTTTATTCTATTAACACCTATAGGCAGAAGGTGACTTGTACTGACAGAAGTTGAAACTCCAGAACTCATGCTTGAATTCGTGATTAGCAAGAAGGGCCTTGGAAGCCAAAAGAAAGATGAGCATGCTGGGGAGACATTGTCAGCAAGGGAAACTCATGGCAATGTCAGGAGGAGTTGGAGGGAGGACGTTTGAAAGGCAAAGAGACAGCAAAAAAGAAACAGCAAAAGCTTCCATCTACCGGTTTACTCTGTAAACGCTCACAAGAACCAGGGCTGGATCAGACCACAGCAAGGAGCCAGAAACACCAAGTACTTGACCCATCACCTGCTGCCTCCCAGGGAAGCTGGATCCGAAGCAGAGCACCTGGGACCTACCCAGGCATTTGGATACAGAATGGGAGGATCCCAGGTGGCAATGCACACCACTGTGCCAACTGCCTAACCCAGCATGAGCTGTTCTCATCGCTGGTTACATCTCTGGGTAGCAACGAATCCCCATAAAGACAGAGGCAAGGGTTGGAGGATGGAGATTGGGGGGGATCCAGAGTTGACACCAGCTCAAATTTCAGTTGTCCCTGCTGATTCTCATAAATTCTTTTGGGAACAAAGTCCTCTAAGGCCTTCAAGAGTGCACCCAAGAGCCAGCCAGATGGAAAAGGAAAAAAAAAAAATAGAAAGGAAAATTGGGCCCCATCACACCAGTCTCCTCTGGGAACTGTTATATGGGCTGAGAGAAAAAAAAGCATCGTCTGAGGTTCAGCAACTGTGGTTTCCAGAAGCCTGGACAAGCAGCCAAAGAGAACACTGCCTCGGTTCAGCCCTGAAGAAAAGTTTCCAAGGAATTGCATTTCCTTGCTAGGTAAAGCAGTCTGCTCAATTCTCATTGAAAAATGCCCTTTGCATCCTCTCTTTGGGTATAATGCACACATAGAACCTTCTCCTAACACAGAGAGGCAAACAAAAGGAAGACCTGGTAGGACTTGCCATTTCCAAATCTTTTTTTTTTTAATACTATGAGCAAAGTGGTTATATACAGAATAAATAGGGTATTTTCCCCCTTACCATCTTTCTTTCTTTCAACCACATGGAGAAATGATATACTGAAAAGTGTGGTACATGCACACGCATACACAAACACACACACACAATGCTGAATACAAGCAGGTACAGAAAGCCTTGGGAAGCCGTTAGGTGATTTCGACTCTTGGCCAAGTAGGAAAAAACATAGGCAGGTTTCAAACAAAAGAAAAATAACTGACATTTGACCTTAAGGAATTTTTCAACTTCTTACAATGAGCAATTGCCTTGTCAGCTTGCTGAAGGGTACAGCAAGTGGAAACCAGAAGCAAAGAGCTGAGTGGAGATCTGTGACTGCCACGTAGAGTTGGGCTGTTGCGAGAGCTGGCAGCAGGAGGCAGAGGTGGAAGCGTCTCACTTCACTGGACGCAGTCCCCCCAGAATCCTTTCCCTGGAAGGAGGCCATACAGCTGTGCCCAGGGTAGGAGGCTGGTAACAGGGCTGGCGCACACACTCCAAACTCTGGAACCAAGACAGTGTGTCTTTGCAACATTTCTCCCATCATGTCGGTTTGCCAACACGGCAGACCCCTCTGCTTTGTGTCTTTGTGTCAGGTGTTGGGATGAGATGTAAAGTCAGCCAGGGACTGGCCTAGATGCACAAGATTTATCAAAACACAGGGACAATAAGCCAGTTCCAGGATGGGAGGTGTGCAGGGTGAGGAGATACCTGGACAAGGTGACAAGTATTGCATGTCAGGCTAATATTAGGCTGCTGTCAGGCTAATATTAGAACGAGCAGGAGTTAGCCAGGCTCAGAGTAAGTGGACTTTTAGGGAAGGGGCCACATGCATAGAAGCCTAGGGGCCAAAACAGGGTAAAGGACACGCCCAGCCTAATTGCAGGAGTTGTGACATGGTTGTATATGCCTCCTGTGCAAGAAGTTGGGGCTTCATTAAACAGCCCATAGACAGCCATAGGAAGGCTTGAAATAACCCCATCATCTGTGAGATGCATCCTAAAGCTCCTGACTCAGCCCAGATCACACTCTCTCTCCAGGCCTTCCACACATGCTTCTTTCCCATCCAAGACCCCAGGGTGGTTGCAGGTATAAATCTTTTCTTTCTATGCATCTATTAGAAGGCCCCTGAACAAATGTAGAGGTACCCTTGAGCTTCACAAGTTGGTTTTATGCTCTTCTGTTACCAAATCCCAGAGTGAGTCTGCTTCCGTGACTTGTGGCTAGTGATAGAGATAGTTTAGGTCAGCAACTGGACCCACTGAACCTTCCTCCACCTAGTTCACCTAAATCTCAAATAATTGGCAAGGGAAGGTCAACTGGCACCCAGAATGACCACCTACTACCTACCCCACTCCCCTCATTACTGTCACAGTGGATCCTCCAACACCACACAAGCCAAAAAGACCAAAAAAAAAAAAAATTGGCTTCCAAACTCATGCAGGACATGAAACATCAGAGTCATAAACTAATGAAGTCAAGAGGGTGGAAGCAGAGGTTGGTGTTGTGGTACAGAATGTTAAGACTGCTGCCTGCGGTGCCTGCTGGGCTGGGCTAGACTGTAACCCTCACCATTGTCAGCTGGATTTGGGGGTGGGCTGGGCCAGGCTACAGCACCCACTGGCAACTGCCAAGGTGAGGGGTGGCATGCCAGACTGGCCTGCAGCACCCAACCAGCACACATGAGAACCAGGGAGGGAGGGGGTGAAGCTGGTAGAGGGAACGTAGAGGGCCCCCCTGCTGGAACACCACTCCCACTGGAGAGCATGAGTTGGGATGGGGGCAGACCAGACCAGGCAGGGCTACAACACCTGTAGGTCTCATGTGAGCTGGATCAGGGACAAGCGAGGCTTGGTTGATTGTTCCTCCTGGTGCAAGCATAAATCAGAGATTGGTTTGCCGCAGCATCAGCTGGTAGGTGCTGGCACTGGAGGATAATTCTGTCAAGTTAAACTGCAAAACCACCTAGAGAGTACATGATCCGGGAGTGGGAGTGGGACCAGTAGGGAAATAGTGGGCGCCTCCCTCTGGGGTTATCACCCCCACTGGAGAGCATGAAAACCAGGACTGGGGCAAACCTGGCTGAACAGAATGGTTCCCACTAGCATATGCGTGGGTTAGATATGGGCTGGTTGGGTTGAACTAGGCTTCTCATACATGCCCACTGACATGTATGAGAGCTGAATGGGATGTGGGATAGACTGGACAAGTCTACAGTACATATGGGCAAGCACAGGAACCAGGGCAGTGGGCAAGCCTGGTGGGGATCATTGCAGGTTGCTCCCATTAGGCTGCAGCTCTCACTGTTTTGTGTGAGGGCCGAGCGTGTGGTGGGCAGAATCAGGCTGGACTACAACACCCATTGGTTCGTGTGGAAGACAGGGCTGGAAACAGAACTGACTTAGCAATTGCAAACACCAGCTGATTGGGGCGATGGACTGTGCCAGACCCTGGACTGGCAAGCACACACAAGAAGAATCTGGTCTGGGATCTCCTCTGATGAAGTTTCTCTAGGGATCCTTCCAACTGAACTGCCGGACTCAGAACCCCAACCATGAAGAGAAGTGCAGGTTCCAGGGTCTGACAATGGAGTGCAAGTGTCAAAGCTGAGCCTCTTCAGAGGCTCAGTTGGAGCAGTGGACAGCATACCCAGGTGCACATGGAGGATATGGTAGTCCATCGGAATCTGCAGAGGACACTTGGCACCAATACAGAGGACAGAAGACAGAACAAATCAATCAACTACCCCAGTCAAGTGTTGGCAGTGAAACTCTGGGCAAGTGGAGATGCTAAGGTGGACTATGTCAGCCAGTGGATTCTGCAGTGTTTTCATTGCGCTTGGAATGGCGAGATTGGCAGCAATTCAGAACTGTTGAACTATCAAAACCACTTGAGCAGGACCCTCAGAGCATGCCCCACATCAGGGAGCTGGGATGGATGGGAGGCTGGGTGGGGCTTCTCCTTTTATCTCCCCCTTTACCCCAGATACAGGAAAAAAAAAAAAACCAATAATGTGGAAACAATAGTCTTACCCACTTTTCTGTGGCCCTCTATCCTTTGTGCTCTAATCAGCTATGTAAAGATTGTCAAAATAAAGCAATTTCAGGGAAAAAAAAAAAAAAAGACTGCTGCCTGCAATACGGATATCCCATATTAGCACTGCTTGGTTGACCAAGTCACTTCTGATCAAGCTCCCTGCTAACATGCCTAGGAAAGCAGCAGAGGATGTTCTTGTGTTCCTCGGACTCATGTGGGAAATCCAGATGAAGCTCCTGGCTCCTGGCTTTGGTCTGGCTCAGCCATGGCCATTGTGGTCATTGAACCACCAGATTTCTCTCTCTCTCTCTCTCTCTCTCACCTCACCCCTTTACTTTCTCTATAACAGCCTCACCCAATACCCACTCAACCAATGGGACCACTGGTCTTGAATCCGTTTCCTCCATCTGCTTTCTTCATAGGCATCCTGTGTTGGGTATTTCATTGTAGTAAGAAAAGGTAAGACAAGCACATTTCCCAGGCCCTCATGAAGCTGTGTTTCTGAATTAGAATGACGGGACCCCATTACACACTCTGTATACCCACACAGGATAAAGTGATGCAGACTCTATCTCTACTGGCAGTCAGTGATGTGGCAAGAAAAAGCCTTGAAGCCGACTTAGTGCTCTAGGATCCATTCACCAGCATCACAGGTGTCGACAATAGAGGCAGCAGCACCCTCATTCTAAAGATGTATTTTGGCGTGGTAGTCCCTGGGTTCCCACTACCCCAGTCCTCTCAATTATTATCTAATATGCACCTAACTCTCTGTATTAAACTCCCATATGCCTGAGATACCTAGAAAGCTTTGCTTCCTACACCGACCCTGACCAATCCCTCAAACCCTGCCTTTTTGCTACCTTACCACCCACTGTGAGTTCCTGCTGAGGACTCCAAATGCACAAAAATGAAAAAATACAACTAGGCATGCTCAGTTTTCTCTGCAGAGCTCATTGCAAGTCCTAGTCCTCCCACACTCTCTGAAAGTAGGGCCAATCCTTGTCTGCCCCCCCAGCCTCTGCCTGCCCACCCCCATTCTTCTCTCTACCCTGATTCCCCAAGTACGCATTCTCTGATTCATTTGGAAGCGTGTCCTCTCTCTCTGTTTTGACACAATGCTTCATTTCCTCCATTCTTACTTAGCTTGGCTTTGGTTTCAACTCCCTAAACACACAGGGACAGTATATTACACAAAAGGAAAATTATGGAACCAATCATTTATTTCCTCATCACTCACAGAGCTTGAGAGAGTGCTAGGTTCCAGCTGCTGCAGTTGACTCGATTAAGCCTGACGCCCAACATTATAGTTGCTAGGGAAGCCAGAAATAACATCTCAGGATTCCCACAAGACATTGGTCAGTTGTTTCTGGGTTGTTCTACAAATAGTCCTACAGCTAATCAATAAGATGAAAACCAGTTAAAAAGACAACATTAATGAACCAAAGTGGTGTTTCTTCAAGGCCCAATTTTGCAAAGCAGATTTTAATGTTGCAAAGGGACTTTAACGACTGGATTCAACTTCGCTCGTCTGGAAGCAGAGAACACAGGTCATGTGGTGTCAGGATGAGTCACACTGGAGCTGACTCCTGACTCCCAGCCTGCCTGCGTCCCCCACACTACGTTCTCCTTCCTGAACTTCCATAAGATGAAGACAGTAATACCAGCTCACAGAAATTAAGAAATTCGGTAACATAATCAGCACTTTGCATGGAGTCTGGCATAGTTAGAGTTGTAAATCTTACTTCCACCCAGTGTTTCACTAAAGACTATATGGAAACAACACAGCACAGAGAATATAGCACAAGGACCTTGCACTGTGGATTGGCAGGTAAAGCTGCTGCCTGTGGCACTGGCATCCCATGTAGACACATATTTGAATCCAGCTACTCAACTTCCAATCCAGCTCCCTACTAATGCACCTGCGAAAAGCAGAGAAAGTTTGGCTAAAGTGCTACAGCCCCTGTTACCCACTGGATGAAGCTCCTGGATTTTGCCTGGTTCAGTGCTGGTCATTGTGGCCAGTGATTTAACAGATGAAAAAATCCCTTTCTTTGTCTCTCCTCCTCTCTGTTTAACTCTGGCTTTCAAATAAATAAACCTTTTAAGAAAAGAAGAGATTGGGCCTGGCATCGCAGCCTAGCGGCTAAAGTCCTCACCTTGCACGTGTTGGTATCCCATCTGGGTGCTGGTTCTAATCCTGGCAACCCAGCTTCCCAGTATTATTCCCCCTTCTCTCTCTTCAGTGGTACTTCCACCATTGTAATTTTAATCTATTCCATATTCAGAGACTTAATTTGCCACTGATCATAATATTCAATAAGTAAAAAGTAAAATCACTAGGGCCTGGCACGAAGGTTCAATGACTAAATCCTCAACTTTCAAACGCCGGGATCCCATATGGGTGCCAATTCATGTCCCAGCTGCTCCACTTCCCATCTAGATCCCTGCTTGTGGCCTGGGAAAGCCACAAAGCTTTGGGATGGCCCAAAGCTTTGGGACACTGCACCCATGTGGGAGACACAGAAGAGGCACTGGGCTCCTGGCTCCTGGTTTCAAATTGGCTCAGCTATGGCCACTGTGGCCACTTGGGAAATGAATCATTGGACAGAGGATCTTCCTTTCTGTGTAGCTGACTTTCCAATAAAAATAAATAAATAAATGAATCTTAAAAAAAAAAAAGAAAGAAAGAAAAGAAGAGGAGACAGAAGCAGACTGAGAGTTCAGGAGACCTGGGATTTGAACCCCCTCTCTGCCACCAGCTAGGTGACACTGGACACAGTCGTCTCCTGTAAAATGAAAGGGTTGAATTAAACAACGGACCTCCGTTCTTTCAGAAAGTCCAACATGCTGCAATTTCAAATAAAGTTTAGTTCAAGAGAGATGTCTTTTTATGAATGGCTATACTCACAATTATTACAATATCTATAATAATAACTGAGACTTACTGCATAGTCATTCATATATCAATAGAAGGCTATATGTTATACCTACACTAACTTGCTATTTCTCACAACAATCTATTGTCCCACTTTAAAGGTAGCAAACTGAGGCTCTGGGAGGTTAGAGTCATAGCCCAAGGGCACAAAGCTAGGCAATGGTAGAGCCAGAATTTGCTTTTAAAATTTATTTTTGTTAGAAAGGCAGGGTTACAGAGAGAGAAAGAGACAGAGACAGAGACAGAGAGTATCTTCTATCTGACGGTTCACTCCCCAGATAGACGTAACAGCTGCAGTTGAACTGGTCAGAGGTCAGAAGTCAGGAGCCTCCTCCCAGTCTTCCACATCAGTTCAGCACCCAAGGCTTTGGGGCATTCTCTGCTATTTTCCCAGGCCTTAAGCAGGGAGCTGGATTGGAAGTAAAGTATCCGGGACTCAAACTAGTGCCAATATGGGATACCAGAGCTATGGGCAGAGACTTAGCCTGCTATGCTCCCAAACCAGCCCCTGGGGTCAGGATCTGAATCCAGAAGGTTTGACTCTAAGATTCATATTTTCCACCATTTTGTGATGGGATACAACAAACACAATCACACCACAGTACACTCTGCAGGACTTGACATCACATTAATGTTCCCTTGTTGGAACTGTAGGGGCCACATACATTCCTAGTTCTGGGAAGCTTCCAACCAAATAGTTCTTAGTTCTTCTTTACACTCCAGATATTACTCTGCCTTCACCCCATACCTGACCAGTTCTGATCCACTCCTGACCAGCATTAGCCTCTGCCCCTCTCTACATCACTCTCACTCCAAGAGTCAGAGCCAAGTGAAACCGCATGGTTCCTCTGCACAAAATCCCCCAAGCACTCGCACCATGCTCAGAGAAAACCTAGTTGTTATGACACATCCCCCCTGTCCTCCTCCCCCGAGGCTTCCTCATTATTCATCTTCTCTCACCTCCTCTGGGTCCCCCTCCCTCACTCTACGGGAGCCATGCTGTTCTCCCTATTGTGCCAAAAGTCTAGAGCACACGCCTGCCTGCTATTCCCACTGCCAGGAACATTCTTCCAGTGATTATCCCTTCACCTTCTCCATGAGACCTTTCCCTCCCTTGATTCTTTCTTTTTTTTTTTTAAAGATTTATTTACTTTTATTGGAAAGTCAGATATACACAGAGGAGGAGAGACAGAGAGGAAGATCTTTCGTCCGATGATTCACTCCCCAAGTGAGCACAACGGCCGGTGCTGCACTGATCCAAAACCAGGAGCTAGGAACTTCTTCCAGGTCTCCCACATGGGTGCAGGGTCCCAAGGCTTTGGGCTGTCCTCGACTGCTTTCCCAGGCCACAAGCAGGGAGCTGGATGGGAAGTGGAGCTGCCAGGATTAAAACCAGCGCCCATATGGGATCCTGGGGCGTTCAAGGCGAGGACTTTAGCCACCAGGTCACGCTGCCAGGCCCCTCCCTTGATTTCAAACTGCCTGTGTACTGACTGAAATGAGCCTGGCAAAGAAAAGCAGATCCTGCCCCTCTCGGTGAAAGCTGAAAAAGCTGAGTTCTAACAGGCAGAGAGTAGAACGGCTTATGTAATCAGTACTACAAAGAATTGATTCTGGGGCCAGCGTGGTGGCTCAGCAGGCCAAGTCTCTACCTGTGGAGCCAGCATCCCATACAGGGACTGTTTCTAGCCCTAGCTGCTCCACTTCCCATCCAGCTCCCTGCTTGTGGCCTGGGAAAGCAGTCGAGGACGGTCCAATGCTTTAGGATCCTGCACCCGCGTGGGAGACCCAGAAGAGGTTCCAGGTTCCCGGCTTTGGATCGGTGCAGCGCCAGCCATTGCGGCTCACTTGGGGAGTGAATCATCGGATGGAAGATCTTCCTCTCTGACTCTCCTTCTCTCTGTATATCCGACTTTGTAATAAAATAAATAAATCTTTTTAAAAAAAAAGAAGTGGGGCGACCAAGACTCAAACCAGTACCTATACAAGATTCCAGTGCTGCAAGTGGGCTTCACCTGTTACACCATAGTGCTGGCTCCCAAAGCTCACTATTGAGAACAATAGCTTATTGCAACAGATTTGAAAGGGTAGACAAATAGAACAGTTTTTAAGGAAAACATTCATTGCCAAAACAGAAAGAAAACAGAAAAGCAGAAGGGCTGAATGGGCTTCAAAAAAGAATGAAACTGGTTGTCAAACATACCTTGCTATAGAAGACACCACGCCCAGGTGGGTCTATCTGCTCAACATGGACTTCTCTTGCTGATCCCAGGAACATTTTTCCCAGAAGGGCTATGCCAAATCACCCATGGCCTTGAAGCTATAGAATCTGTTCCAAAACCCTACGGCATGGCAGATGCAACCCTGGCATGAGACTACAGTGTCCTTGGCACACAGACGTGCTGCCTATGTAGTTGGTTGAAGCAAAGAATGCTAAAACCGAGGCAACAGATGAGACAAAGCAAAACAAGCAGTAGGTTAGAGCCTAAACCATACAAGTATAGAAAAAAAACTGTCCTATTCCTTTTCATTCTGGAACCAAATTCAAGTTTGTCCGGAAGCTCAGAGTGGGCAGCACAGGGACACAGGACAGCTGCAGAGATGGTGGTATCTGGGTGCACGCAAGAGGAAGCGTGCTCCCTGCTGCTCCACCACCCAGGTCCAGAGACTTGAGGATTCTCTCATGCCACACTGAGCCTAACACAGCCCTTGGAACGTGGCGAGCCTCAGCACATATTTGTTCAATGAATGGAGTGGCCAGGCTAGGGAATTAAAAGCCAGGTCCAAGGCTCCAGGACATCATCCCACCATGGTTTACTTCCCTAGGCAGCTTGACTGGGAGGACCTGTGGGTGCCCTCTCCCACTTCTCATGGCCAGCTGCCCCATGCTGCACATAATCCATCAACTCTTTGTCAAGACCCCTCCCAGCTCTGGGCTCAAATCCAAGGCAGGCATTCACCTTGTTGCTCCCCCAGACCCTTGCCAGGTCTCAGCTCTGGGACATCTGGCCATCCAGACTTGTCCTGGATGTGCTCCCTCATTGGCTGGCAACAGACTTACCATAACTTCTCCCTCAGGCCCCCTTCCTGGCCTCACCAGAATACACACGGCCAGAATACACACACGGCCCTCCTTTCATCTTCCACTATAAATCAGCCTCCCTGGGATACAGTAAAAAAAGGCTGTTCTGAGCTAGTGGTTCTAATTGTTGGCTTTTGGAGAAACATTACTTAGACTTGGTTTCACACCCTGGCTGGACCTGCAGCCCTCGGATACCGGCTGGGCGAAGCACCGTTCTTGTTGAATCCGCTGTAATAACTCAGAATTATGATGGTCCGTGAACAAGGAACACACCCCTCAAGTCCTGGAGCACCCACCTTCAGTGCTGGTCACCGTGAAACACGATGAGAATGCAAATCAGAAAGGCATAAAAGGCCACTGAGAGGGATGTCATAAGATGACATACTGTCCTCCAAATGGGAAAGTGGGGAGAAAAGCAACTTGCTGGGAGCTACATCGTCTCTTTCCAAAACTCCTAATCCCAGGACTTTACTGTACTGCAAGAGGGGGTCTTTCAGGAGGCAATGAAGTCCGAATGAGGTCATTAGGGTGGGCCCAAATGCAACCATGCAATGCGAACAGTGTCCTAAAAAACTAGAGGAAACGTGGACACAGAGAGGAAAGCCGGGGGAGGACACAATCTACAAGCCAAAGGCAGGGACCTTAAGAAACCAACCCTGTCGGGCCCGGCGGCGTGGCCTAGCGGCTAAAGTCCTTGCCTTGAACGCCCCGGGATCCCATATGGGCGCCGGTTCTAATCCCGGCAGCTCCACTTCCCATCCAGCTCCCTGCTTGTGGCCTGGGAAAGCAGTCAAGGATGGCCCAATGCATTGGGACACTGCACCCGCATGGGAGACCCGGAGGAGGTTCCAGGTTCCCAGCTTCGGATCGGCGCGTATCGGCCCGTTGCGGCTCACTTGGGGAGTGAATCATCGGACGGAAGATCTTCCTCTCTGTCTCTCCTCCTCTGTGTATATCTGGCTGTAATAAAAATGAATAAATCTTTAAAAAAAAAAAAAAAAAGAAACCAACCCTGTCAACACCGTGACCCCAGACCTGCAGCCTTGAGGTCCCCAGGCATGCTGAAGCAGGACACGGGTGTCCCAAATGTCAACTTGATTACTGCCAAAAGCCCCTCCCTGGATTTTCTTTCGAATAAGGGACAAAGCTCTCATCTTCCAATTCGTTTCCTAGTTCTGCAAGCACGTCCACAGAATCCCCTAGCATGAGGATTTGCAGGTACCAGGTTCGTTTTAGCCTTCCACCTCCAGGTGAGCAAAATCCTGCAGCTGGAGGAGGCCATTCTGCCTGGGATGATTGCAGCTGCTGCAGTTTCACGTGGAAGCTAACTCTGTCTCCTTGAAAACATAGGTGCCTGCTTCTGCCTCTCCAAAGTCTAAAGCCTGCAGCAACACAGTCTGTCCAGAGCGCCCACACAGTCTGTCTTTCATGTTAATCATCCCAAGTTCTTTGTATCTATTTTCTCCTCGCTCTGGCTTTGGAAAGCCTCACCCTAGGTCGGGTGGGACTAAGGGGAAGAACTCCTGAGAGATTATCTTCTTTGTTACTTTATTGGTCCATTTGTTCCCTCTACGGGGATTCATGAAATGCCTGCTGCGTGCAGAGGCACGCTGCTAAGCACAGCTGATACACCATGAGGTACATGGATGAAGAAGCAGGCCACCACAACCGACTGCCTCCAGGGATGAGGACATATGGCACACTGTGGGAATGAACGTTTGGGGCATTGAATCCCAACCTAGAGGATAAAGAATGCTTCCACTGAGAACTGAAAGATGAGTCCAACTCAGACTGTGGGGTTGCAGAAGAGGATATGTATGAACGGAGCAAACAGCATGTTGATTTCTTAAATCTCATCTCTTGTTGCTCGGTAGCTACACCAGGTTAAGACAGACAGTCAAATTCTCCAAGTCTTAGTTCTTGGCTTCCAAGAAGTACTGCTGTCCGTCTTGTACCTTAGGGCAACGGACACCAAAGAAGACAGGATGGTGGCCATGTCACCCCCTCTACTACCCACTGGGCATAGATAGCTCTGGTATAAAACCCAAAGGCGAGCTGAGGATGGCACATCCTGGAACTGAAGAAGAAAGAGTAAGAGAGACGCCTAGTGAGGTTACAGTGAATGAAGAGGGTAAAGAATTTGAACAGAATGAAAGAAGAGAAGAGGGAATCTATAGGAGAAAAACCTCATTTTCTAGGAAAGTTTTCTAACTTTATGGCTTGTTGAAATCAGATGCTGTGCTTCTTTCAGGTTCTCCTAATATTCATTACAAGATAGGAAAGAAGAATTTCACTTTCTACAGTTTATAAAACATGCATGAAAACAGACATTGGTTTATGAAAGAGAGCCCGCGCGTGAAGGGTGTATTTGCAGGGAGTGGCACATCTGGGCTGAGCTGCAGTCACGACAGGCCCAGCACCGACTCTGAAGTTCTGAGGATAATTGTGCATGGAGAACACATATTAAGTTGGCATTTCACTTCAAAGGGTCTTCATGTCTAAATACCCTTTGCTGGCCAGAATCAATGCAATAAGCTCTGTGCATCAAGCTTCATTTCCATAATCAGTTTTGCAGATGAAGCCACTGCCGCCAGGCAGCCCTTGTGCCTAGTTAAACGGTGTGCCATAAGAGACTGGCTCCCTGCACAGATGGGAGGCCCACCTGCCACCCACTCCCCCTCAACCCTGAGTAGGAAATTGCTAGCAACTTCTTTTCAAAGCTTCAGGAGAGGTGGATCCAGCCTGCAGTTCGTTTAGACTCTAATTTCAAGTCTCCCTGCAGATGTTATTATTCATCTTGAATTGTCTGTCTGCCTCAGGCCCCGCAGCACCTCCTCCTAAGAGCTCTTCTTCCCACCCATTCCCATTCTGACTCATAGATTCTTCTTCTGCGATGATTTTCAGGCTGAGACCTCCAGAAACACAACTCCTCAGACACCCCCTCACCACCAGCCCAGTCCCATGCAATGAGACGCTGTGGGTCCCCAAGACTGCACACACTGGCTATAGTCACCTGTGTTCTCCTAAGCCTTCCAGGAGCATCTGCTACACAACTAAGTTGGAGAGGCACAGCTCCACCACTTGCCTGCTCCTCCTGCCCCACCCCAGCTGCCCAGCCCAGTCCACTGCCTGATGCACCTGCCTAGCCCTACTCTTCTGCCTGATCCTCCTCCTGCCCAATCTTGCTGCCTCTGATCTTCTTTCTCCCTGCCCTGCAGAACAGGTGACCTGCCTCGGTTCTTCTCCCTGGAAAGAGTGGCAGAAACCTCAGGATGCATGGGATATCCCACACAGAGGATGTCAGCAAGGTAAAGAAGGCTCTGGCACAGTGACATAATAAGTTAATCCTCTGTCTGAAGTGCTGGCATCCCATATGGGCACTGGGATGTCTCCACTGCTCCACTTTCAACCCAGTTCATTGCTAATGGCCTGGGAAAAACAGCACAAAATTGCCCAATCCTTGGATCCCTGCACCCATGTGGGAGACCTAGAAGAAGCTCCTGGCTCCCAGCTGCAGATCATCCCAGCTCTGGCTGTTGTGGTCATTCGGGGAGTAAACCAGCCCAAGGAAGATATCTCTGTCATTTCCCCCTACCCATTCTCTCTCTACCTCTACCTTTCAAGTAAAATAAGTAAATCATTTTAATAATAATAATTTTTAAAAATCTAAATGGGATGCATTTTAAAAAATAAACAAATCTGCACTGTGGTTGGTGCACAGCCTGTGACCCTGACATACCATCCCAAAGCACTGGCTGGAGCCTCCGCTGCTCCATTTCAAATCTAGCTCCTGGGAGAAAGTAGCAGAGATGGTTCCTATTATTGGATTCCTGCCATCCACATAGGAGACCCAGATAGAGTCCCAGGCCCCTGGCTCCAGCCATTGACACCTATGAAAGGGAAAATCAGTGGATGGAAGATCTCTGTCCTCCCTTTTGTGTCACTCTTACAAATAAAATTTTAAATCTTAAAAAAAAAAAATAAGCAAGAACTGGGTTCCAGAGAAGAAAGCAACATACCTTACAAAAGGAGCTCAATCAGTGCAATGGTTCAATGGTTCAATCCTTTCATGCACTCTCTGGGAGTCCTTATGGGCCCCTTTTTATCTCCTGGCTGCCCCACTTCCCATCCAGCTCCCTGCTTGTGGCCAGGAAAGGCAGTGGAGGATGTCCCAAAACCTTGGGATTCTGCAAGAAGCTCCCTGGAAGAAGCCCTTGGCTTTGGATCAGCTCCGTTCTAGACTCTGCAGCCATGTGGGGAGTGAACCAGCGGATGGAAGATCTTTCTTTCTGTCTTTCCTCCTCTCTGTTAGTCTGACCTGCCTTTCCAATATAAATAAATAATCACTTTGCAGTACCACTGTCCCCTCAGTGGATTGGGTCAGGTAACTGATGCCACAGCAGGGTGAGGTAGAAGGTGAACTATGAAGAAAGCCCAGGAAAACTCAGGGAAGGAGATGAAAAGTTTCAAGCTTGACCAGGAAGCTTAGGGGCTATAAGACTGGTGGTCTCCATGAGCCACAGTCTAATGATTTGTGGCATCTGTCTTTCTTCCCTCTTAGAAGGGATTCAACAAATACCAACCAGGAGTTTTGGTTTAGGATCCCAGAGCAAGGCTTAAAAAACATTCATAATTAACCCATCCAAGTGGAAACCTCCATTAATCACAGATCGAGTTATTCTTCTTTTCAGTTTTCCAGTCAGGCCAACTCCTTCTGGCATGTTGCTCACTTTGGAGGTCCCAGATCCTCCAATGAACTGCATCATGACTTTTTCCCTACAATGTTGATGTCAGGTTTCATTAGAGGTGCACGCAAAAATGCAAATATGTGCATCTTAATGAGACTTCCCGGCGCCAGTTCATGTCCTGGCTGTTCCACTTCCAATCCAACTCCCTGCTGATGCACCTGGGAAAACAGCAGAAGATGGCCGGAGTGCTTAGCCCCCTGCCACCAATGTGGGAAACCTGGGTGGAGTTCCTGGCTCCTGACTTCAGCCTGGTCCAGCCCTGACAGTTGCAGCCACCTGGGCAGAGATCCAGAGATGTAACATCTCTTTGTGTGTCTCCCCCACCCCTTTCTCTGTAACTGTGCCTTTCAAATAAACAACAACAACAAATCTTGAGACAAGAAAAAAAAAAAGAAGATGTGGGAGCAGTATATGATGAATTCATCCATTTTCCTTTTTTTTCTAGGCATGTTAACAATTACTGGTAAGTTTTACTAAATTCTGTGATCTCTACCCCAGGAAACCCCTGAAAGTCTCTTGGTAGTGAAAGTGTAGGGGCAGAGCAGCGAGTAGTTCAGCTTTTCTCAGCCTCCTCTCAAACCTCTGCCTCCCACTTGTCCCATCTGCTTCCAGCATGGCAACAAAGCACTCTTTTAAAACCCAACAATGAATTCTGAGTGGATGGTATTGAATCCAATGGAGAACCCACTACAGAGAAAGGAAAAGGTCCCAGGGTTCCCTAGCAGAAAGAAAAGGAGCTGGGTGGGACATTGAGAAAACGAATGCACATAAGTCAACCGGACCTTATAAGAAAGACAAACATCAAGAGCAGGTTGGCAGACACACAGCACGGCTGTGTACATTCATGTCAGAAACAAGGGCATCAAGAATACAGTGGGAATTTGGGCAAGGAAGGCTAAGATTTAAAAAAAAAAATGACAAGCTCCTCTGATTGCCCTGGCAACAGAAGCACTCATAAACCGCCTCATGACACCATAGGACAGTGACATAACAAAAGAAACAAATGGGCACCCTTAAAATAGACAGTAGTGTGGGCCGGGAAACACACTTTGCAGTTAGCACCATCTTGAAGGGACCCAGGAGGAGCTTGGAAGGGGAGCTATGAGTGCCACTGACGGACCCCTAAGGGGGCTGCGGCAGCACCACCTTCCTCTCCTACTCTCCCGCCAGCCCTGTTGCTTGAGAGCGACTCCAGGCTGGGGAATGCGCTGCTTCCCTCTCCTGCTGACCTGATCAGCTTCCAATTAAATGGCTTAGTTAGAGTTATGTGGGGCTGGCATGATGGCATTGTTAAACACTAGCATCCCAAACCCAACTGCCTGCTAAGGCACCTGGGAAAGCAAAGGAACAACCCAAGTGTGTGGACGTCTGCCACCCACAGAGGAGACCAGCCTGGATGGAGGCCCAGTCTCCAGACGTCAACATGGTCAAGCCCTCACCGCTATGGTCATTCAGGCAATATGGGAGAGCTCTGCCGCCTCTCTCTCTCTCTCTCTCCACTATTGCCTTTCTTTCAAATAAACAATTAATTTTAAAATTTGTTATTTGCTTTTAAGATTTATTTTTATTGGAAAGTCAGACATATAGAGAGGAGGAGACAGAGAGAAAGATCTTCCATCTGGCGATTCACTCCCCAAGTAGCTGCATAGGCTGGAGCTGAACCAATCCAAAGCCAGGAGCCTAGAGCCTCTTCCTGGTCTCCCACGCGGGTGCAGGGTCCCAAGGCTTTGGGCCATCAGAGACTGCTTTCTCAGGCCACAAGCAGAGAGCTTGATGGGAAGCAGGGCTGCCGGGATTAGAACTGGCACCCATATGGGATCCTGGCACTTGCGAGGTCAGAATTAAGCCACTGAGCTATTGTATTGGGCCCACAAATATAATTAAACCTTAATCCACATGAACAAAAGCTCTTTGGATGTACAATAGTTTTTTTGAGTATAAAACAAAGGAGTCCTGAGACCAAAAGCTTGAGAACCTGGAGCAGAGCCCGTCAGAGGCACATGAGAAGAGGCTTAGAGCTGTTGTGGTGCTACGCACCTGACTCCTCCAACCATCACGCGCTTCCTGATGGTGGTCCCTGTCAGCACAGAGCATCTGGAGGACCAAGTGAGGTGAGAGATAAGCTCATGTGGGCAGACAGCACAGGTTGATGACAGTATCTGTCATGTTGAGATCTGTGTTTAAAAAGGCCCAAGCACTCCCTTTTCAAGTTGACATCACTATGGAAACTAAGACTCTCAGGAGACCGATCATTTAGTCAACCTCAGTAAGGATCTGACCTCTCTCAACAGGGGCTCTGTAGTCCCCACTATGGTTTCAATACCTCTTCTAGAGAGCCCGTGCTGGAGAGTGAATCAGTCCCAAGGTCAGGAACAGCACAGAGGTGGGGCCTAATGGGAGGTGTCTCAGCCATGAGGGCTCCACCGTTATGAAAGGGCACTGAGCAAGCAGCTCCATCACCCACTCCCCTGCCCAGGCTTTGCCCTTCCACTTTGAGATGACACAGCAAGAAAGATCCACCCTCACACACCCTCAACCTTGAACTGCCCAGCCTCCAGAACTCTAAGTCAAATCAGTTTCTGTTCTTTATAAATGACTCAGTCTATGATATTCTGCAACAGGCATGTGGAGTAGGCCAAGAGGGTCTCTTTGGTCCTTGATGAGAATTTTGAATGCCAAGGTCACCAGGTCACAGGGCAGTTCTCTAGGCAGCCTGAACTCATCAGAGATCAGAGTGCAAGGCTGGCCAAGGAGGCATAAATATCCAATACAACTTCAGAGAACTCCAGGCCGAGGGCTGAGATAAGGTGATGACGCACTCAGCACACCTACAATTGTGTGTTATCTCATTTACCCCTCCCAGCAGCATTCCAAGGTCAGCACAAGCACTCTCACTTTCTAGTCCAAGACTGGACTGCAGACAGGAACATGTGCCTGCTAATTAGCAGAAGGGACTTGAATCCAGGCCTAGGCCAAAACTCATTCCACTAAGCCCACCTTTCTACTTCCCCTACATTTGATGCAAACGGCCACCCATCTGTTCTCTGTGTGTTTTCATGACACTGCCTCTCTCTTGAATTTCTTTTTTCCACAAGAAAAAAATTCACCAAAAGAAAGCATGTCCGCTGGGTGAGAATAACGGTCCCCTGGCATTTTCCAATCCTCTTCTTTCAATTCTGAGGTTCCCAACCCCTCTTCAGGGCTTGCTCTACATCGCACGTACCAGGCAAGAAGCATTATTAACAGATGTAGACAGATAAGTCCAACCCAAAACATTTCCAGAGCACCCTCACGCAGAGAAGCTCACAAGGACCTTTTAAATGAAAAATCCTGCCTTGCTCTTTGAAGAGTCACGAGCCTGATTTTAAGCTGGCGGCTTCAAGACAGAATAAGCTTCCAAGCCCTGGGCAGCAGGGCCCAGGCTGCTGTCCCTGATCGGCAGTCCTCACTCACCCTGTCCCCACCTCCCTGTCACTCACCAAGGAGGGCCGTCTGGGGGTGGGTCCGGGAGGCTCGGACTCGAGACAGGGTTCTGCGGTGGGGCCTCTCTCGGGCCTCAGTGGGAAACAGGAGGATCTGTCCCAGGATCAGCAGCAAGCAGCCCACCAGCATCTTCTCCACTGTGAAGAAAAGGAAGAGGGAAGAGGAATAAGGCTCTGACAAGCATCACACAGGACAGGGCAGCAGGAGCTGTCTCTAGGGCTCCTGGGAGTTCAAGTGCGGCAAACCCACCCACGGCTGGTCAAGTTCCACACACATCAAACTCCTACCCCAAATGCCCTTTGTGTCTGGTCCTTAAGAACTTATAGTGGGGCTTGGCGGCGTGGCCTAGTGGCTAAGGTCTCTCCTCCTCTCAGTATATCTGACTTTGTAATAAAAATAAAATAAATCTTTAAAAAAAAAAAAAACAGAACTTATAGTGGCATCAGGCCTGTGATTTGCCAAACAAAGCTTGCAATACTGGCATTCCATATACACACAGGTTCAAGACCCGGCTGCTCCACTTCCAATCCAACTTGCTGCTAATGTACCTGGGAAAGCAGTGGGAGGATAACCCAAGTCCTTCAGCCCCTGTACCCATGTGGCAGACCCAGAAGAAGCTCCTGGCTCCTGACTTGGGCCTAGCACAGCCCAGCCAATGCAGCCATTTGGGGAGTGAACTAGAGCATGGAAGATCTCTCTCTCAACATTGCCTTTCAAGTAAATAAAAATTAAAATCTCAGAAAAAGAACTTATGGCACCCCTGTGGATTGGTACTCCAAGCAAGGGCATGTATAGTTGGAATTTTTCATCACTTTGATCACTATCAAGCTGAATGAAAAACTTGAGATAGCAAAATCTATCCTGAAGTTTATTAAGTTTCTTATCAATTATTCCCAGTCATATTCTGTGTCTTACAAACTTGCATCAGAGAATTCTAAGTAACAATGTTCCCTCTAATTATAGCAGGTGGCACAAATTAACACATGCGAATTTCTGAAGAAATCCACATGCAACTGACAGCCTCTCATAGCCATTTATTAAAAGGGAGCTTGGTACAGTGGGTAGGGGCTGGGACTCTGCACCAGGCTGAGATCACAACCCAGGCTCCATTCTAAGTGCTTTTCCACGTATGAATGCACTCAGGGAACTAAGATCACTCCAGTAGGTCTAAGGTTACGTGGCTTGCTCAAAGTCATACCCAATTAAGCAAGTGTCAGAGCCAGAATTCAAACTGGGGCAAGCAGGCCAATTTGCCACTTCATTAATTAGAAGCAAACTCAATTAGTTCAGGGTCAAATCCCCAGAACTGAACTCATGCAAAACCATAGCTATTTCATTGTCAGAGGGTAAGACAGGGGCTAGAGTATATAACTTAATAACTAAATAATGTAGTAATAAGTTATTTATAACTAAATAACTAAAACAAAAAAACCAAAACAAAAAAAAAATAAAAACTCCATAATTCAGTGACATATCGGTTCAGCAAACTGTTTTCAGGAATTGACCAGGAGATGAACCTCGGCCTGTTGATTTCCAAAGTCCACAGTTTTTTGTACTTGTAGCTTTGAGCCAGCTATCTTTTTACTAGGCATTAAAATTACACTAAAAATAGTGACGGTTTATTCTATACTTACTATGTACCAGGCACTGGGCCAGGAGTTTTAAACTAGCAAGTGATTTAATTCTTAGGGGAACTCAGAGAGGTTGGGGTACCTTGCTCAAGGTGACATGGCCTTTAAAGGTCAAGTTCTGGAGCCCACTTCCTCCTTACAGATAACTACTACCCCATGTTTAAAACCATTTAAGGTCTTAACCATTCGGGCTGTTCTCTTGTCATGGCTTTAACTCCAAGATGCCTTCTGAGAAAAGGACGGCCAGTTGGAAACTTGCCTTTCTCTCATCTTCAGCCTGCTGTTTACCCATAAGCCTCCTTGACTTCCAATTCCCTTGCTTTATATAATACTCTGTGTGACCTCATTTATATGATTGGTTTTCTTCATGCCATTCCCCTTCTGAAGAGTGAGCAAACACCACGTTCACATTTATCTGTTCCAGAATGCGTTTCAGAGGCACTTGGGACTCACTTCCTTCCTGACATATATGCACTTAAAGCAAACACGTAGAGCACGTAATAGGGGATAATTATCACTTCCAAGACTCGAGCACCATTGCACGTGGTTGGTGTCTACTGTGGATTTCAAGAGGCATGTGTGCTTTCCAGTCACCAGGGCTAAAACACGCATTGAGGATAGAAGCAGGATAGGAAGTTAAACATAACATTTACATACTTTTAACTATCTTCTCCTGGGCAGGTTAATTAACTTCTCCCTGCCTCCATTTTCTCATCTTTAACTAGAAGATAACAAAACATCTGGGGCTCGGCAGCGTGGCCTAGTGGCTAAGGTCCTCGCCTTGATCCCATGTGGCTGCTGGTTCTAATCCCGGCAGCTCCACTTCCTCTCTATCTCTCCTCCTCTCAGTATATCTGACTTTGTAATAAAAATAAAATAAATCTTTAAAAAAAAAAACAATACATCTGCTTTTTGTATGGATAAAATGAGTCCATGCGCACACTATATTGTTATATATTTGTATTATATACATCATATAGGCAATACCACTTAAGCCACTGCCTGCCACACAGACAGTACTGAATAACTGTCAGATGCTTGCTATTATCATCACTCTGCAATAAAACTAACAAATATAAAACACATACTTGGGGAAATGGTGTTGTAGTAGAGTGTTTAGGCCTCTGCCAGAGCAGGGCGGTCTGGCTGCTCCACTTCCAGTTCATCTCCCTGCAATGCGCCAAAGAAGGCAGCAGAAGATGGCTCCAAGTACTTGGGCCCTGCCACCCACACAGCAGACCCAGGCTTCTGGCTTTGTAGTGGCTATTTGTGAGTGAACCGAGGAGATGGAACATCTCACTTTTTCTGTCTGTTTCTCTCTCTCTCTCTCTCTCTCTCTATATATATATATATATATATATATACACACATATATATGCATATACATATATAACTCTGCCTCTCAAATATTTTTAGAATACACATTGCTAGTTTTGCCATAGCAAGTCATTTCACCTACATCAATCTAATTTTTGTGCTCTTTTGTGAATTTCATAATAAAATGACATAAATTTCATAATTTTAAGTATAAATTAGTATCTAAAAATATTGAAAATGTTTTTTCAATGTGAAATGGCATAGCAAGCCGCAGATTGATCAGAAATATTTGCAAAACATACGATGTAATAACCTATTTTTATGTAGACTGCCTACACTCACTAAAAAGATCAACACCCACTTAAAAACATACAAAAGATTTGAGAAGTCACACCATCAAAGATACTTGGATGACAATGAAGGATGTTCAATACTCAGGCTGGCACTATGGCTAATCCTCCACCTGCAGGCATTGACACCTTATTCCATATGGGCACCAGTCCTTGTCCTGGCTGCTCCATTTCCCATCCAACTCCCTGCTTGTAGCCTGGAAAAGCAGCAGAAAATTGTGCAGGTCCTTGGATCCCTGCACCTGTGTGGGAGACCTGGAAGAAGCTCCTGGCTCCTGGATTTGGATCACCTCAGTCCCAGCCATTATAGCCATCTGGGAACTGAATCAGCGAAAAAAAGATCTCTCTTGTTCTTTGTCTCTTCTCTCTGTATATCTGCCTGTCAAATAAATTAGTCTTTTTAAAAAATATATTTGATACTTTCAGTTATTAGAAATACCCAAGTTAGAGCTGGCACTGTAGCATGGGAAGTAAAACTCCCACTTGTGGAGGAGGTTTCCCTTATGGACCCTGGGTTTGAGTCCCGGCTGCTCTACTTCCAATCTAGTTCCCTGATAATGTGCCTGGGAAACCAAAAGAGAATGGCTCAAGTGCCTGGGCCCCAGGACCCACATGGGGGACTCAGAGAAAGTTTTGACAGGCCTAGTTCCAGCTGTTGTAGCTGTTTCAGAAGCGAACCCACAGATGGAAGATTTCTCTATTTCTTCTCTCTCACTCACTCTCTCTCTTTGACTTTCAAATAAATAATCTTTTTTTAAAAAAGCTCATCAAGTAAACATCATGGATTAGTAGACTGGATTAAAAAATAAGACCCATCTATTTGTTGCCCTCAGGAGACACATTCCACCAACAATGGTCAGCAGAAACTATATCTCATGGATTTTTTCTTTTTGTTAGTTTCATCTCTTCAAAACACTTTCTTCTGATGAAATTATTCAGTAACTCATAGATCATAGAGTAGCATCATTTTCTTCAAGAAGGTTCTTGATTTTCATTTCTTCAGCGACACATTAGTCAGTCATTCAGTAGCATGTTATTTAACTTCATGGCGCTGTTAATTTCTTTTGTTCTTTCTGTTGTTTTTATTTTGTGGCTCTTCATTTAAGGGGATGTACAGTAACTGTGTAATGGAGACTATCATATCCAGATGTGAGGATACAATGCAGTATGCATCTCTACTTGCAGACAAAGATGGACTCCCAATGAAACTGTTTACTTCATCTTGACGATAGGATGCTGGACTCTCTGCCATTGTCCATGCCCGCAATGATGGACATATGACTGTGTATGAAGAACTATACTATAGTAATGATATAGGGGAACTCAGTGAGGGGGGAGGGAGTTGGGGAGGGAATAAGGGAAATCCCAGGGCTTAAAGAACTGTATCATAAAATGATAATAATAACAAAAAGAAATATTTTTTAAAAAGCAAAGAAAAATACAAGTTAAAACCATAGTTATGAGATACCACAAATCCACTGGGACAATTATGACTTAAAAGTGATATAATCAAGTGTTGACAAAGACGTGAAGAAACAGGAACCCTGATTCACTGCTCGGCAGAGTACAAACTAGTGTGGTTGCTTTGGAAAATAGTTCAACAGTTTCTCATCAAGTTCCACATACACTTGCCAAGGGACACAGCACAGCATGATCAATTGTGCCTACTTACCCAGGACTACTGGGCCGCAAGCCCTGAAACATCCTTTAGTCTCAGGAAAACGAGATGTCAATTCTCCCTACCAACAAGGCAAGAGAAAGCTGCCTATACAAAAACTTGCCATCAGGTGCTCACACAAAGTTTACCTGTGAAAGCTAAAAACTGGAAGCAAGCCAAATGTCCACTTACTGGAGGCACTCATCATGCCATACGCGTATAATGCAATCTCATTCAGCAGCTCAAGGAATGATCTACGGGATGAATCTCAAAATAATGATACAACTAGACACAAAAATATTACACTCTGAATGATTTTATTTCTTTGACATTCCACCAAGGACGAAATCATGACAAGAGAGAAGATCACTGGTTCTACGGGCCAGAAGTGGGTAAAAGGCTACCAGCTATTAAGGAGCTGAAAGCACACACAGGAGGTGATGCAGATGCCTATAGCACAACGACGGTAGAGCTACGCCTTTGTCAAATGCATCAAAGTACACAACCGGGCAGATCTGGGGCACAGAAGTTAAGATGCAGCTTGGGAAGCCAGCATCCCTGAGAGCCTGACTGGGGTCTGAGCTTGTCCACTTCCTGTTCAGCTTCTTGAATAAAAATGCCTATTTGAGAGCAAGCAGAGGATGGCTCAAGTACTCCAGCGCCTGCGTCCATGTGGGAGACCTGGGTGGAGTTCTGGGTTCCCGGTTGGAGCAGGCATCTGGGGACATTTCCAGAGTGAACAAGTGGATGGAAATGTGGAAGATCTCTCTCCCTCTCTGTGTCTCTCTGTCTTTCAAATAAAATGAAAATGTGTGGTCGCCTCGGTAGCATATATACTAAAATCAAATAAACTGAAAATAAATATTCTAACAGTTCAACACCTAAAATTCCTTCATTTTATTACATATAAATCGAACTTCAAGAATTTATTACGATAAAAGAATGGGGGAAATTTTACTATATGGATATCAATTTAAATTAGTACAGTAATATTACTATCAGGTAAGATAGAGTTTTTTTAATGCAATACAGAGAAACAAGAAAAACATGACAGTGTGTTATCTACGTGAATGGTTGTTTCTTGGTCTCATGTTGACAGTTAATGGCATTTGAAGATCAAGAGCCATTTCTAACTGGGAAAAGGAATGAGGCTGAGAGCAGGTCCTTCCATATGTGGGTATTTGAGAAGAATTGTACTGAGAAGAAAGATTAATTCAAATGGGACAGATTCCATGGAGCATTTGGGAGCATGGGAAGAATATTTCTAAAATAATACAATGACTATGACTTTTGTTTTAGCAAATTCTCTCCTCTCCATGGAACAAGGAATGTTTTCATTTAGCTTTTCCAGGGGGGTGAGGGAAGAGAGACAGGAGATTGTTCTGAACAACTCAGCTGCAGGATGTTCTGTGCATCATTGTTGGAAACAAGTGGACAGGGAAGAATTTCCCCCCCGGAATGAGCACTGCCTCAGTGGGCGCCTGCGCACCTGTGTGACCTCATCGAGGAGACAACTCTCTGAGCTTGTCAGACACTCAGGAAAAGCATGGCCCAGGGCTAGGCACGGTGACACAGAGGAACACCCACATCCCATAGAGTGCTAGTGTGAATCCCAACCACTCTGCTTCCAATCCAGCTTCCTGCTAATGTACCTGGTAGATGGGCCGAAGATGATGGCTTAAGTGCTTAAGTCCCTGTCACCCATATGGAAAACCTTGATTGAACCCAGGCTCCTGTCTGTAGCCTGGCCCACACCGAGGCTGTCACAGGCTTTGGGGAATCCGTGGATGGAAGCTCTCTCATCTCTGCCTCTCTCTCTGTTGGTTCCATTTCAAATAAATAAACTTTTTGTTTTTTCTAAACAAAGGCAATACCTGGAAGCAGTGGCTCTCAGCCTAAGCCAGACCGCAGGCCCTGCGTCCTGAAGGTGACAAGACACCCTCCCAGATGACAGCTGCCCCTCAGAAGCAGAGCAGCAGGAGGAGGGGACTGCTACTGACCTATGACATGCCGACAGCAGGCCAGGCAGCAAGCTGGGCAAGACTCACAGGGCCCACTTACTTGATCCCCACAGTCATTCTGCAATGTGGATGAAAACCTATTTTACGAATGGAACATCAAGACTGACAGGTAAAGATATTCTCTGAGGCCTCAGAAGTAGTTAATCAGCAAAACCTTAGGCAAGCTGCCCACTTACCAAAAAAGGGATTTAACCAATGTTTAAGTTTTTAGAAACCAAATTATTTTTCAATGATTTATTTTGCATATTTACCAAGAAAGGAAAAAATACAGAAAAATCTTCCATCTACTGGTTCACTCTCCAAGTAGCCCCAATGGCCAGAGCTGAGCCAATCCGAAGCCAGGAGCCAGGAGCCTCTTCCAGATCTCCCATGCAGATGCAGGGTCCCAAGGTTTTGGGCCATCCTTTACAAGTTTCCCAAGCCACAAGCACGGAGCCAGGTGAGAAGTAGAGCAGCTGGAACACAATAGAATGCTAGCACTTGGAGATGAAGGATTAGCCTGTTGATCCATGGTGCCAGTCCCTAGATGCCAAGTTCTATAGATTTGTCTAGATCTTGTGTTCAGCATGCCAAGTGTGCACACCAACTTTTCCACACATCCACAGAGACTCGCAGGACCCTGGTGCTGCAGAACGACCACTAACCATCCCTTTCTGTCTCCCACCTAATTTTGGAATCCTCATCTCCTGCACTGCCAGCAGATGGGAAGCCAAACTCTGCCAGGACTCAAAGCTGTCCATGGACTTCAGGTGGCTCTAAATGTTAGACCTTGGTGGTCCTTTATGTTGACCTGACATCTGCATCTCTAACTTCCATTCAATGCTGCCAGCTAGGCCTGACAAATTTACCTTTCCCACCCAGATGCTCCCATGGCCAAGGTAATTCGAGAAGCTCGGAGTTTGTCTGCAAACTCAGCACACTCATGAGTCACTGTCCTGCCTCTGTGTGGCTCTGTGAAACAAGCCTCCTGGCTGCTTCCAGCCCTGCAGTCAATGCTGCCTCCTCACCCAATGCAGATGGCCAGGAGCCTCAGACTTGCCCTCCCTGCCTCGGGTCCTTCACCACCTGGCCAGCCTGTCCTTCCTCCAGTGCCTAATGTCGCCATGCAAAGCCCTCCATGTTGGATCCCTGCCTCTTCTCTAACGAGGATGGTCTCTGCATCCACGCAGAGCGTCCTGTCATCACTGGTGGGACAAGCTTGCCCACGTCGATCCCTCGGCCTAGCATGTCTGCATTCCACCTGAATGCAAACCTGCACTGCATCCTCAGGGATCCACCCACATGTCCCCAACTTTCCCACTGAGGCTTGACTTTTCCACACACCCCTGATGACAGCTTCATGCATTTATTCCTACCCCATCTGTCTGTTCACCTGTCCTGTGAGCTGCTCCAAGGACCACACCTTGTCACCTCTGCATCCCCCAATTATCGTGTGCTGAATTTTGTAACTCAGTGTATATACAAAATCATAGTATTTGTAGGCATGCTTCTGCAGATCATTTATTAATCTTTTATTAATATATCCATTATATTACATGTAATAATATATCACTTACATTAATATAATCATTAATCATAATCAATAAATGTTAAGACAAACTGATCCTAGTATTTCACCCAATAACTACCAAAGTCACCGGCATCTTCCTCTTTATATGGCATTTGTCCAAATTTAAATGATCCCATGGAAGGAAGTCTCCCACTTTCTTCATGAGAGGATTCCGCCAACATCATTTCTCAACCAACATAAAAATACAATTAAAAGTATATATACACTTTTATTTTATATATATATAAAATATTTATTTATTTATATATATATAAAGTATTGGGGTCAGCATGGTGACATAGCAAACTACTGCTCAACTTGTGCTGCTGGCTTCCCACATGGATGCGGATTTATGCCACAGCTGCTACATTTCTGATCCAACTCCCTGGCAATGGCCTACGAAGGCAGCAGAAGGCGGCTCAAGTGCCTGGGCCTCCACGTCCACGCGGGAGACCTGGAAGAAACTCCTGTCTCCCAGCTTCAGAGCTGCCCAGTTCTGGTCACGGCAGCCATTTAGGTGGTGAACCAGCAGATGGAAGATTTCTCTCTCTCTCTCTCTCTCTCTCTCTCATGCTCTTGCCCTTTCTCTTCTCTCTGTTTCTCCCTCCCTTTCTCTCAGCAATTCTCAATTTCAAATAAAATAAATAAATATTTTAACGAAATATCCATGTGTACTTAAAACATCACTACAGTCATCAACACAGATTTGAGACCTACAAAATAATAGATCCACTTAGAAATGCTACTTTTTCATTTAATATGTTTCATAAAACAAAGTTTTCTCTTGTTTCATGAAACAAGATTTTTAAATATTTGATTTGCTACTCTGATACTGATATCTCATTAATACTAGATGCCTTTTAAGTCTTTTAGTAATTTCATTTCTTAGTTTTCTGAGGTACAGCATTTTTTGAATCCAAATATGATGCTGTCACTGGAAATTTTATCTCAAACCACCAGGCTCCATTTAAATAACATGAGAACAGCTGGAGTCTTTCATATGTCCTGAGGGCCAAAATTCATCATCTCTCATTGTGCTGCTCTTTAAAATGACCTTGTGAAGAACGGCACACAGCATCACCCAATCCGTGCAACTGTCAAGTTGTGTCCTCAAAAACAATTACTAAATTTGGGCTGAAACTTTTGACCAATTGATTTCTATCAGTATCCAAAACTAGCACCAACTGAGACCGTGTCATGCTGTGTGTTCACCCAAAAGGACTTTATTTCGAGCAGCCGACAGAGGTGTCTGTATTTGGAGACACTTGGCAAGGACTTCAGTATCAGGCGTTTTCCTCTTTGCCCAGAAACAGTTTTCACAAAACCCCTCACCTCAGACTTCAGTTCATATAGTCACTCCTCCTTCTCTTTTTCACCCTTCCTCCCAATCTAACAGTGACTCTTGTCTGTTTTGTTCACTTGGTCATTTGTTTTCTGTCTGCAATCCCTATGTCCCCTTCGCTTTCAACCCTTCCACATTCATAACTGTAAACCTAGCCCTAATTTTTATCAGATACCCCAAAAGTCCTGGCAGCAATTACTCATTGTCCCCAATATCTCCTCTGATCTTTTTTTATTATTATTTTAAAGATTTATTTATTTGAGGGCCCAGTGCTATAGACTAGTGGCTAAATCTTAGCCTTGTGTCCACCAGAATCCCATTTAGGTGCCAGTTCATGTCGCAGAGGCTCTGCTCCCCATCCAGCTCCCTGCTTGTGGCCTGGGAAAGCAGTCAAGGATGGCCCAAGGCCTTGGGACCCTGCACCCACATGGGAGACCTGGAAGAAGCTCCTGGCTCCTGGCTTCAGATTGGTTCAGCTCTAGCCACTGTGGCCACTTCGGGAATGAATCAACGGATGGAAGATCTTCCTCTCTGTCTCTCCTCCTCTCTTTCTGTTTGCCTTTCCAATAAAAAATTTTTTTAAATCTTTCAAAAGATTTATTTATTTGAAAGACAAAAGCAAAAGAGAAAGAGAGAAATATCGTCTGCCCTCTGGTTTACTGCCCTAATGTGTGCAACAGCTAGAGCTGAGCCAGGCTTAAACCAGGAACCTAGAACTCCTTTCTGGTTTCCCACATTTGTCTCCAAGCACTCCCATCATCTTCTACTGCATTCCCAGGCACATCACCAAGGGTTGGATGGGAAGTGAGCAGTTGTGACTCAAACCAGCACTCATATGAGACGCTGGCACTACGAGAGGCAACTTAACACACTTACAACAGCAATGCCTATTCTTATTTAACGATAAGATACAAGTAGGATCAAATACACACTGTTTAGGTTGACATTCAAAGCTCCATTATCTGGCCCCGTTACCATGGTAACCTTAACAACTCCCCAAGACACCTACCCCTTGACACACACGTTCATCAACACTCACCTCTATCTGAGCCCAGGAGCTCCACACAACAGCTCTTAGTTTCCACCGACTGAATTCAGTTTATGACAAGTATGGGTAGGGAGTCACCTCTTTCCAAAATGAAGCATGAAGTGAGACAGCATAAATGACTTTTAATCATGGAAAATAACTGAAAAGAATATGGTTTAGTCATACTATGGAATATTATATACCAACTAAAAGAATGAGTTACATTTCAGATAATCACATGGTAGAGTTAATATTGAAAAAGTAAAATTTTAAAATGGGAAAAAACTACTACAATCATAGGAATTCAAATCATGATTACACAACAGATGTTAGTAGACAAAAAAGGGTCACGGGGGTGGGATTTTTAAGAAGATTTATTGTAGTTTAGTTCAAAGAATCACGGTAAGTGAGAGAAAGAGACAGAGAGACAAAATCTCCCTTCCACTGGTTTTTTTCCCCCAAATTGCTGCAACACCAGAGCTGGACTGGTCTGAACCTGGAAGCCAGGAGTCAAGAGCTTCTTCCGGGTCTCCCACATGGGGCTCAAGGCCTTGGGCCATCCTCCACTGCACCCCAGACCATGAGCATGGAGCAGCATCGGAAGTGGGGCAGCTGGGACTAGAACTGGTACTCATATGGTATGTCAGTGCCACAGGCAGAGAGTAGGCTGTTATAGCAGCAAGCCTGCCCTATTCTTGTTTTTAAGATTTATTTATTTGGTGGGGAAGTCCCAGACCCTATCGAATTATACCATTAAATTCAAAATTAAGAAAAATTTGTTAAAGATTTATTTATTTATTTGAAAGGAAGAGTTACTGAGATTTTTCCACGTGCCAGTTCACTCCCCAAAAGCCAAAGCCAGAAACCTGAAATTCCAATTGGGTCTCCCACGTGGGTACAGGTCCCCAGTTTTGGGGCTACCTGCTACTTCTTTCCCAGACACTTCAGCAAGGAGCTGGACTGGAAGTGCAGCGGCCAGGTCTTGAGTCAATGTTTATATAAAATGCTGGTATCTCAGGCGTTGGCTTAACCCACTGCACTACAAAGCTGGCCCCTGCATTCTTGATTTGTGCATGAATCACTCAATAAACATTTGCTTTAACATCGCACAAAATTACACTATGCTCCTAGAACTGCAGTTAGCTATGGAAGGGAGCTGATAAATGTGAGATCCAAATGACACTTGTGGCACACCAGCCTGGGAGCTGTCTGCCTGAGCGTGGTCCCTTTACAGGATGCCCACAAGGCCTCTTGCCTGTCCCTTATGGTCTGTGCAGCTTTTCACATATTCTTTTGGTAAGAACCGTACTTCACATTGGACAGCTGCAGCACTACTCTTGGCCATGTGCTCAGTTTCTCCCATGAGCACCAAGAAAGGGAGGTCAGAAATGAAGCTTGGGACCCAGTGTGGTGGCCTAGCAGCTAGAGTCCTCACCTTGAATGCATCGGGATCTCATATGGGTGCCGGTGTTAATCCTGGCAGCTCCCCTTCCCATCCAGCTCCCTGCTTGTGGCCTGAGAAAGCAGTCGAGACAGCCCAATGCCTTGGGACCCTGCACCCACGTGGGAGACCTGGAGGAAGTTCCTGACTCCTGGCTCCGGATCAACACAGCACCGGCCGTTGCACTCACTTGGGGAGTGAATCATCGGATGGAAGATCTTCCTCTCTGTCTTTCCTCCTCTCTGTATATCTGACTTTGTAATAAAAATAAAATACTTAAAATAAAAGAAATGAAGCTTGGTTTGTGGGGGGCATTCGCAGGTGTCACCTCTTGAGTGGATCACTGTATAGCTTCTGGAAGGGTGGGGTCGCTATTAAGAATGAAGCTGCAGGCCTGGCATTGTGGCCTATCGGCTAAAGTCCTCACCTTGAAAGCCCGGGATCCCATATGGACGCCAGTTCTATTCCCAGCAGCTCCACTTCCCATCCAGCTCCCTGCTTGTGGTCTGTCAAAGCAGTCGAGGACAGCCCAAAGCCTTGGGACCCTGCATCCTCGTGGGAGACCTGGAAGAGCTCCTGGCTCCTGGTTTTGGATCGGCACAGCACCAGCCGTTGCGCTCACTTGGGGAGTGAATCATCGGACGAAAGATCTTCCTCTCTCTCTTCTCCTCTCTGTATATCTGACTTTGTAATGAAAATAAAGCAAAATCTTAAAAAAAAAAAAAAAGAATGAAGCTGCTCAGCTGGTCACACTGTGATTTACATGTGGCAGACAGAACAGTCGTTCTCCAAACATGTCCATGTCCCAGGAAGGACACCCTGTGCTAGGGGAACACAATGGAGGTTGCTCCTCAGACAGCCTTAAAAATAGAGATGGGGGCGAGTGTTAAGGTACAGTGGGTTAAGCTACCACCTGTCACACCTGCATCCCACCCTATAGTGCCAGTCCAAGTCCCAGCTGCTTCACTTTCTTTTTAAGATTTATTTATTTTTATTGGAAAGCCAGATTTACAGAGAGAAGGAGAGACAAAGATCTTCCATATGCTGATTCACTATCCAAGTGGCCGCAATGGCCAGAGCTGAGCTGATCCACAGTCAGGAGCCGAGAGCTCCTTCTGGGTCTCACACACAGGTGCAGGGTCCCAAGGCTGTCCTCTCTTGCTTCCTCGGAGCACAAGCAGGGAGCTGGATGGGAAGTGGAGCAGCCAGAACACGAACTGGGCGCCCATATGAGATCCCAAGGCACGCAAGGCGAGGAGGACTCCAGCCACTAGGCTATCATGCCAGGTCCCAGCTGCTCCGCTTTTGACCCACTTTCCTACTAATGAGCCTGAGAAGGCAGTACATGATTGCCCAAAGTACTAGGGCCCATGCCACCTATGCGGGAGTCGCAGGTGGAGCTCCTGGATCCCAGTTCAGCCTGGATCATCCCCTACTGCTGGCATTTCGGGGAGTGAAGAAATATATGGACAATCTCTTGTTTTCTATCTCATTCTCTCCATGTTTCTGCTTTTCAAACAATAAATCTTTAAAAAACAGGAAGATTATCGTGGGTGCCTGGCTGATCCAAGTAAGCCTGGCACAACTGTGAGCGTCCTTGGAGGCAGAAGAGGACACCCTAACAAAGAACCAGAAAAGCGACAGGGTAAACAGGACCGAGCCCTACACAACAGGCTTTGGATATGGGAGCAAGCAGTAAGCCAAGCAAGGTGGCTGTCTCTAGAAGCTGGTACATACCCAAAAGACGTGAACACATCATATAAAAGACACCTGCTCCACCATGTTTATAGTGCCACTGTTCATAACAGCCAGAAGATGGAAATGGATTTTTAAAAATTATATATATGAAATATATGTGACAATTTAGCCATATACAAGAATGAAATTCTGGGGCCGATCTCATGGCTCAAATGGCTAATCCTTCCCCTTCTGTGGCCAGCATCCCATAAAGGTACCAGTTCCTGTCCTGACTTCTCTGCTTTCCATCCAGCTTCCTGCTGTGGCCATGGAGGACAGCCCAATGCCTTAGGACTCTCCACCTGTGTGGGAGACCCAGAAGGAGCTCTCGGCTCCTGACTGTGGATCAGCTCAGCTCTGGCCATTGCGGCCACTTGGACAGTGAATCAGCATATGGAAGATTTCTCTATCTCTCCTTCTCTCTGTAAATCTGGCTTTCCAATAAAAATAAGCAAATCTTCATTAAAAAAAAAATTTAAAGCAAGGAAGCAAGGAACACAAGAAGAGAGTATCATTACATTCTTAGAATCGTATCTGTGAACTAAAGGAATCTGCTCACTGCTAACACCACATTAACATGAAGAACCCAAGTTAAGGACTGAAGTGGGGAAGTTAGCCTGAGTTCTCAAGGTGTGTCAATGTCATCATAAGGGTTTTACAAGAGAGAAATAAATGATAGACACAGAAAATGTTTAGAAGATGCCACCCCATCAGCCCTGAGGGCGGGAGGAGGGAACCAGGGGCTAGGAAACACAGTCCAGGAACACAAGGAAACGACATGCAGCCCTCCTGCCGCCATGACGGGAGCCCCGGGAGCCCCTTTCAGACCTGGGCCTGCACAGCTGCCAGTTCATCAACTGCGCACAGCCTGCAGTCAAATGGCAATAACCTAGAACAGCAGCAGGGACTCGAACGGGCAAGCGTGCCACCCCTCCCACGTGCAGCTACAGCGTCCTCTGACAACACTCCGCAGAGCTCCCCCAAGCACTTTCCAGCTCACCTCTCCAGCCACGGATTCCTGCACACAGTTATTCTGTGAAAATATCATCTTCCTGTCCATGTGGTGGGTAACACAACTGAGGCTTGGGCAACACCATTCACCACAGCTAATAAGCCCTGAGCCAGGCACTGCACCGAGCACTGGGTGTGTGATGACTAAGTTCCTTCTCCCAACAACCCGAGTCCCCATGTGCTGATACAGAAACTGAGGGGCCAAGCTAAGGATCCTCACAGGTGTGAGGCTGGGACTGGACGCCAGGTCCTTAGGGTGCTAAGAACACTATGCTGTGGGTGACAGCATCACCTGCTCCCAGCACTGGCATCACTGTGACTGACAGAACTCAGCCTCGCCCCGCCATTCCCTGTGATCCCCTTCAGGAATGGGTGGCTGTCTGCCGAGCCATGAGGCAGGGTTCAAGGGTGACCTCACGCGGGGTTTAAGTGCCAAGTGCTGTCCATTGGAAGAGCTCACCTGCCACTGTGTCCTAGCAACAGTGACCATGTGCTCCAGCTGCTCCTGGACACTCCCCCACCTCATGAGTCATTTCTGTGTGTGAGCTAAACAGGAGCTCACCTTGGTTTCTAGAAGATGGGGGGCCCCAGGAGAGGACTCCCTGCATGTGCAACACAGCCAGGGAGCAGTGAGTCGCCAGGAAATACCCCGGAGCTCCTTCCCCAACTTGGCTTCATTTAACTCTCACCCACAGTATCCCGCGTGTTCCTGGCCAGCCAGCTTGCCTTGCCTGAGCCCTGGGCCAGGCTCACCCTCTCTCCCTTCCCACTCCCCTGCACTATCCCTTGCCTTCTCTTAGGTGCTGTTTCTAGGCAACCTGTGGCATTTTCCATCACTCCTCCCCCCCCAAGAACCTCCAACGATTGCTTTATTCCTTCCCCATCTTCCCTGTTTTCCTTTGCTCTCAGGCCTCACTTCAACCTTCTTCTGCTAAACAGGGACACAGGGACCTGACACGTCCAGGGGTATGTCAGACTTGGACCCTGTAATGGCACGTCCAGCAAGTAAGCTCGGGGAGGTGTCTGTCTTCCCCCCTCCATCAACCCCAAAGCCCTCACCTGCAAAAAAGAGTGGCTTGCAACCTGGGGACCCCAGACAGAGTTCCATCAACCAGGATCAAAGTGCAGACAGAGAAATGAGGGGTGAGGAGCTATACATCATTATGCTTCTCAAGGGTGGCTTGGGGAGGGGGGTCAGCTGCAGTAGCTGACCCGAGCACTCCAGACTACAAGCTCATCATGGTGCCTGGACATGGTTTGTGGATCCTATGGCATTTGACAGCATGTAGGAGGTGGCTCGGGCACAGAAAATGCCTGCTGTATGCCTTGGTCCGTGGGTTATCCCACGGGTACCCAATCACAGGCTTTCCTCCCGACCTGGCGCCCTGCTGCTTTCCGCAGCCTGAGTCCATCTCCTAACCTTAGCGTGCTCTGCGCCTGTCGAAGGATTTGTGCTATCTCATCTAATCTCGCTGTCCTATTAAACAGGAGGGCAGACGGAGCACAGGGTCACTGGGCGACTCCAGGTCATCATCTCCAGCCCACAGGCTTCCCGGCTGCGGCTTGACCGAGGCGGCCTGCCTCCAGATCTGCTTTCTTCTGCTCATAGCCATGCTCAAAGGCGCAGGAAAAAGTGCGCTCCTTCAGGGAAGCCTCAGCGCCGCTGATGCTAACTCCGATCTCGGGGTGGGAGTGTGCCAGCCCCACCACGAGGCAGTCTCGCGTTTTCCTATCTTGTCTCCAAACTGTCCTACAGGATGGGGTGTCTACCAACCGCAAGAGAAGGGAACAAGAACAAAATCCAGATGACACCGGGCGTACCAGCCTATCAGGGGGCAAATCCGCAATCACGGGGCTGCCAGCCGCCTAGGAATCACCCGCTAAACAAGTCCCGCATTCCCGGGGGTGGTGTAGACCAGCTGAGTGTCCCCGCTGCGGGGCACAGCGCCCCCTGGGGCACCCCGGAGCTGTGCGTGCGGCACCCCGGCTTCTCCCAGTTCCCCGGCTGAGGGTCCCAGTACCACCGGCCTCCCTCTCCCGCCGTCGCCCCCACAGGGGTGAAGGGGCTCCAGGTGCTGGGGGCTGCACGGGCCTGGGGGGCGCCGGCCCCGGGAGAGCGCCCGCGTGTGTCGCTGGGTTTCCCGGTCTGTCTGAGGTGTCAGCTGGTCGGCCAGTCAGTCAGTCAGCCGGTCGTCAGCCACTGTGCGCCCCCGGGAAGCGCGCCGCGCTCACCTGCAGCCTCGGCGGCCGGCGCCTGGGAAGCGAGACAGCGGCGCCACGAGCTGGGTCTGGGTGGTCTGCCTCGTCGCCTGGCCGGGGGCCGCGGCTCTCCTCGGGGGTCGCTCGTGGGAGCCGAAGACGAAGCCCTGGCCGCTGCCTCCACCGCCGCCGCCAACTCCCATCCCAGAGCGCTCCCCTCCTCGCTCGCGGGCGGCCTGGGAGGCTCCGGGCAAGCGCGGGGGAGGCGGCGCCGCGGCGAGGGTGGGGAGCGCGCCGCGCCGGCTGGAAGGCGGGGTGTCCTCTTTGGGGGGCTGGGGAAGGCGTGGGCAGGGCCGGGGCGCAGGGGCGCTCTGGGAGGGGGCGGGGTGTGAAAGGGAGTCCCCCCCCATCCTGCACTGGGCCGTGGGAGGGGGCTGCTGATCTGCGAGAGACATTCCTCCTGGACCACTATGGAAGTGCTAGGAGCTGTCTGGCGGGGCCCAGACCATCCCATGGGTGCCAGTTCATACTACGACCCTGGCCAAGGACCAGGTCACGGGGTGTAGACCAGAGGATGAAGATGCCAGAACCGAGAGGAGACAAGGTGCCTAGCCTGAAGCGGGGGAGATAGTCTAGTTCAGACACGACTTTGGCAGTTGGAGACCAAGACGTTTACAACTTTGCAAGGCCAGAGCACCTTAGCTTAGGAGTCCTAGCCTAGTCTTGAGGGACTGGCCAGCAGGTGGGCAATGGGGTTGGCGCCTCACTCTGCAGCTCCCCTGCTCCTCAACAGGCCAGGGCATCTCCTAACAGAGTTCCAGAATTCTCTCCCCCAGCAAACCACTACCCCAAGAAGCCCATTCAGGTTTTAACAAGCCAAAGGGAGAGGGAGTAGAACTCCACATGAATATACCAGTGTCTGATTAGTGCCTGGCTCTGGCTAGCTGTGTTTTCTAGCTTCCCAGCATTCCTGTTTGCGAATGGAGTCGTTTCTGGAATAGGAAAGCTCTGGTAGTGAATCATGAGAATTTCAGCCAGACAGAAAGGGGTTAATACACTCCAGCGTTTTCCCTCACCCTGCACCTTAGGCCCCCTGGGTATGCTTGTCTGCCCACACTGACTAGGAACTGTTTCTTTCTTTGGGAGGAGGGAGACAGAGGTCAAAAAGCAGGGGACAGTCTTGGGGAAATGTTTGGTCTCCAAAGTCTTGGATCGCACAGCAGAAAGTTCTGCCTGATTCCAGGCCAGTAAAAAAAAAAAAAAAAAAAAAAAAAAAAATCCCTTAGGAGCTAAGCAGTTGGCTTATGGTCTATGGAAACTTGTGTTTCAAGTGCGTTGTCTTCTTCCAAGACACCAGTAGGATCCCGTACACTCCCAGGACAGCAATGGCAATCGGAAAGCCTTCCCAACTACAAGGAAATGGTGACGGCCACGTCATTGCAGTGATTCTTGGGGCTGGCGTATGCCAACTCAGGTGGCCATGTCCTCTCCCCCACCCTACACACAGAGGCAGAATTCTGCAGGATAGGAAATGGGGAGGAAGTTCAGTCAGGTCAGAGAATGAACCTTCTGGGATGAATTTCAGATTGGCCAGGAAAAAAAAAAAAAGCAAAGTGAAAGTAAATTCACTATCCTGAAACTTGAGTCAGAGCAATGCCTCATTTCCAGTTACCTGAGATGTCTGTAAGTTACTAAAAATGGCTACTGGAGGGGAGCAGGATAGGCGCTGAGGGCACAGTGAGTGAACCTACCAGCTGCAGCATTGGCATCCTATATGGGCACTAGTTGGGTCCCATCTGCTCCACTTCCCATCCAGCTCCCTGCTAATGAGCCTGGGAATACAGTGGAGTATTGGCCTGAGTCCTTGGGAACCTGCACCCACATGGAAGACCTGGAAAAAGCCCCTTGCTTTGGACCAGCCCAGCTCTAGCCATTGCGGCCATGTGGGGAGCGAATTAGCAGATGCAAGGTCTCTCTTTGCATCTCCCTCTAACTCCACTTTCCAAATGAATAAAATCTGCAAAATAATAATAAAGGCTATGGAGAAAAGGCAATTTGCCTTTTCTGCCCAAGACCCTGCTATGAGCTGGATCCACAGATGTCCTGATTCAGAAGAAACATGAAGTGAGACTTTTCACTTCTCTGCACTGTGCAAGTGGCATAGGGAATGTAGCACCCAAGAGTTCTCTGGTTGGCTGGCACTGGCAGCTGTTGAATCCTAGCTCGGTAGCTCTACTGTGGACCAGCTGCAGTTCTGTCTCTCCACATGGTCTCTACTGTGGGTTATGGACTGAGTGAGAGTTATTTAGTCTCAGATGAAGAGTTTTGACAGAAGCACACCTTTGCTGCTTGCAGACAGTAGGACTCTGGGTTTGTATTAGGAGCTGCTCTAGAGTCTTCCTGGAGGGCAGACTGCAAGGAGGGAGTCCGGCCAATACAAGAACACAAGAGGTATCAGAGGATAGGAGCAGTGAGGTGCAGACAGACCAACCCACAGGCTTGTCAAGGCACTCTGGAGTGCCAGGGAGCGGGCAGGGGTTAAGGGTAGGAATGCACAAGGAGGAATGCCTGGTCACATATCAGGCTAAGCCTTTGTCTGCGGCACCGGCATACTATATGGATGTGTCCCAGCTGCTCCACTTCCAATCCAGCTCTCTGCTTACAGCCTGGGAAAGCAGCGGAGAACGGCCCAAGTTCTTGGGCACCTGCACCCACATGGAAGTCCCAGATGAAGCTCCTGGTTTCTGGCTTCAGATCACCTCAACTCTAGCCATGGCAGCCATTTGGGTGCAATGAGTCAGCAAATGAAAGATCTTTGTCTCTCCTCTTCATAAATCTTTCCAATAAAAATAAATAAAACTTTAAAAAATGATTTCTAACTAAATATATCATCCCACCTTGGAAAGACAAGATCAAAAGTGATGAGGGGTGGGGTGGGAATAGACTTTTGAGTGTTAAGAAAACAGTACATACTTCAAAAAAGACCTTTCAGGTAATCTTGAACTTAAACCATGAGCTCCTGAAAACAGGAACTGGGCTTTTTATTTGTCACAGATCTTGGCATGAAAGGGATTAGGCTGCTGGGGCTTTAGCTGGGAGCCTCACTAGACTTTCATTGGACTCAGGTTGCCTGAGCTACCGTTTAAGGGTGCAGAGCACAGGAGGGAGCCTTAATGCATAACCATGAGTGAATCGAGATATAATTTGATCTCCTAGGAACTAGCAAGACTGAATCACTACTTGCCTATCTGAATACTAGGTCCTGCTTCTGAGGATGGGCCTGCCATGTGGTGTCCAGGTGTGTGTTGGGCAGGGAGTGTTGCTTGGAATTTAAGCATCATCCAACAATGCAATGTAGATGACTGCTCCTTGCACCCCTAGACCTGGGACTCTGTGACTGAAAGCCATAGTCACATTCCTGTGACACTCAATTCACTACCAACTCAAAAGCCTTGGGCACTGGTCCAAGGCCCAGCTGTTTCAATTCTAACCTGTCTCCCTGCTCATGACCTGGGAAAGCTACAATGGATGGCTTATATGCTTGGATCTCTGCACCCACGCAGGAGACCTACAAGAAGCTACTGGCTCTTGGCTTCAAACTGGCTTCAAACTGTTGCAGCCAGTTGAGGAGTGCAACAACAGATGGAAGATCTCTGTCTCTCACTGCAACTCTGTCTTACAAATAAATATTTTTTTTGGAGCAAACCTTCTAAAACAGCTCAGCATCCTTGCCCAGGCACTAGAACAGGACGTGGAATGGCACTGTTTCCTCCTGTGCAATGGCCTACCCATGCAGCAGAGCACATCCTCAAAGTCAGTACATGACCTACACCATCGCAACATCATAAAGGACGAAAGTCACACAGTCTCAAAAAGGCTCAGAAAAAGTCTCAAAAATTCCACATGCATTCGGTGAC
This sequence comes from Ochotona princeps, assembly GCF_030435755.1. Classification (NCBI taxonomy): domain Eukaryota; kingdom Metazoa; phylum Chordata; class Mammalia; order Lagomorpha; family Ochotonidae; genus Ochotona; species Ochotona princeps. The sequence goes on from NC_080840.1 coordinate 34,412,495, forward strand.
TAACACATCCAGTAAAAAAGTACTGGAAAACTAGTGAAGGGTACCAGTGAGAAATCCATAATGCATACTGTCCTCAGTGGTGGAATGCTGGAAGCTTCCTCCTGCGATCAGGAGTGAGACAAGTATGTCTTCTCCAACTACTTTTTTTTTTTTAAAGATTTTATTTTTATTACAAAGTCAGATATACAGAGAGGAGGAGAGACAGAGAGGAAGATCTTCCGTCCGATGATTCACTCCCCAAGTGATTGCAACAGTTGGTGCTGCGCCGATCCAAAGCCAGGAACCTGGAACCCCTTCCAGGTCTCCCACGTGGGTGCAGGGTCCCAATGCATTGGGCCGTCCTCGACTCCTTTCCCAGGCCACAAGCAGGGAGCTGGATGGGAAGGGGAGCTGCTGGGATTAGAACCTGCGCCCATATGGGATCCCGGCGCGTTCAGGCGAGGACTTTAGCTGCTAGGCTACGCCGGGCCCTTTTCCAACTACTTTTACTCAGCATTCTACTAGGAGTTCTAACCAAGGTATGAAAATGAAATGATAGGCATCCTGGGCCCAGAACTGTTCAGTGCATAAATCTTTGCCTTTCATGCACCAGGATCCCATATGGGTACTGGCTCATGTCCCAGCTGCTCCACTTCCTATCCAACTCTCTACTTGTGGCCAGGGAAGGCAGTTGAGGCGGGCCCAAAGCCTTGGGACCCTGCACCCACATGGGACACCTGGAAGAAGCTCCTGGCTCCTGGCTTCAGATCAGCTCAGCCTAGCAGTTGAGGCCACTTTAGGGAGTGAACCAGAGAATGGAAGATCTTTCTGTCTCTCCTTTCTCTCTGTAATTCTGCCTTTCCAACAAAAATAAAAAATTCTGAAAAGAAAAAAGAAGAAAGGAAAGAAAAAAACATCTATGGGGGAGGGGCGGGGAAAGCAAGGCTATCCCTAATTGCAGACAACGTGATCTGATAGGTAGACATCCTAAGAAATGCAGCTAAAACAAAACAAAACAAACAAACAAACAAAAAAAAACCTGCTGGAACTAACACGTGAGATTAGCAAGATTTTGAGATGCAAAATCAATACAAGAAAGAATCAAGATGGCAGAATAGGGTAAGAATATGTTTAAACAGACAGAGAAACATTAGCCAGTGTGAAGCAGAGAGGGCACATTCCAGGAAACAGGAAAGGACAGAACAACAGCAGAGGGGCACCTGGAGACTGACGGACACAGAAAAGCAGCAGACACAACGGTGTGGTGCTGCAGTGACTGATACCCCAGCGGCATTCAGCAAGTGGCAATCTGAACTCCACCTGTGGCTGGAACTCCACCAGCAACCAGGTGGGAAGGGACGTTCATTGAGAGGTGAGGAGGTGAACCCAAACAAAGAACTGCCTCTCTTGCTGATCTGTTTGATTTGACCAGAAGCAGAGACAGAGTGGCAGGTCCCAGACAGGCAGTGCAGGAATATGGTAGATTTCACAGCCCAGTCTGCACTCTAGAGCTGAATTGGGCACCATTTTGTATAGGGAGGCAAAAATATGGGACAGGACTCTGCATACACTGAGCTGGGAGTGAACTCATTTCTGACTCAGTGAACTGCAACAATATGGCATCCTACAGGTTCCACCCAACATAGGCCTGAGTAGCCCTCAGACCTGACCACCAGCAGATCAAGAACTCTAGTAGTGGCACATGAGGCACCATTTTGCACAATGTGGCAAACTCTTTTAAGACTGCAGGGAAAACAGTGAGCTGTGCATGACTGAGCTGGGAGTGAACTCACTGAGTTCAGTGCATTGCACTAGTCCCACATGGAAAATAATAGCGAATTTTGGCATTGTACAGGCCAAAATAGGTCCATGTGGCTTTCAAACCTATTAACCAACAGGTTTTGGCAAGATCAGCACCACCAACAACCTAGCTATATCGGACTCCTGGTGTCTCCCTAATCCTGGGACCTGCTTGAACCAGAAGTGGGAGAAAGGTTGTATAGCCTTAGTACATGAATTACAGGATGTGGAGAGTGGTGAGCCAGTAGCTGGGGCTACAGAGACCACGGTAGAAGGCTAACATAAGAACCCAGACCTGGAACTTGCTAGAGGGAGTGGCACAACTGACTGCAAACAGCCATGTACCAACCACAATCAGTAAAACTGAATTGTAGACCTGTAAGTGACACAGCTTAGAAACCTGCCCCAAGGAGAAGAATCTGATAACCAGAAGTACAATAACCAAGAACAAAAGAAGAGACAAAGGCACAATGAATGTTATTGAAGACTCATTGTAAAGGAGCAAAACCCTTTGCCAACCTCAGAGTTGACTGAGGAGTACATTGATAAAATGGGGGATAAAGAAATCAAAACATTTGCTGTAAAGCTTCTTATCAACAATGAGAAACACGTAATATAGGAGATAAAGGAATTTAAGGAACATGTCACACTGGAAATGAATCAAATGAAAGCTGATATATTAGAAATAAAGAATACAGTGGAGCAAATTAAAAGTACAGTGGAGAGTCTCTAAAATAGAATGAAGGAGGCAGAAGAAAGAATCTCAAAATTAGAAGATACTTCCTGTCACCAGGGGGAAACAAACCAAAAGCTGGAAGCAGAGCTGGGCCAGGCTAAAAAAAAGTATTCAAGAATTGAAAGACACTATTAAAAGGCCAAATGTAAGAATTATGGGAGTCCCAGAAGGTGCAGAAAGAGAATCTGGTTTTACAAATGTATTGAATGAAATATTAAAGAAAAATTTCCCTAATCTAGAGAAAGAATTGCAAAAAAATATACAGGAGAGGCATAGATCTCCCAACAGGCTTGACCAAAAACAATCTTCACCACGACACATGATCATCAAGCTCTCTTCAATAGAACACAAGGAAAAGATCCTTAAATGTGCATGTGAAAAAAATCAGTTGACATATAAAGGAATGCCAATTAAATTCACAGGAGACCTCTCACAGGAAATTCTACAGGCCAGAAGAGAATGGAGCAAAATATTCCAGATTCTAAAAGCAAAAAATTGTTGGCCCAAGAAATTAAATGGGGAGATCTGAAGAACTGGAAGGACATTCATGGATTTGTGGATTCGAGGATTTGCTGTTAAGATGGCAATACTCCCAAAACCGACCTAGAGGTTAAGAGATAGTTGTAGGGCCTGGCACAGTAACCTAGTGGCTAAAGTCATCATCTTGCATGCACCGGGATCCCATGTTGGCACCGATTCTAATCCTGTGAGCCCCACTTCCCATCCAGCTCCATGCTTGTGACCTGAGAAAGCAGGAGAGAATGGCCCAAAGCCTTGCGACCCTGCACCCACATGGGAGACCCAGAAGAGGCTCCTGGCTCCTGGCTTCAGCTTGGATGAGCTCAGGACATTGTGGCCACCTGGTGACTGAATCATCAGATAGATCTTCCTCTCTGTCTCTCCTCCTCTCTGTATATCTGACTTTCCAATAAATAAATAAATCTTTTTTAAAAGGAGCTAATTGTGGGTGCAGTTTCTTTTGGTGGGGTTCTGCTAGTTTTCTGTCTGTTGCTAGTAACACAATACTAGGACCTAGCTGAGCTATAAAGAGGTTTGGAGCCAGCTGCATGGCTAAGCCCCCGCCTAGAGTGCCAGCATCCCATATGGGCCTGGTTCAAGTCCCAGCTGCTCCACATCCAATCCAGCTGCCTGCTAATATACCTGGGAAAGCATCAGAGGATGACCCAAGTGCTTTAGACGTGGTCCCCATGTAGCAGACCCATAAGAAACCCCAGGATCCTGGCTTCAGACTAGCCCAGCTTCAGCTATTGTGGCATTTGGGAGGTGAGCCAGTATATGGAAGATCTCTGTCTCGCCTTCCCTCTCCATAAATATTCCTTCAAATAAAAACAAATATGAAGAGAGAAAGAGAAAAATTTGAGAGAATTTTCCAAGTGCTGGTTTATTCCCCAAATGCCCATAACAGCTGGGACTGGGCAAGGTTGAAGGAAGGCGGATGCAACCCCATCCAGGCCTCCCACAGTGTGGCAGAACTCAAGTGCCTGGATCATCAGCAGCTGCTTCCCAGGCGAATTAGCAGGAAGCTGGGTCGGCAGCAACAGCAGCCGAAACTTGATCTGGTGCTCCCAATTGGGACTGGATACGGGTGTCCCAAGGGTCCACTTAACCCACTGCCCTCCCCACAGGTCCACCTCTTATAAGCATTTTCCATTGCAAGAAATACTAACTGGTAGGAATGTCTGCACCTGTGTCTGGTACCTGCTCAGTTTTTGTACCACTGTCCTTGTCACCAAAGTCCTCACATTGCTTCACTGTGGACATCGTGTGATATTCATGCATAGTCTTACATGGATTTTATTTTAATCCAACATCCTTAGGAAGTGGATGCAGCCACTATGCTACTTGAGTTAGTTAGCTCTTCTGCATTTTCCCGCAAATACCCAAGATCCCAGGATTCCACAGGGCCCAGAGTTCCTTATTAAAGACCAATGATTTACTATGAGAGAGGGGGGAGGAAAAGAGCTTTTCAGGGGAGGCCTATCTGGACATTTACTCTTCCTTCACAGCTGTATTGAATTAAAACTCACATAAAAGGAATGTCACAAGAATAGTAAAAGCTAAGAATGTTTGAGTTCCAATTCAAGTGGTCCTGCATTGCTTGTTTTTCTTGCCTTTCACCTTCTAAGTCAATGTGACGTTCCTCCCCACCCTCCCCATTCCCCACAGTGAGCAGCACCCCGTCCTGTGAGCCTCCCTCTTCTCCCTCTTTCTCTTCTGCATTCTACAAGAAGGAAAGTATTTTCCCAGGGGTTCTTCTCTGAGCACCGTCCCTGTGGAACTTGAGCTGTGCTCAATTGTTCTGAAGAGTTTACTGCTGTTATGAAGGGTGAGATTGCAGCTGGCTTTAATTTTTCTCATGTACTTATTTTTCTATCTTAATAAATATGTCTTGTGTTTTATCTGCCAGATGTGTGCCAGGCACTGGCACAACGATAAGTAACACACAGGCTCTGTCTATAGTTTCTAATCTACTGTGACACTCTATCCAAGCACACTATAATAATGTGCCTTGAGTGGGGACAAGGGTTTTGCTATAGAAAAACATGAAAAGAACGCCCCTCCCCCCCGGATCACTGGGTCATCAGAAGCTTCGAGAAGAAAGTTGCTCCCAAATTGAGACCCATAAGGACAAGGGTGGGGGTCTTTTTGCCCTCATTTTTCTTGGAATACATAACTTACGCAATTTTATAAAAACCCATAAACTTCCAGTGTTTCCTGATGCCCAAATCATACCTGATTTGCCATCAAGATGTTAACTCTCAGCGACATGAATGACATACAGCATTAGCATCAATACGACAGAATAAAGTCTACGAGCCTGGGGCTAGAAGGCTTGACTCTACCGGGTCATTTTTGAGGGGAGACACAGAGATGGAGGCTTTCCTGGGTAGGAAAGGAAGTTGAGTTCTCCAACACAGTGCAGACAAGTTACATCACTATTCTACTTGCTTTATAGGTTGAATTATCATGCTTGAAATCTTCATACTCTTAACAAACATAAACTGGTGTCACCAAAGAGGATGCTTACTTTCTTCCAAAGGAAATTATTCACTTAAAACAATTAAGCACTTAAAAGGGCCCCTCAATTGATCATTCGCCCTGTCTGAATACAGTCTTTATAAGGAAAAGTTGGTATGTGCAGAGCATTGTCCAGTTGCATTAAATAGGAGACTGACAGCTGTACTTATAAAAGGTGAAAGATGGGCCCGGCGCCATGGCCTAGCGGTTAAAGTCCTCACCTTGAACGCACCAGGATCCCATATGAACGCCGGTTCTAATCCCAGCAGCTCCACTTCCCATCCAGCTCCCTGCTTGTGGCCTGGGAGAGCAGTCCAGGATGGCCCAAAGCCTTGGAACTCTGCATCCATGTGGGAGACCTGGAAGAGGTTCCTGGTTCCCGGCTTCGGATCGGCGCAGCACCAACTATTGCAGTCATTTGGGGAGTGAATCATCAGATGGAAGATCTTCCGATCTGTCTCTCCTCTATGTATATCTGACTTTGTAATAAAAATAAATAAATCTTTTTAAAAAATAAAATAAAAGGTGAAAGATTTATATGACCTGAAGAGAAGCTGTACTTGTATAACGCAAACCTCAAGCTAAGGTCTAACCAAAGCTGACAAACGTTTACATGAGTGTCCACGAAGTGCTTTCTTTGTTGGGATGTTTTCATTCAAATTAGCAGAAGCTGGCTACCCTTGAAAGTCCTGCCCTGTGCTAAGAGTTTTCAAATAGTGCATGGAAAATGCACCTTTGAGGGTGAGAGAGGAGGCTGAGACAAAGACACACAGCTGGATAGAGAGGGCTCTGATTGCTGGTTCATTTTCCAAATGGCTGCTACAGCTGGGCCTAAATCCGACTAAAGTCAGTAGCTGTGAATTCAATCCAGGTGGAAGAGAACTAGCCACCTGAGGCCCTTCCTGCTGCCTTTCAGGGACTAGAATGACAGAAGGGATTGGGAGCTGGGACTCGAGCTCAGGTACTCCAGACTGGAACTGGGGCACCTAGCCTGCCCTTGAACCCATCTTGTAATTGCATTTTCCACACAGATTTTGAAGCATCCTTCTATGTTTAGAATTCTGAAGACAAGCCTTCGCCATGGAGATGTGTATGCTGGTGGCACTGACCTCTTGGCTCTGCCTTTTGCTGTGGGCCCTCCACAGCCTCAGTGAAATTGCTAAATTACAAGTGCCTAGCTGAGTGCCTGATACACAGAAAGGAGCTCAGATGTGTCATCCTACCTCTTGCAAAGCAGAAGCCAGAGCATTGGGAAATGGAGGGGGCAAGAGAAAAGGGCACAGAAGACCCAGGGTCTCAAGTCAGGAAGACTGGAAAGATGGAGAGGATTGCAACAGGGACACACTAGCCAACGGTAGATTTCTGGGCAAGGAAATCTCCTTTGGGGGCACAATGACTACAAAATGTCAGTAGGCCAGCAGAAGCCTGGGAAGAACTGTTAAAAAACAGGGTTAGGCCTGTCATATAATTGAAAGGGATCATGTATGGAAGAAGTAAAAAGAGATAAATAAGCTTTATTTTTGTTTGAAATGTAGAGTTAGAAGAGACAGAGAGGAGGCTTCCATCTGCTAGTTCACTCCCAAATCGCCACTTTGGCTGAAGTCAGGCACCAGGAACTCCTACATACCTGGCAGGGGCTCAAGCACATAGACCGTCCTCTGCTGCTTTTCCAGGACATCAGCAGGAAGATGAGAAATAGAGCAACCAAGACGCAAACCAAAGTCCATATGAGATGTTAGTGCCATAGGCACTGGCTCTGAAGTAGAATTTTTAAAGAATTATTTATTTTTTAATGGAAAGTCAGATTTTACAGAGAGGAGAGACAAAAAATCTTCCATCTGCTAGTTCACTCCCCAAGTGAGCTCAACGGCCACAGCTGATCCGATCTGAAGCCAGGAACTTCTTCCAGGTCTCCCACATGTGTGCAGGATCCTAAAGCTTTGAGTTATCCTCAACTGTTTTCCCATGCTATAAGCAAGGAGCTGGATGGGAAGTGGAGCAGCCGGGATACAAACCAGTACCCACATGGGATCCTGGCACAAGCAAGGCGAAGACTTTAGTCACTAGACTACCATGCCATTCCTAACAAGTAGAATTGTATTTTGTATTATTGTTGTTTTAAAGATTTATTTAGTTTTATTTAAAGGCAGATATACAGAGAGGAGACTCCCCAAGCGGCCGCAATGTCCAGAGCTGAGCTAATCCAAAGCCAGGAGTCAGGAGGTTCTTCTGTGTTTCCCACCGACGTGCAGGGTCCCACAGCCTTGGGCCATCCTCTACTGCTATCATAGGCCATAGGCAGGGACCTGGATGGTAAGTGGAGCAGCCAGGATTAGAAATAGCACCCAGGGCCCAGCATGGTAGCCTAACGGCTAAAGTCCTCGCCTTATACGAGCCCTCGGATCCCATATGGGGACCAGTTCTAATGCCAGCATCCCAACTTCCCATCCAGCTCCCTGTTTGTGGCCTGGAAGAGCCGTCCAGGACGGCCCAAAGCCTTGGGACCCTGCACCCATGTGGGAGACCCAGAAGAGGTTCCGGGCTCCTGGCTTTGGTTTGGCACAGCTCTAGCCGTTAAGGCTGCTTGGGAATTGAATCATCAGGTGGAAGATCTTCCTCTCTCTTTCCTCTTCTCTGTGTATCTGCCTTTCCAATTAAAAAAAATCTGAGCCCCTTTCTGCTGCCTTTCAGGGACTAGAGTGACAGCGTTCATATGGGATCCTGGTACATGCAAGGCAAGGACCTCAGCCACTAGGTCACTGTGCCGGGCCCAGAAGAATTAAAAAAGAAGTTCCTGGCCTCTGGCTTCGGATCTGCTCAGCTCCAGCCATTGAGGCCACATGGGGAATCAAACAGTGGACAAAAGATCTTTCTCTGTCTCTCCTCCTCTCTGTAAATCTGCCTTTCCAATAAATAAAAAAATTTTTTAAATAAATTAATAAATCTTAAGGAAAAACAAAGCATGTGCAAGATTTGTCTACTTGAAAGGCACAGTTACAGGAAGAGGAATGGAGGAAGAGCTTGCCTCCATTGGGTCGCTCTCCAAAGGGCCGCAACAAAGCCAGGAGCCTGTCTGCCTGGGTGTCCCCCATGAGTGGCAGGGACCATCTTCTGCTGCATTCCCAGGGGCTCCTCCTAGGGCTGACTTGTGCTCAGATGCCCACTTTCCCAGGGCTGGCCAAACAACTGCATCTCTTTTCTCATGCCTTAGTTCTCTAACAAGCAGAAGGCATGCGTGGGCTCGGAGGCCAGAAACTGCAGGTCTGGCTGGCTTCCACGCACGATAAGTCCTTGCGCAGAACACTTGGCCAGGGTGCAGACACTTGCAGCAAGTTCCATGGGTGTGGACCTCTCCCTACATTAGCTTTTTTCCTTCCCTTTAGGAATATGCACATGAGCTGCCAACACTTGCTTTTTTTTATAGGCATAGGCACTATTTTTGGCTTTTGTTTGGTCTGAAATTAGGGAACCCTGAAGTGGTATAGCCCTGCGCTTTCTGCTGGCAGTTGCTCTCCCAACACCTTGGCAAAGACACCTGCTTCCTCCCACTCCAGCAGGCACACAGAATAATGACATGGAAGTCAAATGCCAGACTGACTGGCTGTACACACACCAAAAAGAACAAATCTTTTACTAAAAAAAAGTAAGTAGCAATTTTCATAGTCTCATTAGTTTTCCTGCATTACGGAAGACCAGGAGGTGCAGCGAGGTTCCTCAAAGGGTGACTTCCGCAAGCGCTACGCATTCCCCCTGTGGAGAAAAATGACTTGAATCTTTACAGTCTTTGTCGTTTACAGGGATCATTAAGGAGTACTGCTGATTAATGAAGACAAATGCAATGGGATGTGGTTTGGTTAAGCAGCTAAAACATACTTTTAGGGCCAGAACAGGGTTTCCAAAAGGAAGAGTGGCAAGAGATGTTTTGCATTCTCAGGGACAACAGAGCAGAGAAGGGCGTGCAGAATGGGCACATCAGATGCCACAGCCGCAGCACGGACGGCTCCTGTAGGAAGATGGCACAGGAAGGAGTGCACCTGTGGCCTGAAGCCTCCACCATGAGGAAGCTGGGTGTAAATGTTTCCTTTCCCGCTATCCCAGGGGACTTGACTTAAATCTCTCAATCCTCAATAGGCTGGTTAACTTGTAAACCTTGTGGTGCTGTGCTATTTGTCCACTCCACAACCTAAGGAGTCGGGATGGAATGGCCCTTAGTCTCACGATAGACACGTGCACTCTGCACGGGAGAGCCACAGCACAGCTGTGACTCCAGCTTGCTGCTAACACGAAAGGCAGTGGTGAGGGTCCCTGTCCCTGCCATGGGCGACCTGAAATGCATTCTGCCCTGCCGGCTTGGACTCTTGCCCTAGCCAGGACAGACATTTTGGATGGAGTGAGCCAGCAGATGAGAACTGATTCTCAAATCAAATTTTTTATTTTTTTAAAGATTTATTTATTTTTATTACAAAGTCAGATATATAGAGAGGAAAGACAGAGGAAGATCCTCCATCCGATGTTTCACTCCCCAAGTGACTGCAATGGTTGGTGCTGTGCCGATCTGAAGCCAGGAACCAGGAACTTCCTCTGTTTCCCAAGCGGGTGCAGGATCCCAAAGCATTGGGCCGTCCTCGACTGCTTTCCCAGGCCACAAGCAGGGAGCTGGATGGGAAGTGGAGCTGCCAGGACCAGAACCAGCACCCACATGGGATCCTGGTGCGTTCAAGGTGAGGACTTTAGCCGTTAGGACACGCTGCCGGGCCCAAATAGAATTTTTTAAAAGCAGGGCTGGGTCCCTTGAGGGGCTCTCGAGGGAAAACTGATGCAAAAGTACCCAGGGATGAGAAAATGAGGGAATCAGGGTTCTTATGCCTCTGTGAACAACAAAAGAGGTGAGTGCAGCTAGAAATCAAAGTGAGGTTTTTTAAAAAACATCTGACCCATGTCTATCTGGATGAGCAGTTAGACAAACACACAGATAGTGAATGGCTGGGTGGTCCACAGCGCTCGGCAGGGCCTTTGAACCCACACAGCACAAGTTCCCTACTGTGGGGGATAAAGAGGAGACAGTTTGCAGAGGCAAACCCAGAAGTGGCCCTGAGCTCCACCAGAGTAGTGTGAAGAGCCAAGCAAAGCTGGCATCACCAGTCCCCAGTGGCATCTCCAAGGATGCCGATATCCTCGCGGCTCTTCTGTCATCCTAGCATTGCAAAACCAAAGAGCGGCAGTCCTGGAGCCTCTCCCAGGAACCCAAGGAGACCCCAAAAAGGGACAGTCCTTTCCATCGAATCAGGGTCCTTCTCCACCCTGTAACGACAGTCATGCCAAGAGCCAGAGGAACCTCAGGGAGCAACATGCAAGTAACTGCATCTGAGTGTGCCTTCTGCAGGACCCACGGAACACCTGTGCATCTCAGCGTGCCTTCCACAGGGTCCATGAAACACCTGCTGCGTCCCTGCCATCTCTAACACCCTAACTTTGTATAAATCTTAACAACATCAAGCCTTAAGGAGCACCAGTCTCTTAGAGTGACTTCTTAAAGAATATTAATGAGATGTACAACAAGAACTAACTTTGAGCTCAGCTCAAGGATCAAAGTCCCCCCTCACCTTTCATTCTAACCTCTTTGAACACAGCAATATCTTGCCTGCTTATGAATAGTGTATTGTGCACATAAAGCAATAATATGTAAAACAACCGAGTACCTGGAGCTGGGGGGTGGTGGTTTAACATTAGGAATGTTGAAAACTGGAGTCTGTGCCTCTTAAGGTGGCTTTTTGTACCCAGGTATGAAACAACACAAGCAAATAGTTATTGCTCCCTAGATGCGAAGGCAGGAAGCTTTCGGCTTGCCCATGTCCTAAAACACAGACAACCTGCTTTCTTACCTATCTCAAGTTCCTGGGGTGGGGCAGTATAGCTTAGGTAGGCTGGATTTAATCGTTCCACCTATGATCCTCCCCTGCAAGGACCACAGCAAGGAGACAGGACAAAAGCACTGTCATTAACCTGGTGACAAGCTGTGACGCTGACACCACAGCCCTAAAGCTCTGGCATGATTCTACCTGGCCAGCAGTTTTTTTTTAATAAGCAGCAGTGCTTGAGACCCAGAAGCTGGCTAAGCCCTCATCTGTCAGCGGACTAAATGTTCTCCTCCCTTCACCCCACAATCTTGCCCTCGTCTGGCACTGGGGACAGGGTGCAAGCTCCTGAAACGGGGGAAAAGAGCACACACACATGAGTCAAGCCACAAGGCCTACTCCCTTAGGCTGAACTGTCAGCCTGTGTACCACAATCACACGGAGCCAAAGGTCATTTTCCTTGGATTTGGGCAAATTCGACTCGAATTGTAAAAGCTTTCATTGACAGCAAAATCGTGGACGGGAAAACCATCCACGGGAAATGTCAAATTCCTTTGTCATTCAGGTAGCAGAGATGGGTCTTCCACAGAGAATGCAATCCCTTCCGCCATCTGCCCTTGGCTTTCCTGAAAGCCCCTGGATGTTCAGGAAGATGGTGAAGTATACTGGGAAAGCCACACCAGTGGGAGGTCTCTTGCAGGGCAAGAAGGAAAAACCCTTATCCCTGACATCCAGGAAATACACAGCAGTGATCCCACTGCACAGAGCAATTGGATGTTCTCTTTGTATACAGGGTTGTAGGCAAACTCCTGTTTGTGTGTGTGTGTGTCTGTGTGTTCTACTCCGGGTAATGCTTTCCACACTCAGCATTCCTGTTTCCATAATTCCTGTTTGTTCTACACACTGGATGGTTTAAGCAAAGTACTGTGTCATTTTCATCTTTATTTTATACTTTCCAAACCAGATACAGAGAACAGAGAGGGGGAAAAAAGGATGATCATCATTGTCCCACAGGGTAGAAAAAACTAGATTTCTGACTCAAGGTCCGTCCATATTTGGGGCTAGTACCTTCGATGCCTGCCCAGGAGAGACTAATGGAGCCTGTCACACCCCCACCCCAACAGGAGGAACCCCAAGGCTAATCTATCACAGTGTTTTAGCTCAAGCAAATGTGTGAGACTAAGGAGGATTTCAACTTAACATCTAAATGGTAACTCAGAGAGCGCTCGTCTCAGCAGGGAAACTGCAGAACTGTGCGTGCCCGGGACATCCAGCCGCTGCTGTCTGCTCTGCTGCCCTGTTCCCCGGCTTAAGCAGACACGTATGGGGGCGGTGGCTCCTTAGTAGCCCCATTCACTGTGGTGTCATCATATGGAGGCAACAGCACCTGAGAAGAAAAGCAAGAAGGAGTGAATATGAGGAAGTGGGCACACATGGCATTGGGGCTGGCCCTGAGGGCAGTACATAAAGCTGACATCCCATAGGGGCACAGCCCCAGCTGCTCCACTTCCGATGAAGGGCCCTGCTCATGGCGTGAGAGGACAGTGGAAGATTGCCCAAGCGGTTGGGCCCCAGCACCCATGTGGGAGACCTGGAGGGAGCTCTAGGCTCCTGGCTTTGGCCTGGTTCAGCTCCAGGCTTTTGTGGCCACTGGGGAGTGAATCAACAAATGGAAGATCTCCCTTTCATATCTCCTCGTTTGTGTAATTCTGAGTAAAACAGACAAAAAGAAACACACGTTGCCTAAAGTTGAATCTTAACAGAAATAAACATTTTCCATCATATATATATATATATATATATATATATATATATGCCAAGTTCAATTTTCCTGCAAGTAGGTACATCCATGATAAGAGATCTGTTTGAGAGCCAGAGACTAAGCTCTCACTCTCGAAACCCAAATGCCCACAGCAGCCACAGCTGTACTGTAGCCAGGTCGGGGCAGGAACTCAGTGTGGTTCTGTTCTGTGAGTCAGCATCGCTGCTTCCCAGGGTCCGGGTGGCAGCAACTGGAGTCAGAGGCCAGAGCCAGCCTTTCAACGTGAGATGTGGGGATCCTAACCTGCTCCTCAATCAGACTTCCTGGGTCCTCAAGGAAGTGAGTGGGGAGAGCACCTAGGCCTTGAGTTTTCCTAACGCTGCCTACGTAGGGCTGGATGTCTTGGGTGCCTGGACTGCCAGGGAGGGGCCACATCTCTAAGCATAAAACCAAAGGACCCATGGGTGGGTGTGGAAGCATACACACACACTCAGAGCCCAGGTACTCCGGTTCAGCCAGAACCACTCAGGGTGAGACCCACAGGGCACAGAGGCAAAGACCAGGGTATAGGTATTAACCTGGCTGAGTGGGAAGAACCCTGGGAAGACTTGGGGTGGCGTGTGAGCAGAACATTTGCTGCTAACGCTGAGGGTCGTATGAAGGCAATGACTTAGGCAAGAACGCAGAACAGAAGGCAAGGGTTGGGGCCCATGGAGCATGCACCAGCTCCTGAAGTTCAACCCAGCATGCAGAGCATGGAATCCACAGCCTTTCCACTTGAGCAGAGACAGAAGATGCATTCTCTAGAACGAGGCAGTGTGTCTCTGCCCTGCCTGTGAGCCCGTGTTGGAGACACAAACTTATACAGCAGGTAGAAAACAGCCGAGATGGACACCAAGACACCGCCCACTAGTAGCGCCCCGACAAACTCTGAAATGGCCGGCAGACTCATGCCCACCAGCATCCTCAAACCCCGGAGAGCTGGCAAATCAGGGCCAGGCGTCCCCACCAACTTCATCCTTTAAGCAAAATACAACCCTCCAAACAACTCACAGAAGGAAATACAACACTTTCTTAAAAAGAAAGGAGAATAAAATGTGCTGTGATCTGCCTTTTTCTAGGAAAAATTGTCACGTCTGGCCTGGTAGTCTGACACGCTGTCTCGCGATTCACCTGCAGATACACTTTCAAGTTCATTTCGGATTGAGTGTTTTTGCATTCTGCCGGCTTGTTCTTGCAAACAGTCGAATGCCTTGGACCCAAGAGACAAAGGTCAAGATGGCAGCAGAAGAATGGTTCCTTTCACTGATGTTTCAGAGCCTCACTTGGTTTTAGTGTTCTGAGCCTCAGATCGTAACTGCTGACTGCAGAACACTGGTCCACGTGACACCTCTTGCTGCTGGACTACTTCCCAAAGTTCTCCAAATGGAACGGATCTGAAATTCCTGAGGGGATCACATCATCTTCTCATCTAAGTGATGCTGATTTAGAGAAGGCTACCCTCCATTTCTATTCATCTGTTAACACTGCCTAAAATCGTATTTTTTCTCTTCCACGGAATCAAAATGCTAGGAGGCCCTAGGGACAATTAATATAAAATCAGCCAAACAATGAAACATGTAAAAATTCAATTAGTCTGACATTTTTCAAAGTTGATGCTTAGTTAAGCCATTTCTTATTTTCCTTTAAAAAATATAGTTAAACAGAGACCAGTGCTGTGGCACAGTGAGTGAAGCCACCACCTTTGATCAGGAGCACCAGTTCCAGTCCCAGCTGCTCTACTTCAGATCCAAATCCTTGCTAATATACCTGGGAAAGCAGCGGAAGACGGCCCAAAGCCTTGGGCCCCTGAATCTACATGGGAGACGCAGGAAAAGCTCCTGGCTCCAAGCTTTGGATCGGCTCAGCTCGAGCTGTTTGTGGACATTCAGGGGGTGAATCTGCAGACAGAAGATCTTTTTCTTTGAGTCTTCTCCTCTCTGTAAATCTGCCTTTTCAATAAAGTAAACCAACCAAACAAAGAGTCTGGGTCATGACCTTCATCAACTTAAGAAACCTCAACCTCAAGTCCAGCAAGCCACAGTCCAGCTCGGGGAGCAGGTAAACACAGTCCCCCCAACCCCATCTGACAAACCTCTACCCAAGACCACTGCCTGTCCGGCTGCACTTGGTGTAACAGGGCTCCAAGCTACACATGGCCGCCCAAGTCACTGTTGACAGGTCAGGCCGCAGAGCAGCTAACTGTGGGACACTGCCATCCTCTTGCAAGCAGACCCTGAGGGCCACTAGGACACGAGCACCTACCTCCCTCTACAGCTCCCTTCTCGTGAAGTACTTATGCTAGGTGACACTCTGGGTGCGAACAAAGCTCCTGGTCCCTTCTGGCCCAGTTAAACAAAGACACAGAGTATTGGCGGAGGAAGAAGCTTTGCGCTCCACAGCCATGTCAACAACTCGCGACAGCTGGTGGGCAAAGTAACTCAAAGGTTGCAAAACCTCACATCCTGCGGCACAAGCGATTCCCGCTGGGGCCAAGACCCATTCATCATGAAAGGCAGAAATGAGTCCTGTTACTAGATCACACTTCCTTCTCTTCTGTGTTTCCCTCACGTTGTTGTCACATTGATCTGAACCATAAATCTGATTTCGTCATCCTTGTCCTAGAACAATAAGAGACTATGCACTGGCCATGCCTGACATACACAAACTAAGGTGGCCATGGCATTGCTAGGCAGTCATAAGTTCCCTCATACTTAGCGTGTCTGTCATTGACCTCCAGCCCTAGTTCCAACTCGAAATCTCCCGTCATCTCTGGGGTGATGGGAGTGTCTTTTGCTCTACTGAGGGCCGTCGGGCTTTGCATGGAGCAGAGACCGCTGACAACAAGGAATCCAATCAGCGATGAGACACTGTGCTAGGAGCTAGGGAAACATGCTAAGCAGCACCGGGCCACATTGTGGGTTGCTGCTGGCTGGTGTCCCTGGGGTTGAAGCGTGTGGGGTTGGTTTCCTGGGATGGGGTGAGGGAGTACCTTGTGGTACCTTAGTTGTCCAGTGTCCTTTGGTGTCCGGGTCATGGTGGACTGTGTGTTCATGTGGAAGCTGAGTTTCACAGACTTCTCTGTGACCATCCTAGTGGGTATTACAGTTACTGTTTTTCAAGAACAATTGGTTTGGCACCTGTAGGCCTCATGTGGACTAGATCAGGGAAAAGCCAGGCTGGGCTGATTATTCCTACTGATGTAAACAAAATTAGAGTGGGTGAGGGTTGTTTGGGCTTAGCCGCAGCATCAGCTGGCAGAAGTTGGCACTGGGGGCTAATTCTGTCAAGTCAAACCACAGAACCACCTGGAGAGTACATAATCCAGGAGTGGGAGAGGCCTAGGGGGGAAATAGTGGGCTCCTCCCTCTTGGGTTACCACTCCCACAGGAGGGCATGAAAACTAGGACAGGTGCTGGGATGGCTAGACAGACACCCAACAGCATTTGTATGGGCTGCATAGTGAAGCTGGTTAGATGGAACAAGGTTTTAATACCCACTGACATGTACGAGAGCCGAATGGGATGTGGGACAGACTGAACTAGTCTGCTACACATATTGGCAAACCAGGGTAGGGGGCGGGCCTGGTGGGGGTTATTGTGGGTCGCTCCAACAAGGCTGCAGCTCCCACTGGTTTATGTGAGGTCTGAGTATGAGCTGGGCAGAACCAGGCTGGACTGCAACACCCATTGATTTCAGTGAAAGTCGGGGCTGAAAACAGAACCAACCAAGCAATTGCAACCAACAGCTGATCGGAGCGATAGACTGTGCCGGGCTCTGTACTCACTAGTACATACAAGAATCTGGTCTGGGAACACCTCAGACTAAGTTTCTTTGGGGATCTCCCCAATCAATCTGCTGGACTCAGAACCCTAACCAAGAAAGACAGAAGACAGAACAAGTCAATCAACCATCTCAGCTATATGTTGGCAGCAAAATACTGGGCAAACGGAGACTCTATGATGGCCTATGTCAATCAGTGGATTCTTCAATGACCTCAGCGATTCATAACTGGTGAACTATCAAAACCACTTGAGCAAGTATCTCAGAGCATGCCCCACATCCGGGACCTGGGGTGGGTGGGAAACTGGGTGGGGCTTCTCCCTCAATATTCCCCTTTACCTCAGATACATGAAGGAAAAATATGGAAATAATAGTTTTACCCACTTTCCTATAGCCCTTGAACCTTTTTACCGTAATTAACTATGTAAAGATTGTCAAAAAAAAAAAAAAAAACAATTGGTTTGGGTTTATTTATTTATTTACTTATTTTGCAAGTGAAGGATTTCTTTATTGATTTCCTACTGTGATTGGTTCAATATGAAGCCTGAATTAGATCTGCAAGCATGGGAATATAAACACGGAAGAGTTAACACTTTCTCAGAAACATATCAGCATAAAGAACCCGCAGAGCAGGTAGCGCTGTGCAACAGGAACTTCATCTGTGTCCTTCGTAGCAGGCCGCCTGCTGCTGCTGCTCTCCCAGGTGCGCTGGCAGGGAGCTAGACGGGAAGTGCAGCAGTCAGGTCTTGAACATGGGTTCAAATAAGGGAATGCTGGCAGAGCCGGTGGTGGCTTTACCTATGTCCCAGTGCCCGTCCTGCTCCATTTCTGTCTGGCCTGGGAGCCAAGAGTGTTTCTTCTATAATCAAAGGGCTGAATTGTTCTTTCAGTTTTGTGAAGTGAAACATTATGGAGCCACACACCTTAGTTTACAAACTGTCTGCAGATGGTTTCATTGCATTCATGCTGCAACACTGAGCTGAAGGTCATGGCAGAGATTAAATGCACACAAGACCTAAATAGTCACTGTCTTGCCTTTTATTAAAAAAAAAAAAAAAAAAAAAAAGTTGTCATTTCTCCTACCCTAAGGAGAAGCACGACCCTGAATTCTGATGGCCTTGGAACACAGGAGGATGTCATATGACCAACTACACGGTCCCAAGGCCCCACAGCCCATAAGTCAATAGCACATGGCATTGTGGTACAGCTAGCTAACCTGCTGCCTGTTCCACTTCCAACCCAGCTGCCAGCTAATGCACCCAGGACGGCAGAGGAAGATGGCTTAAACGCTTGGGCCATTCTCATGGAGGTCTCCCAGCTCCCATCAGCCTGGGCCAGCCACAGCCATTGTGGCCAGCTCGGGAGTGAACCAGTCATGGAACACCTTGATATCACTCTGCACTTTCAAATAAATAAATAAACCTTTTTAACAAAGGACATCCAGGGATAAACCCAACTATCACACAATTAAGTATGTACGTAAACAGAACCATGCATTTCTCACTGTGAAAGTTACCCACTTTCCCCTCTGAATTCAGGCTCTGCCTTGTGTCACCAGCACTTGACAGTACCTAAAACAACATTGCCATTGACAGCTAATGGGTTCGTTCATTCAACGAGCCTGCCATACCGGGAGATGAGAACGAACTCTGGGGGATCCTAAGGAGAAAATCTGCCCCAATTAGAAAAATAAAGAAATCATTTCCACAATGACAAATAAGAGAAGTCAGTTTTAGCTGCAATTCATGGCAGAAGTAGTTGTTCTCATCTGATATTATAAGATGCCATTATTTCACTTTTAATTCCTAGCAAAAGACGCATTCAAAATTCTTCCCCAGATTTGAATCATAATAGGGGATTCCCACCTTAAGTACCTTAAATTAGGTCACAAAAATTCTCACAGCCCGTAATTTCGCAGCCCACACGGAAAGTCAGAATAATTCTGTGTGTTTAAATATTTGTAATACGTATCGCGTGAGCGTTAGATACTTAATTACTGAGGATGTCTGAGGAACGGCAATCACCACAGTATCCACCACCCACCACTCCCAGAGACCGAAATGTGCGTGCATAGCGCCACCTGCTGTACAATCTCCTGCCGCTCCACGGGGCGCATGGCTCAGTTCCTGCCACAGGCCAGGGTAGGGAAAGGAGAGCTGCCAGGACAGCACAGCCTCTGCGACCCTCCCTCCACCCCCCGGGAGCCCACCCCAACCACCAGGCATCAATGGCAAGCAAGAAATAGCCGCTCCTCACCACAGTGTAATGTGCTGACTACCAGCTCGAACTACACTACAAACCTCTCTATTCTGCCTTTTAAAACATCACACGTCTTTTGTCTGCTCTTAACCACAGTCATGCAATAAACACATTTTGTCAAGTGGATATACCCTTACTGAGCCCAGCCATTCACTAAGGGTTAGATGCTCAGACTGCATGCCCATGCATCCAACAATGCATGGGTATCTTATACACTAAATTACTTCCTTACACTACATTCCCAGAAATCTTTCCTAGAATGTTAAAATAAAGAGCAATGATTCATTTGTCCCTAGAGTAAAAAGGAACATGTCTTTGTTTTGGGGTATGTGTGATTACATAAGAAATCAAGCACTGTGTGTGTTTTCAAAGAAAAAAAACTAGGTTGAGAGTCTCCATGTCTATGTGCTGGCCTGACTGCTCCAGGTGCCTTTGCTCTGTTGAGACTCTCAGATGTCCTGGACCCAAAGGCCCCCACCCTTCAAATGTGCTCCTACGGAAACACACACACGAACATCACTCACTGGGAGCTTCGGAACCTATGTTAGAGGTGAGGAGAAGCCGTGAGGAGGACACCTCAGGGCGTAGGGGAGGAAGCTGTGCACACACATGAACCCAGCAAGATGCAGGCTCTGGGAGAAGCACACCTCAGCACACCTTCAGAGCAGGCAGCAGACAGGAGCACATCGGTGGGAACAAGGAAACGTTCAATCTTACCTTTCCTGACTCGCCCTCCCCTCCCTTGCAAGTATTATAGCACAGAACACAACACAGGTCCTACAGCTGTATCTGTACCTGAAAAGATGGTTCTAAATGAATAAGTGTCGCCTGCTGCCAGAGTGCCGGACACTGGCAATGAGAACGCCCAGTGCTGGCTGCAGTCTAGTGGACAGGGTGGGTAACAGAGGACCGGAACAAGCTATTGAGCTGTTCACTCACAGCCATGGGGTCTCTGGGAGCGAATGACCTGGTGCCTCAGTTTCCTCATTTGTAACACAAGGACGGGCAGCTGTAAGACTGAATTCATTTCTGGAAAGCACCTAGCACAAAGCCTGGCAGGCGGCAGCCACTACCCTAGAATTTAAGGAGGAATCTCCGATACAAACCCTTTGAGGTCTCCAAGATGCCCTCTCAACCAGAATTTCACTGAGTTAACAGGCATCAACCTGTCACATGTGCCGTGCTAAAACAGAAAATATTAAACCTCAAGGAAAAAGAAACCAATCTAAAACAGATTATTGAAAACATGATTGGGCCTGGTACAGTAGTCTAGTGGCCAAAGTCCTTGCCTTGCATGTGCCAGGATCTCATATGGGCACCAGTTCTAATTCTGACAGCTCTGCTTCCCATCCAGCTCCCTGCTTGTGACCTCGGAAAGCATCTGAGGATGGCCCAAAGCCTTGGGACCAGGTACCCACGTGGAAAACTTGAAAGAGCTTTGGATCAACACAGCTCTAACTGTTGCAGCCGCTTGGGGAATGAATCAGCAGATGGAAGATCTTCCTCTTTCCAATTAAAAAAAAAATCGTTTCAAATTCCATTACAGCTTCCTGTTACTGTTCCTGGGAAAGCAGTAAAAGCTGATTCCAGTGCTTAGGCCCCATCACCCTGTTGAAGACCTGAAGCGCTGGGCTCCTAGCCCAGCCCCATTCATCGTGGCCACTGGTAGAATGAATCAGCAGATGGAAGCTCTCACACTTCACCTTACCTTTCACCAATTTTTTTTAAAAGATTTATTTATTTTTATCGCAAAGTCAGATATACAGAGAGAGAGGAAAGACAGAGAGGAAGATCTACCATCTGCTGATTCACTCCCCAAGCGACTGCCACGGCCAGTGATGCGCCAATCCAAAGCCAGGAGCCAGGAACCTCCTCCTCCAGGTCTCCCACGCGGGTGCAGGGTCCCAAGGCGTTGGGCCGTCCTGGACTGCTTTCCCAGGCCACAAGCAGGGAGCTGGATGGGAAGTGGAGCTGCCGGGATTAGAATCTGGACCCATATGGGATCCCAGCGGGTTCAAGGCGAGGACTTTAGCCACTAGGCCACCACGCCGGGCGCCCTTTTATCAATTTTTTAAAACATGTTTATAAAAGGGGTAAGGGGCAGCCCAGTAACCACCTTTCTCAGTAAAACCTTCCTCTACCCACTCCAGAAACTCCATTCTAAAGAATCTGCAAAGATGAGCCCAGTGTAAAAGCCTACCAGTCGAGGTTCTCGCCTTGCATCTGGAGACCCAGAAGAGGCTCCGGGTTCCTGACTTTGGATCAGCTCAGCTCCAACCATTGTGGCCACTTGGGGAGTAAACTAGCAGACAAAAGATCTTCCTCTCTGTATGTCTGATTTTCCAATAAAAAAAAAAATATTTAAACGGAAAAAATAAAGAACTTTCTAATCGTACACTGTCAAGCACAGAACTACGCAATTTTCCAAAACAGCAAGAGGAAGTCAGAAATGTAGTTTCTTTTACTCACAGTTCCTCAAACTCATGACTGCCACTTGCCACTGCATTCCCTCCTCGTCTACTGACAACGTACTGTGAGGCTTTCTGCCGGCGCACACTATGATCCATGTGGAGCCCAAAAAGGTATAGACCAAAGAGAAACACAGAGGACCTCCTTCTTTAAAGATTATGTATTTGAAAGGCAGAGTAACAGATCAATTTTCCATTCACTAGCTGACTCCCCAGTCTGAGCCAGAGCTGGGCCAGGCTGAAGCCAACAGCCAAGAGCCCCCTGGGGATGGCAGGGGCCCAGGGCTTTGAGCCGGATTCTGCTACTTCCCAGGAGCAACAACAAGGGGGAAGATTGAAAGCGGAGCAGCCAGTGGGAGGGAAGGTCCTCAGGGCACTCAGAGCTGAGGGGCCAAACCAGATCATTCCAAGTCCAACTCAGGCTCTCCCAAGGAGGACTTGTGTGGGGATGTAGGGGAGGAAGGTGTTTAAGTTAGAACACTAAATTATCTTCCTCAGTTCTAATCAAAACAACCTTGAACCATGCAGCACTCTGGTTTAAAATTTACTTAATAATTCATAATAAAATACATTAATAACCTGCCTTACAATCCAGACTGTGTCCTTCAGATATCACTTCCTACCAAAGGGAAAACAGGTTCCTGGGAGAAATGGCTGACTCCAGGTCTGGGGCAAGAAATATGCAAGACGAGCTTAGCCATCAGACAGTATCTGGAAGCCATCCAAGTCCTAGCCAAACGCTCCCGGGCCAGGGCAGTCGTCTGGCACAGTGTTTAGCATGCTGCCCGCATCCCACAGCAGAGTATCCTGAAATAAGCTCTAACTCCCCTCCCGACCACAGCTTTCTGCTAACGCACACCACGGAGGTAACAGATGACGGCTCAAGTCTTTGAATCCCGCCACCCATGTGGGAGATCCAGATGGAGTTTCCAGTTGCCAGGTTTGAGCTAGCTCAGTCCAATCACTGTGGGTGTTTAAGGAATGAACTGGTAGTCAAAAGTGTTTCCTTTTGCAAAACAAACAAAACAAAAATCAACAACTCATGATGGGTGTAACTGAAGATGACAGATAACCCATTTTGACAACTGATAGTGAGAACAAAATCAAGTCTGTTTCTCCGTAGCACAGTCAACAAGTGTACCTGGCAAGGTGCTGAAAATGCTCTAGCTAGCAAGTGACTGCAACCCTCCTGAATCAATTGATCTAACCATGAAGCAAGCCTAGTTGAAACCCCAATAAGAAAGACAAAAAGAATATCTGACTCCTGAAAAACAAACTATCACCTATGATGGCATCTGGAAAACACACATCTTAAATACAGGAAGCCTCTAGATTCAACAATTTACTACAAAGAGGGGACCATGCAGTACACTATCAGAAATTCTAGACTGTGAAAGAAGATAATGCTTTCAACAAAACAAAACAAAACAAAAAACCAGAGAACCTTAAACTAAAAAAAAAAAAGCTAAAACTTAGCCTTTAGATCCCACTTCAAAATACATCTTAAGAAAGCATTATCACAAGAACTTCCACAATCATAACATACCAACAAACAAATAGAGCTAGCCCTAGTCTGCGGCCCCAACCTGTCGTTGTGATCAACTAACCCAGCTGGAAGCTGCTCTGAGCAGAGGCCTGCTGTTGGAAGACCCAGGAGTGCAGAGTTAAAAGTACAGCTATTCTGGTAAGTTTTAGCAACAAGGCTACATAAAGATTCCCCCACATATTTTTATATCTTCTAAAGGAGAAGAATTTTCAACAGTATGTTGTATTTTTAGCACTTCTACTTCTGTGCACTCCAATTTCTATAAAATCCCCAATGCACAAATCACAACCAAAATCAAACAGGCATATGTGATACAGGCGACACCGGCTCTGGATCACTTCATTTGTTTAACAATTTCACTGTTTCCTCGAAATCAAAAATCTTCAATAAATGGAAGACGGCCCAAGTCCTTGGACCCCTGCACCCATGTGGGAGACCCAGAAGAAGCTCCCGGCTCCTGCTCCTGACCTGGCTGCTGTGGCCATCTGAGGAATCAATCAGTGGACGAAAGATCTACCTCTCCTTCTCTCTCTGTAATTCTTTCAAATAAATTAGCATTTAAAAAAAAATACCACTTTGGATGTCTCACTCCACGGAGTGTCTGAGTCCTTGCAACTCCCGACTCCAGGGTCCCAGGGACAGGCACCCCGAGGGGCAGCAGTGATGGCCTGGGCTCTTGTACCCCTGCCACCCAGGCAGATGTAGGAGGGCTGGACGCCCGGCTGCATCTGGGCCCAGCCCAGGCTGTCTGTTGCACGCATTCAGGAAGTAAATCAACAAACACAGCACTTCTCTGTTTTCTCCCTCTCTGCCTTTCAAATTTTCTATTTCTAAAAATTTTTAGAAGGAAGAGGACGAAATTTTATCAGTGAGGTCACAGCATGAACAAGTCACCAAAATGTACAAATCAAAATCAAACAGGACCCTACTGTAATTTAGACTTAATATATCATTTACACTTATTTCTTCTTTCACCTGTCCAGTCCTAGTTGGTACAGTCCTTGCCTCTGCAACCCTTCGTTCCTTTCTGTCTCATATGCTAATATCACCCAGCCCCATCTTCACCGAGCACTCATTTGTACCAAGCTTGGAATCAGGCACTAGTTCAGGTATAGTACAGGCATCCAATATCAGAGAACTTAAGACTTTTGCCACAAGCCATAGTTTACATAAACACAAATAATTTTAAGGACACTTTCAGTGAAGACATGTTTTCCAAAATCATATCTGATTTTTTAAAATTGTTAAGGGGTTAGCATGATGGTGCAAGCAGTAACACGGCGCCTGCAACACCAGCATCCCACCTGGGCAATGCTTCATGTCCCACCTGTTCCATTTCTGATGCAGTTCCCTGCTGAGGTACCCAGGAAAAGCAAAGAAATCTGTGAAATAAATCTCTAAAAATCTTTTAAAAAGAAAAAAAAGCTCTTATAGGAGGGAAAGCTTTTAAGACATAGTACTTCTGCCATTCTCATTTATCTACATCCGAAATTACAAAATTTGGCTTTATTTGTATGTGAAGTGAGATGGTCAAGTAAAACTGCACGACATATCCATCATGATATTCCATGGCTGAATGAGTCAAGTTTAAGGCGCATCGAAAGTTAACCAGAAGCTGAGCCACCTACATTTCACTACAGTGAAGGTAGAAGGAACACAAGGCACTTCAATCGGCAGCAAGTCCTTTGCCGACAAAGCAGCTCAGAGAGTCTGCGCCAACAACAGAGGCATGGGGGATGCTGGGGACAGGGGAGCGACCCACACCTACCGTAGTGTCGTTGCCGGTCACGTACACCAGCACGTCGGAGGCGTTCCTGCTATTGATGTACCGGTAGCAGTTCCACACACAGCTGATCAGGTAGCCCTGCAGGGCAGAAGAGACGAGTCATTATTTTATTTGACAAGGTACACAATGTACTCACCTTTTCCACTTAGTGAATTATGCTAACACTTTCAAAAATTTGTTGCTATTTTCCATGACACAGTTTTCGTAGGGCTATCACTTCTTTATTGAAGCTGTGGGGAAAAAGCAAGGTCACAAAGCCACATGAGCATTCTCAGGGGCCTGGCGCGCTCAGTCACTTCCGAATCACTTCCAACAGGAGAAAGCTTCTGCCTGCTTACACAGGTCTGTCATCTTGAGTTAGGGCATTAACTGCTTGCTGTATTTCCCAATGGTCTTGTGAGGACATATTCTTCCCATCACTTGCTTGCTCAGCGAAGCACTAAGCACTGCCTTCTCTTCTGTCTTTGAGGAGTGAAACTGAAGGTGTCTTGTTTTGACAATCAGGGAGATGGTGTGAGGATGAACCTTCACCGAGGAGCAACAGCAGGGGCCAGACTTGCAGTGTGACAAGTGAGGGAACCACTTGCAATGCCAGCATTCTCTACTGACCAGAACACTGGTTCAGGTTCAAGCTAGCTGCCTCCCACCCAGCTAACGCAGCAGAGAATGAAGATGACCAAACGCCTGGGCTCCTGCCGCTCCCAGGGGAAAACTGGGTGAAGCTCCTGGCTTCACCTGGCCCAGAGCTGGCTGCGGGCAGTAAAACCGCACATGAACGAACTCTCACTTTCTCTTTCTTTTTTAAAGATTTTTTTAATTGGAAAGTCAGATATACAGAGAGCAGAGAGAAAGACAGAGAGGAAGATCCTCTGTCTGATGGTTCACTCCCCAAACGGCCACAACAGCTGGTATTACAACAATCTTAAGTCAAGAGCCACTTAAGGGTCTCCCACACGGGTGTAGGGTCCCAAAGGCTTGGGCCATCCTCCACGGCCTTCTCAGGCCACAGGCAGGGAGCTGCATGGGAAGTGGGGCTGCTGGGACACATACTGGTGCCCATATGGGTTCCCAGCATGTGCAAGGAGAGGATTCCAGCCGCTAGGCTACTGCGCTAGGCCCTCTTTGCCTTTCTTTATACTCCTCCCTCCTTTATTCTCTCTCTTCATCTTCTCACATCTGAAACTCTGCTTTCAGACAAATAAATCATTTTGTTCTACTCAACCTCATCATACCACCTACTTAAAATTATTTTCCCCCTAAATGCAGTTTCTTTAAATTTACAAAAGCTTGTGTGTGTGTGTGTGTGTGTGTGTGTGTGTGTGTGTGTGTGTAAGTAAAGAACAGGTAATTTCATGATAAAACAAATGCTTTGAAAGGTACCGAGATGTAACAATTCAAAGACTGGGGATTGTGTGGCAATTCTTCACATGTTGGCAGCACCCAAGCACAAGGTGGAAGGATGCTTTCACAGGGAGGTTGATGCAGAACAGGCTGATCACGGTGCGGCGAGACTGATGGTGGAAGCTGACCAGTCCGCTTTTGTGGGGAATCAATGATAATCTATCAAAGCTTCTCAAACTATTTACAGCCTCTGGTTTTAAGAAATAAGCTTGGGGAAATAAACGTAAGTATACAAGGACAGATTTAAATATACTCAGGGTAGCATTATTAATAAGTGATACCATATAGCGGAATGATAAACACATTCAGAAGACATTACATTCTGAAAACAAAATTTGTAAAGAGTCTATTATAGAGATGTCACAATGGATACTACAGTATATCAGTTACAGGGGTACTTCCCTGAAATCTGTCGAAATGAAATTACAAATTTGTTTTGATGCAAGAAAGTTGGAAAGCCATGCAGATTTTAAAGACTATGTTATCTGGGCCTGGTGCAGTAGCCTAGTGGCTCAAGTCCTCGCCTTGAATGCACCGGGATCCCATATGGGCGCCAGCTGCAATCCCAGTGGCTCCGTTTCCCATCCAGCTCTCTGCCTGTGGCCTGGGAAAGCAGTCAAGGACTGCCCAAAGCCTTGGGACCCTGCACCCGTGTGGGAGACCCCGAAGAAGCTCCTGGCTCCTGGTTTTGGATCAGCTCAGCTATGGCCATTGCAGCCACTTGGGGAGTGAATCGGCGGATGAAAGATCTTCCTCTTTGTGTATCTGACTTTCCAATAAAAATAAATCTTTAAAAAAAATTACATTATCTTCCATGAGCTTTTGGAATGTATAACCTTATTATTAATTTATTCCCACGCAATCAAATTCTGCAGTAACCCTTAACTGACTTGTGGAATTCTGGTTAATGTTTCCATGTCAGAGAGAAAGAACTGCAATGTTACAAAATCAAAAAGCAGATTAAATTATTTAAGGTGAGGCAATGCACAGACAACAGTTTCCTGAGATCTTTGGCATTCAAGAATAGTGTAATTACAGTTATATCCTAAGTAAAATCTTCATCCATGCTTACCTTCAAAGCCAAGATAATGCTGATAAACAGAAGAATAATAAGAACCAAACAGGTAGGATTCACCGATATGATATCCTCTCTGTAGGGGAAATTAGGAGGCTGTAAAAGAAAAGAGTCTCATTAGCAAGTCTCATTAATCATTCAAGATCATATTCCCTGGGCAGCAATTGAGACGCGCTTACCAGAAAGCAACCGATGAAAGCAGACAGTTACCACTCAGCGCTAGCACAGTATCTCTAGCCGCTGCAGCAAGGAAAAAGCTACAGAAGGTGTGACGAAGAGCACAGTCCCTTCATATGTGGGACAGGAACTTCCAAAAGAACCAAACCACAGCAAAGGTTGTGGGGCCCTGACTCCGCCGTTTCCAGGGCTACTCCTGCACAGCCCTGGTATTTAAATCCCTCCGCCCGCCGAGGGCGGCGCTATTCTAAAGGGTGTGTGCAAGGCAAGCGCAGAGACATCATACAGATGGTGTGTTCTCGCTCTGTAGCACCAGAGCAGCTTCTTCATAACAGATACTGTGGCATTAAAAAAAAGTCTTATCATTTATCCATTTTGCTTAATTAATGGACAGATCCTCCTAGCAGCATCCAAATCTACTCAGGTTGGGGGGAAGTCAGGACTTCCCCAAGTACACACACAGGCGCCCAGGGGCACAGGACCTCTGGCTGTTTCTCCCAGATGCCGGGCCAGACCTTTGGACCGAACCAAGAAGCTGCAAACATGCAGGAGTGTCGATGGGCTAGGGTCCTGCTCCTCAGGGAAAGAAGCAACATCCTGTAGGTGTCATGATCTCCCTCCACTTCAGGCAGAACAGCCACTGCATACCATCAAAGTCCTTGCCCTGTGATGAAGAGCTCACACAACAGGTCCCCTCCCTGGCAGTCTAGTACTTTTTGGTGGTACTGATCTTACAAGATAAAAATAATGTGGGGTTTTTTTCACAAGACCAAGAGGAACTATACTGTTCCTGTGGAGAATTGAAAAAGAAGGGGTTCAAAGGCCTGTGAGGTGGCATAGCACGCTAGGCCTCCACCTGCAGCACTGGCATCTCATATGGGTGCTGGTTTGAGTCCTGGCTGCTCTGTTTATAATCCTATTCCCTGCTAATGGCCTCAGAAAGCAGCAGGGAATAGCCCAAGTGTTCAGGCCCCTGCACTCACATGGGAGATCCAGAGAAAGCTCCTGGCTGCCCGCTTTAGACCAACCCAAGCCCAGCTGTTCTTGCCACTTGGGGAGTGAATGGGTGGGATGCAAGATCTCTCTTACACTCTGCCTTTTGAATCAAAATAAGTAAAAATAAATAAATAAATAAAAGAAGGGATTCAAGTGAAAGCTATGAACCTTTCCACGGAGCTCCTTACATACTTGTCCCCGCAACAAGCAATGGTTCCTACATCTAGCCAAGATCTATATAGGACATGTAGAACTTGTGTGTCTTACAAGACTAGGATTAGGTCGCTCAGGGTCCAGTCTCTGGACTCCTAATTTCTCAGTCTGACAGCAAGGACCTTGGTACCGGGAAAACTTCAACCAGCCCATCACTGCAGTCTCCCGGGCATTGTGGCCATCTGCAGACCTTGCTCTTGGAACACAGATGGGTCTTTAAGGAGAATCTGTAGAAGACAGCTGCTGGTATTAGTGGTGTGTAATTATGCCAAGTCCTTCCTTCCTACACTGCAATCACTATCAACACCACCAGCATCACCATCACACCACAGATGGCTCTAAAGCAAACAAGGGCTGAGAACCAGACACTGTGGAGCCCTGAAGGAAGGAGGCTGGCTCGGCAAGGGCCCCACACGTCTGTCCTGCCTGCTGGGCTTCGCGCTCAAGACAGACAGATCTCTGTGCTTTCAGAACACAACATATGAAATGTTACTCGGTAACAGGGCCACCTCCAGGCTCCTTCGTCACCTCCACCCAGCCTGCATGGGACAGGCTATGCTGGGATCGGTTGCCACCATACTTTTGGCAGGGGTTTAGGAGCTCAGCACCAGAACATTATTACAGAGGAAAAACGCACGTCCTTCACACACAAACATCCATAGGCACAAGGGAAACTATGAAAAATTTACACACGGGCAATATACCAATATTTTCTTGACACAATATTCAGTACAAAATATGAACCTGTTTTCTAAAGCAAACAGAAGCTACTAATAACAAGAATGACAATGACAGCAATACTTTTCTTTTTCCCCAACTGTTTCTGTAACTGAGAGTCAAAGGCATAGACATAAAGAGAGTGTGTGGACACCAGCTCCTATCCACTGGTTCACCCCCACGGCACCCAGACCTCAAAAGCCTATAACAGCTACACAAGTCAGAAGCCGGAATGCAACCCATGTCTGAAAACAAGAAGCAGGGCTGGGAACCTAGCCCGGGTACTCCAGCGTGGCACACAGGTGTCTAGGGCAACATCTTCACCGCCAGGCTCAATGCAAAGTCTTTGCTGAGTCCTGTGATGGCAGACTTCTATGGCTCCGCCCCTTTATTGCTGTCACTTCCACTAAACCTAAGGGTACCCCCAATCACTCAGAGTCCCCAGGCTCATCTCTACCAGCCCAGAAAACTGCTTGAACTGCACCCAGACACTTACCACAAAACTCCAAAGAGTAAATATCCTCTCCGTTTAGTAACATTCTAAGATTTTGAAGAAATTAAATTTTAACATACAGTCACAATTTTTAAAAAAAAAGACTAAGGCGAGTCTTTAGCCTAGTGGTTAAGACATCTTGTCTGGCAGCCAATGTTGTGGTGGAGTGGGTTAAGCTGTGCAGGCAACAGGAGACGGACCAAGTACTTAGGTCCCCGACACCCACCTGGGAGGCCCAGATGGGAGTGTCAGGCTCCTGGCTTTGACCTGGACCAGCACTGCCTACACTAACCTACCATTTAGGGAGTAAAATAATACATGTAAGACTCTCTCTCTCTCTCTCTCTCTCTCTTTCTCTCTCTCTTGCTTTCTGTCAGTCTGCCTTTCAAATAATTAAGGCTTTTCTAAAAACCAGACGCCCACCTCTCACACCAGAATATCTGGATTCATTGCATGGTTCTATGCAACTCCAGCTTCCTGCTCCTGCAGATCATAGGAAGTGGCAGGGATGGCTCAAGCAACTGCGTTGCCGTCAACCACACATGAGACCTGGATTATAATCCTGGGTACTTGCCCAACCCGGCCAAGCCCACTGTAGGCTTCCGAAAAGTGAACGAGTGGATAGGAGCACTGGGTCTCCCTAATCAATACAAAATTAAAAAGGACAAACCAACAAAGATTGAGAGGGAGACCACAGCAACATTCCAACCTCATAGCTCCCTTCAGCTTCTTAAATACCCAGCTACCAATACTGGCTCATTCAATCACAAAACCATTTAAATGGTAAACTTGTCCCAATGATGCTTAGGGGAGAGAGGGGCTCCAGGGCCTAATAAACAAGAGTTCTAATTCTCCCATAAAATAGTAGATCCAGAACTCCATCCTTTGTTGAAAACTGAGCAAACTTCCATTTTAAACAATAAGATGATCAATAACTAATATAATGTGGCATACCCTCCACCACTTCTGCCACCAATTCATCTCTCCTGGGCTCAGGGAGGTTATGATTTCCTAAAAAGTATTCTGAGAAGCCAAAAGTCTTATCTAGAAGATACTTGAAAACTCTGATCCTAATTCAGACGCAAGTCAAAGATCTACAAACCACAGTGTATGTATGTCTAGCCCCACCTGCTCTACCTCACTCAGAGCGTGACTGGGCAGGCCACGTACCAGTTGGCGTATGTATTCTTGAATGGAGTTAGGATAAACCAGCACAGTGATTGCAAACAACGTGTTCAGAGCAAAATCAAAGATCTGGTAACAGAAGAACGGGATGAGCCAGGCAGCGTGTTGCTAAACAGGAAAAAAGAGAGATCATTAACACACTCAATATCACAAAACTTTGTCTGACATCAAAGAAATCTCTTATGAATCTGAAGAACAATGGTAACCAGGTCGTGATAGCAATTGGTAGGCCACACACAGAGAGATACTGAATTCATTTGATTTCCCAGTGGTAATATGGGTAATTTAAACTTCTCAGCACTCTTGTACAGGAAACCAAAAACAATTACTTCTGACTTATGCGACATCTTCAAGAAAATACACGCTATGAAGAAAGTATGTGTGGATTTCACAAATATTCTATGCCAAGGAGGCCGTTTCCCAGGACAGTCAACATGATCCTTGGCATACAAACATCCCATAGGGAAGTGTCCCGTGAATTCTTGTTCTGACTCCATTTCTGATCCAGCTTCCTGCTAATGAGCACCTAGAAGCAGAGGTCGGCCCACGACTGAGTTCTGGGCTCCTGGCTTCAACTTCATCCAGCCTCAATTGTTGCAAGCAATTAGAGTGCACTAGCAGAACGGAAGTTTCTGAGTCACTCTTTCAAAAAATAGGGTGCTTTTTTGGCATGAAAATTTTTAAACTTTTTTTTTTTTTGAAATTTGAATAAGCAGAATGACAGAGAGGAAAAACCAAGATCCCCCAACCAGTGGTTCACTTCCCAAATGATTGCAATGGCTAGAGAGAGGGTAGGCTGAAGTCAGGAGCCAGAAGCTTCTTCCAGGTCTCCCAGGTTTGTGTAGAGACCAGGAATTTGGGCCATCTTCTGCTGCTTTCCCAAGCATGTTAGCAGAGAGCTGGAGCAGAAATGGTGTAACCAGATCTTGAACCTGTGCCAGAAGCAGTGACCCAACAAACTTATCTTTTAACATTATGATCCCATAAACTTTTTAAAGTACCCTTGCATTACAGAAAGTTAGATGAATTACAAATGTAAGCAGCTGAGTTAAAGGCCCAGTACATAACAGCAAGCTCCTTACCTTGTAGGCCCCGTAGGTGGCCATCGCACAGATCAGGATCATCAGAAGAGAAATTGCAATCGCAATGCACATATCTATCAAAGGTTTTAAAAAAAGATAAAAATTATTAGTAGACACTGATGCTTATTCCCCTCACTTTACTAAGCACTTCTTTTAACTGTGTGTATCCTTCCCTATAAAATGGAGCTGATAGTAAAATACATCAGTCAGAGACAACAGCGCAGTTTGGCACAGTAAGCAGGTATGATCACATGGCAGAGAAATCAAGAGAGCAGATCTGGGGGCGATGGTCCTAGGACATACTGCCCAACACGCTCCTCTGCTTTCAGAGCATGACCAGCTGGGCGTCCAGTTTACAAGCATTCCTCATTCCCAGGTTGCACATGGGCCCAGCGATGTGTTTCCTGACAGGCATCTTCGTGACAGGGACCTCTGACTACTTCTGTCTGCACAGCTGCTGGCATCTGCAGCCTGCTACAGCATGTAACAGAGCCCAGCAGGTCCCCTGCATGCCACCAAGCCCTACTGACCACTGCTCTCTGCTCATCAGTGCCTCCAGCAGCAGCTTCACCAGGCCAGTCATGAGGCCACCCTGTCAAACATCGCTGTGTTCCTGACCTGGGACACTGTCCATCCTTCTCAGCCTCACCTTCCGCAGCTATTGCTGGCTTCTGGCAGTTGGGTCTACGGGTAGCCTGCCCTGTCACCACCATGAAGAGACCTTTCAGGGCTGGGACCTACACCAAGAGGAAGAACCCACCCCCACACACCTACTGGGCTCATGCCAGCCTGGCCAGGATGCTGTGGAAGACCTGGAGGAAGTTCCTGGCTCGTGGCTTCGGATCGGCACAGCACCAACTGTTGTAGTCACTTGGGGAGTGAACCAGCAGACGGAAGATCTTCCTCTCTGTCTCTCCTCCTCTCTGTATATCTGATATTGCAATTTAAAAAAATCTTGAAAAACAAAACATAAACTCTTCCTAATTCCATACCCCTTTATTTTTTGAATTATTTCCTTCCCATTAAAAAGTTGTAACTCAGTCTGTTAATTAGCTAACACATTTTACCATGTTTTACTTGTACAGTCATAAATCAGCCTGACGTCTAGATTTCCTCTAATGTGAACACAGTTCAGACACTTTGGTATACAAACACAAACTATCCGGTGTACACATGGCCAAAAATGAGTACAGAAAACTACTTTTGGCTGTGTTCACAACTGTAGGGAGCTGTTGACAACAAAACGCAAAGCCCTTGACCCTCACAAGTCAAGTGCCTGCTTAGACAGAAACTTCTGGAAGCATAGAAGTAAGAGTAACTAGACCACACTGGCTTCCTAAAGCAGAAGGAACACCAAGCACGTAGTTTTTATGTATGTGGAGACTGTTTATACCTCTCTATGGGAAGAATAGGATTCAAAGAAGAGGGCCTGCTTGCCTTAATTTCCACTTTTTCTAACCTAATGCTTATATTTACTACATGAATTTTCAACAGGTATGTAACCTGGGTAAGCACTGGGAGCTGCAAACAGAACCAGGACGCTGTGTCCCCAAGCAGCTTAGCAGTTTCAGGAAGAGGCTCAGCCAAAGGGTGGTACAGGTGGCTGTTGTTATTTGCAGCCAAGAGAAAGGATAATTCATCTGAGGTCATGTGATTTGCACAGGGTCTTTTTCTCTTCCTAGTCTGCACTTAGAAATATTTTACTTGCAACCATATACAAGATTGTAGTGCATAATTTAGAGGTCTTTAAAGTCTATTTGTAAAGCTGTGCAATCATCACTCATATCCATGATCGGTCCAACAGGAATCCAACACCCGGTTCACACCTATTCTGCATCCTCACTTCCTCCCTGGTGCCCATGAATGCACTCTTGGCCTCTGTGAATATGCCTGTCCTGGACCCCTCAAGTCAGTGGACTCACAGGGGATTTACCTGGCTTCTTTCATCTATCATGAGGCTGTTTTGGGGTTTATCCACATGCCAGGGCCTACAGATAGAAAACAAGCTACCAAATGGCAGGAAGAATTTGAGAAATCATGGTGTTTTAAGATAGGGAAATTATCTCCTATTGGTCTCATTCTTTTAAAAAAAAATGATTTATTTTTTTATTGAAAAGTCAGAGATACACAGAGAGAAGGAGAGACAAAGAGGAAGAACTTCCATCTAATAGTGCACTCTCCAAGTGACTGCAACAGCCAATGCTGTGCAGATCAGAAGCCAGGAGCCAGGAGCCAGGAACCTCTTCCAGGTCTTCCATGTGGGTGCAGGGTCCCAAGGCTTTGGACCATTCTCTACTGCTTTCCCAGGCCACAAGCAGGGAGCTGGATGGGAGATGGAGCTGCCAGGATTAGAACCAGCACCCTGGGCCCGGCACCATGGCCTAGCGACTAAAGTCCTTGCCTTGAATGCGCCAGGATCCCATATGGGCCCGGCAGTGTGGCCTAGTGACTAAAATCCTTGCCTTGAATGCGCTGGGATCCCATATGGGCTACAGAACCAGCACCCATATGGGATCTCAGCACGTTCAGGGTGAAGAATTTAGCCGCTAGGCTACGGCTGGACCTTGATTATACATTTAAAGATATTAAGTTTTATGATCTGTAAGTTTTATGGTATTTTAAAGCCGTAAAAAAAAGACATAAGTAGACAAAATACAGCCAGAATGCTCTGGCTTAGCCTGGCCACACACTCAAACTCACTCACTGGACAGGCAGTGAATCAGTCCCGGCTGCTCCCTACCCTGCCAGTTAGGGTCCTACTACCTTACACAGGCCAATGCTAAACTCGAGCCTCCAGATCCAGGACAGTCCAAGAGGGGCTGCCTAGTCAGATGGCAAAGACCTTCCCCTCTAGCCAGGCTCATCTGAGAACTTTTTCCAACCAGTCCACCTCCTTGGGTACAGGCCACAGTTCACTTAGTATAGACTTAATGAGAATCTGACTGCTGTGAGAGGTTGAAAATCCTCACCTTCAATTACAGATCAGAATTCAACTCTCAATCGCTTCTCGGCCTTTTGGCTAAGATCAAGTGTAGAATTCAACTCTCCTCCATCTTCTCACCTTGGCCAGCCTTCAGGCCAGAGCCCTGGAGTGGATCTAGGAACTATGCTCCTGCCTTGGCAATGCCTCTCAGTAGTCCCACCCTGCTGGGAGGGCCCTGGAGCCCCACCGCAGTAGTCCTTGGATCAAGTCTTCCTTTTTATCTTTATTAAGTGTTGGAATAATTTTCCCTTTGACCACACAGTAAAAGTGAAAAGCCTGAATCTCCAGATAATGTCTGCTGTATGAAGCCATTGTGTAAAGTCCAAGCACATGAGAATTCAACAGAGCACTTAGAGATGGAAGAGTGTGTGTGCGTGTGGCTAATCTATAACGAAAAGCAAACGATGGTAACTCAGGAGACTGGCTTTGAAAACAGGAATTGTTAGGAAATCAAGAAGGGGACTGCAGGGCTCTTTTGCGACTAAAATGGAATTTAATTGCTTAAACCACCTGGCAGGTACACAAGGTACCACCACTGTGCATATTTTTAAACCATTTCATGAAAAATTTTGGGGAACCAGCGTCATGGCTAATCAGGTTAAGCTCCTGCCTGTGACACCAGCATCCCATATTGGTGCCAATTAAAGTCCCAGCTGAATCACTTCTGATCCAACTCTCTGCTGTTGCGCCTAGGGAAAACAATATAAAATGGCTCAAGTGCCTGAGACTCTGAACCCACATGGGAGACCTAGAAAAAGCCCTAGGTGTAAATTTTTAAAAAGATTTAATTAAAGGTAGATTTACAGAGAAGAAAGATCTGCTATCCACTGGTTCACTACCCAAGTGGCTGCAATGGCTGGAGCTGAGCCAATCTGAAGCCAGGAGCCAGGAGCTTCTCCTGGATCTCCCACATGGATGCAGAGTCCAGGCCATCTTTGACTGCTTTCCCTGGCCACAACAGAGAGCTGGATGGGAAGTGGAGCAGGCGGGACATAAACCGGCACCTCTTTGGGATCCTGTAGCTTGAAAGGGGAGGACTAGCCAATTCAACTGTCACACCAGGCCCAAGTGTGAATTTTTCAACACAAAATCCCGGGGGGGGGGGGGGCCCACTAAATCTATGCTGCACTAGGAATAGGAAGAGCACAAAGGAGCCTACAAGCGCACTGGACACTGAGCTGAGGAGATGAACCCAGGACCGCACATCAGTCAATCACGGGATTCTAAAGGCTCCATGGACCTTGAAAATTTATTTTTTTGAAGAGATTTATTTATTTAAAAGTCAGAACTACAGAGAGGGTAATCTTTCCACTGGTTTACTCCTCAGATGGCCACAATGCCCAGCACTGCGCAAGTCCAAAGCCAGGAGCTTCATCCCAGTTTCCCACATGGGTAGCAGGGGGCCAAGCACTTGGGTCATCTTTCCCTAATCTTCCAAGCCATTAGCAGGGAGCTCATGGGGAATGGAACAGCTAAGACCCAAAATGGCACCCATGTGTGATGCAGAACACACTATGCCACAATGCCACCCATTCTTTAGGATTTCAATAAGACATTTAGCAGAGCTTTCCAAGTCCTTGCAGACAGGTTACTATAATGCATACCAAGTAAGACTGTTCGGTTATATGGGTGAGCAAGATGAGCAGCCAAATGATTTTACCTGATGTCTTCTACCTGCCTTTCCAATGTTCCTTCAACACCATGCTTTCTGTCCAGAAGGCAGGCCTCTGTGGGCAACCAGCAGCGCCCTAGCATCGGCTATGAGGAAACGGGTAAGTATAATGCCGGCTCTGAAGCTGCCTTGGGTAGGATGTAGCCCTAACCCAGAGCAGAGGTTCCCATGTCTCAGGAACAACTTAGCTTAGGTAATGCTCTTATTCTCAGCATCTACAACCAAGGCCTTCCCGTCCATCAGTTTTACAGACAACAATGGCTGCACTGGATTATCCAAGAGACTTCACCAACCCTAATGGTCTTTCTACACTTACACCTTTGCAGGGGGGAAACAAATATTTGGAACTAACAATGTAGTATAGCATGATAAGCCTACACTTGTGGCTCTGGAATCCCATATGGGCTCCGGTC
This sequence comes from Ochotona princeps, assembly GCF_030435755.1. Taxonomy (NCBI): domain Eukaryota; kingdom Metazoa; phylum Chordata; class Mammalia; order Lagomorpha; family Ochotonidae; genus Ochotona; species Ochotona princeps. The sequence goes on from NC_080840.1 coordinate 34,449,954, forward strand.
TGAGTCCCCAACTGCTCCACTTTCATTCCAGCATCCTATTTAAAGCCTGGGAAAGCAGCAGAAGACAGCCCAAAACCTTGGAACCTGTGTTGGAGAGCTAGAAGAAGTTCCTAGGCCCAGTAGGGTAGCCTAATGGCTGAAGTTCTCACCTTGCATTTACCGGGATCCCACATGAGTACATATCCTAGCTGCTCCACTTCCCTTCCAGCTCCCTACTTGTGGCCTGGGACAGTGGCCCAAAGCCTTGGCACCCTGCACCAGCGCACAAGATCCAGAAGAAGCTCCTGGCTTTGGATAGACTCAGCTCTCGCCATTGTGGCAACCAGGGGAGTGAACCAGTGGATGGAATATCTTTCTCTCTGTATCTACTTCCTTCTGTAATTCTGACCTTCCAATAACAAAAATAAATAAATAGATCTTTGCAAAAAAAAAAAGTTCCTGTCAGACAGCTATCACCTAGCTTTAACCCTGGCAATCACAGCAAGGTACACAGCATTACTATCCAATCGCACCCAAGTCACATTTTTTTCAAGCTTTTTCCTCCAACTTCAACTACCTGAGAAAAGGAATCCTGCTACTGAAAAAGAACATCATGTTTAAATGTCCATCAAACATGATATGTATAGTTTCTACAATCTTTAAACCCAAGGGAAGGCAGGCAGAGAGAGATTAATTTAATATTCATGGAACCATTATTATCCTTCCCGGAAGAATTCATAAACATAATGGAGTTATTCTAAATGAAGAGAATAAGAAATGTTAGAAGCAGAAGTCATGTCCCTGTGTGGCAAGGTGCCAAACCCAGGCTTTAATAGGAGGGCCTGACTCCCTTTTATTTTTTTGCATTGATAGACTTGAGTTTGAAAGTCCATGTTACTAAGAAAGAGGGAGAGACGGGGAGACAGACACACGCAATGACCTTCCAACTGCTGGTTCCCCAGATGACTGCATCATTGAGAGCTACACCATGTCTCCCACACAGGTGACAGGGGACTGAACACCTGGGCCATCTTCTGTGACTTTCTCCAAGCAGTTAGTATGGAGCTAGATTGGAAATGGAACGTGATGGCTCAGAGACTAAATCCCCGCTTTGCATACACTGGTATCCCATAAGAGACACCAGTTCGTGTCCTGGGTGCTCCACTTCCCATCCAGCTCCCTGCTTGTGGCCTGGGAAAGCAGTCAAGTATGGCCCAAAGCCTTGGGACCCTGCACCCATGTGAGAGACCTGGGAGAAGCTCCTGGCTCCTGACTTCTTATCAGCTCAGCTCTGGCCACTGCGGCCACTTGGGTGTGAACCAGCAGACAGAAGTTCTTTCTCTCCGTCTCTCCTCTATGTGGATCTGCCTTTCAATAAAAAATAATAATAACAAAATAAATCTTTTAAAAAAAAAAACATGAAGTAGAACAGTCAGCACAAACCAGTGACCATATGGATGCCGCCAGTGTCACGGGCAGTGGCTTCATCTGCTACAACACAGTGTCAACCTTAGGCCCTGGCTTCTTATTCTAGGCTACGAAAGCACCATGGAGGAAGATGACGGATCCAGAGCACAGCCTGGCTTGCCTCTCCTTTGGGACCAGATGCACTCCGGTGCCTCCTCCTGATTTCTTAATTACTGGATGGGGCTCCTTCGGGGCTTAGGCCTGGGACTCTTACTCTTTCTGCTTTCTAATACTAATGATATTTTGCAAGCTGATCACCATCTGTACCTCCCGGCAGGCTTCAGATCCATGTGCCCGACAACTATTTAAACCTGCTGTAACATTGCTCATGGGTCTCGCCCCTAACATTTGAAGAACGACAGCTAATGAAACGGTGAAATATGATAAGCGCTCCCCCTGGCTCTCCCTACTGTCTGCACTCCTGATATTTTAAGTCATTTAATTCCTAAAAAAAAAAAAAACTGCTAGATGGATGCTGCAATTGCCTCTTCCTTGCAAATCGAGACACAGACTCACAGGAGGAAATCACTACATCAGGTCAGCACTGGCAACACGTGGCGAAAGCCAGGATGCAAGGGAGCTCTAGGGTGCAGTGAGTTAAGCCTCCATTCACAAGGCCAGCATCCCACGAGAACTCTGGTTCAATGCCCACTACCCTGCTTCCTGATATAGCTCCCTACTACGAATCACACAAAAACAGCAGATGACCTCACAAGGTACTTGAGTTTCTGCCACTTGCATAGAAGACCAGGATGGAGCTCCAGCCTCCTCTGTCTGCCTGGCCCAGCCCCGGCTGCTGCAGCTGCCTGCCGAGTGACCCAGTCGATAAGGTTTCTTTCTCGCTGTCACTCTGCCTTTAAATGAATAAATAAACCTGAGCTTTGCAGCACTCGGGCTGGAGCACAACGGTTACCTCTGAATCCCCCTTTTTCTCTGCTAGCCTCTATTCCATCCTCAGTGCAACCTGAGCAGCAGGGAGAGGCCCAAAAACAGTATCTGGGCCCCTGTGCGAGTAACACACCCAGGCCCAGGACCCAAATATGCAGTCACAGCTCAGCTGGCAGCCGCCTTAGCCTCAGCTCCTGGCTTCATCCAAGACCATTCAGTGGCTTTCGCTCACTCTGACAATAAAATCCCCAACCATCCCTGAGTGTTTCAAGTGCTCCTAGTCTGCCTGGAAAATTTCAGGTCTGCCCCACCATGTCTCTCTCCCCGCTTACATACTCTGTTGCGCTCATACACGTCAGGTTTCCCAAAGCCCAAGACAAGTCAATAGACACGGCATCCTGTCCAGGATTTTGCACTGTACTGTGCTCAGGTAGCTCAGATTGGGCTGTGACATTACAATGGTCAGGTCCAGGGGCTGTGAGAGTGGGGACCCTCGCCTTCTCCCAGCTTAGCCAGCACCCATATCCACCGGTACATCTCCACTGACAGGGAAAATTAAATTATCCACTAACCAGCAGCGTGGTCTGAAGCATGGAAAATGGTCACCTCCTGGAAAAAGGCAAATACCTATTCATTACACACCGCACAGAGATGTGTGGGTGTGCGTCTTTCGGTCCCCGGCCCCATCACTTCCTCCTCCCCTCCTAAAAAGGCCCAAAGGTCCAGGATAAGAAATCTACAACAGGGGCCGGCACTGTGCTTCACTGGGTAAAGCTGTCGCCTATAGCAGCGGGACTCCTTAAGGGCTTGGGTTCAGGTCCCAGTTGCTCCACTTCTGATCCAGTTCCCCATTATGTGGCTAGGAAAGCAGCTGAAGAAGGTACAAGGGCTTGGGTGCTTACATCCACATGGGAGACTAAGAGGAGCCTGCGGCTTCCGAACAGTCCAGTTCCAGCTACTGCAGTCATCTGGGGAGTGAACCAGTGGATGAAAGCTTACTCTCTCGCGCTCTCTGTCCCTCCACTCTATATAACCCTCCTTTCAAATTAATCAGTTTTTTTAAAAAAACCCACAAAAAAGGCATGATTTTAAAAATAGTTAATGGGCCTGGCATGGTAACCTAGTGGCTAAAGTCCTCACCTTATACATGCTGAGATCCCATATGGGCACGGGTTTGTGTCCCATCAGCCCCGCTTCCCATCCAGCTCCCTGCTTGTGGCCTGGGAAAGCAGTCGAGGACAGCCTGAAGCCTTGGGACCCTGTACCCGTGTGGGAGACCTAGAGGAGGCCCCTGGTTTCTGGCTTCAGATAGGCTGAGCTCTAGCTTTTGCAGCCACTTGGGGAGCCAATCTGCAGAAGGAGGATCTTCCTCCCTGTATCTGACTTTCCAATGAAAAATAACAAAAAAAAAAAAAAAAAAAGAAAAGAAAAGTCAACACTCAACAGGGCATTAAAAAAAAAAACAGGTCTTATTTAGATGTTCACACTTGAACAGTGGGTACAGCGTGGATAGTACTTATTTGCTGGTATGATTTGGAACGATGAAAGGAAAGAAAAGCACAGCATAAGCTCACACAGGCATATCAGTCAATACTTGTGATTTCATAGGAAGGATAGGCAGCTGGCTTCCCTGCTTTTGAAAATACTGCCGTCTTAGCAAATTGCTGTTGGCCGCACTTACTGGCATCATCCATGAACTCAATGTCTCCTCCTAGTTCAGAACTTGAGAAGTGATACTGGTCTGGGTCAGCCAGTGCACTCAGCAGGATCAACAGGACCACGGCGTTGCTGATCTGCAATGGAAAAAAAAAAATCAGGAACATTAAAGCTACTGGGCCCTGCAGGAGAGAAAGAGGTGAGCACTGAAGGGAGTGTCATGGGGACAACAAAAGTGCCAAGGCAGAAGGGCACTGCCAGTCCATTTGGGTGCAGCCAAGGCCCCCAGTCTCCAGCCTCCCTGGGCCCCGGGCAGGGCAGGCCACCCAGCCATAACAGCTTTGAGGACACCAGAGAGCTCATAACCCCTCCCATCAGCCAAGTGTAATCTGATGAGCTTTTTCCAGCAATCCTGATAGGAGACAGCCCAGGTAAGAGAAGCTGAGAAAAGCAAATTCCACAAGGCTTTCATAGTTTGTATCTTTAGCTCTGCCTTGGGCTCCCTTATACCAAGACTTTGAGGAAGAAGCCAAAAAAATGGGGGTGGGGGAAGGCATTAAAGGGGAAGCTAAGAAACTGCCAGCTTGGAAACTTCTTCTTTAAAATAAAGATTTACTTATTTTTATTGGAAAGGCAAATATTCAGAGAGAAGAAGATAAAGAGAGGAAGATCTTCTGTCCACTGGTTCACTCCCTAAGCGGCCACAATGGCCAGAGCTGAGCCGATCTAAAATCAGGAGACAGGAGCCTCTGTTGGGTCTCCCATGCAAATGCAGCTTCCCAAGGCTTTGGACCATTCTCTACTGCTTTCCCAGGCCACAGGCAGGGAGCTGGATGGGAAGTGGAGCAGCCAGGATACAAACCAGTACCCTTATGGGATCCCAGCACATGCAAGGTGAAGACTTTACCCACTAGGCTACCACACTGGGCCCCAGCTTGTAAACTGAGATGGTCTGCATACCAGTGACCACAAAGTCACACCAGGAGGCCCTCAGCCTTACCAAACCCCACAATGCTTCACCCTCAGGGCCTGGGCTGAACGTTCTCTCTGGGCTTGCCTCTCCTCTCTTAGGAAGGGCACTCTATTCTCCTGCAGTAAATCTCAGCTGGTATACCTACTGTCAGTGTGCACTTTGCTCAAGCCGCAGTCTGAGGCTCCGGACAACCCAGACCTTGTCTTCGGCTTGCTACCTCTCCACTCCCACAACAATCAGATGCCTTCCACAGGTTCAACCCAGGTCAGCCCTGAGAGTATCACAGGCAGCTGCAGGGCAGTCAGGATCCTGGCCCTGACCCAGTGCCCGAGACTCCCTGTCCTGCCCAGGCCATGCTTGGCACACGGCTGAGTCCATCGCCCTCCATTACTTCAGACTCTTGTCTACATGCAGAGGTCATCTTCCTGAGCAGCCCTACCTCTATTCCTCCTTTGTGTGCTCTATATTAAAACATGGAACCATGGGGGCTGTGAGCCGTTGCCTGCCACACGGGAATCCTAGATGGGACCTGTCTGTTCCAAATTGCAGCTTCTTCCTTCCAAGCCAGTTCCCCACTTATGGCCTGGGGAAACAGCAGAGGATGGCTCTCAAGTGCTCCCTGCACCCACGTGGCAGACTCAGAAGAAGCTCCAGGCTCCTGAGACTAACCCAGCCCTGGCCATGGTGACCATCTGGGGAGTGAGCCAGCAGATGGAAGATCCTTCTCAGTCTGTCTCTTACTCTTTTGATGTAGCTGCCTTTCCAAAAGAAAAATAAATAAATCCATTACCAATTTTTTTTAAGTACAAATGGTACAATGGGAACTAAGTCAGTCACTGATGGCTACCATGGTAACTGGAGGAAGGCAGAGTTTGCCTCCAACCAAACCCTGAACGGATGGTGGAATTCTGGCAGGCCCCTCACGCTGTGAAACCGCCCTAGCACCAATGAGGGGCACAGACCCATATCCCCCCGCCAATAAGGCTAAGGTATCCCCGTTTCGCCTTCTGTGTCAAGGAGTTTAAAAAGGCCCCTTCCCCGTTTCTTCTGCGCTCTTCTTCCTCTGCAGCCCACTCCTTCACATTTTTCTGTTGCTGCAAGGGGAAGGGAAGCCCATGACTGTGGTTCCCTGAAATAAAGGCCTTCTAAAGTCCTTTTGTATATTCAGCTGAGTTATTCTTTCCCTGGCAAGCGGCGAATCTAACATTTGGCGAGTGGCGAATATAACAGTCACCCTCCATCCCACGGTGATTATAATCAGAACTGACAGTCCTGCCCCTCTTAAGAGACCCTAGCCACTTTGTGAAACATTATGTAGTGTTATGGGCAAAATTATCCAAAGTCGACATTTCAGCATGTAAGTAAGTAAGGCCTGAAGGAAGGAACAGGCCAGCCCCAAAGCTGGTACCATGATGCCTGGCAAAGACCTAATGTATCAAACTGTCAGGTTTTCTTGGCATTGCACCCTGTCTGAATTCTGATCTTTGGAAGAGACTTGTGACACTGTGTGGACCGAATCAGAGCTGATCAAATATCACGGGAATGTGCCTCAAAAAGTATAAGGAACCAGACAAAGGCTGCATATCCATTGGTACCCTAACACAATGGGTGCAAAGATGAAAAGAAAAAACATGCATTTGGAACTTGTGGGCACAGTTCTTCGCAGAGGGGTAAAGCAGAGAAAGGAAATAGAAAAGCAAACCAGTGGCAAGGGAGTCTGAGGAAAGGGCTGGAGCCAGATCTGGGGCTCCTGTAGAGCTACGGATTCCAAGTGTCATAAGGAGTCAGCAGAGAACACAACAAAAGGTAAGACTGGCATCCAACCAGAACCAAGTGAGTGAATGCCCGTGGGACATGGACGTGGGTGACAGACTCATAACAGCCACGCAAATCGGTTTCCTACCTCTTCACATCTTAACAACAATAATAAAGCACTTGGGCCCGGTGGCGTGGCCTAGCGGCTAAAGTCCTCGCCTTGAACGCCCCAGAATCCCATATGGACGCCAGTTCTAATCCCGGCAGCTCCACTTCCTATCCAGCTCCCTGCTTGTGGCCTGGGAAAGCAGTCGAGGACGGCCCAATGCTTTGGGACCCTGTACCCGCGTGGGAGACCTGGGAGAGGTTCCAGATTCCCGGCTTCGGATCGGCACAGCACCGGCCCGTTGTGGCTCACTTGGGGAGTGAATCATCAGATGGAAGATCTTCCTCTCTGTCTCTCCTCCTCTCTGTATATCTTTGTAATAAAATAAATAAATCTTTTAAAAAAAAATAATAAAGCACTTGGCTGGCGTCAGAAAATTACCAGATTTGCAGCTTGCCTAGGCACTGTTACTCAGCAGGGCTCCTGTCTGGTGGCCCTGTCATCTCTTCATCAGCTGTGATTACCCTCTCATCCGGCTGACTTGGAATACATCACCAGAAGCACTCCCCTCAAGGCAGTGCTACCCACGGCTACACATGGCATGCACCGTCACACTCGATGAAGCCATCAGTCCAGTAGTCATAGTTCAAAGACCTTCCTGAAGCCTGCGCCAACGTGCGTGACAGGGAGCTGCTACTGAGACAGCACACCCGGACAGGGGACTAAGCCAGGGAGGATGTGGAGCCTAAGGCGTGTGGGCAGGAACCACGTCCAACAATGAACAAGCTCACTGGGACAAAGGGCTGTGCTGACAGCAGCAAGCAGTTCAATCAAAGAGCACGTTGGGGGAAGAATCCAGAGGTGCAGGGCAGGGACATGGGATGACACTCTCAAGGAATGGGGGTGGCTGGTGTTTTACTCTGCTTGTTAAAATGGAGATGTCCTCAAGACTTCTGGGGGCTAGAATACAATATGGTCCAAGTCGAATTCTATAGGCAGCACAAACTGGCACAGGTGGGGAGGCAGGACCCAATCTGCAGATGCTTGCAAGTTTTCTGGCTGGGGAGTGGAGGCGTTGGGAGCAGTAAGAGTTAGTCACTTCCGTTCTGTCTTCCATGTGGGCGGGAAAGATGAGGTGACGCCTCTTTGAGTCCTGTGAGTGGGGAAGCTCAAGCCCTCTGCAGACATGTGTGAGTGCTGGAGATGAAGTAATTGGCTAGACACCCACCTAGTATCTGAGTGATCACACCAGGCAGGCCCCCGCACTTCAAACCCCATCACCCTCCTCTCTGGGTTCACATCCGCCGACTGCAGTCATGGCACCAAGTCCCTCTTGGAGTGTCACCCCATATAAAGGAGGTGTCACAGATGAAGACAGGAAATGGTCAGATCATTGCTCAAACGACTCACCACATGCTCTTTTAACCACAGAGAGAAATTTCCTAACAGATCTACATGTCCCTGCGTGTCCATGCATCTACCTGTGCTAATATGTAAAGACTCAACTGTTGGATACAAATCTCATATGCCATGGATAGTGTGAACACACACAGAGGATCCACAAAGGCCTAGTTCTGTGCAACAGACCTAGGGTCTGGACAAGCCAGACAGCTGCCACCCATGGGCTGCCGGAAGAGGGCAAAGGTCAAGGCCCCAAGAACACTGGGGCCTAAAGAGAATATGGAAAGCACCCACTCATCAGCTCTGACCAAAAATGAATGATCACTGCAAACAGCAACCACGAGGGAAACAAAAACAGCCAGCGGCCGGTTGCGTAATGCCCACAGCTCGCCTAACGTGCACTTTATGCTCAGCTGCGGCCTGCTTCCATTTGAGTTCGTTTCTCTGGGCTGGGTGTGTCATATACAGACTGTTCTGGTTTGTTCTACTTACAAATGGTAGCACATGGCTTTCCTTGTTCTGGAGGACTACTCCCTAAATGTAAATAAATTCAACTTCTCTCCAATCCCTTAAGTGGCATGTGTCCTTGCAGAATTCTCCAAAGAGCTTTTCACGCTCCAATCACCTATCAGATCCCAATGCAGGCAGCTTGGATCTAACGAGGGAGTCACTGTCAGCTCTACTTTTTTGTTATTATTATCATTGGAAAGGCCGATTTACAGAGGAAAGAAGAGACAAAGAGAAAGATCTATCCACTGATTCACTCCCCAAGTGGCCACAATGGCTGGTACTTAGTTTATCCAAAGCCAGGAGCCAGGAGTTTCTTCCAGATCTCCCACATGGGTACCATGTCTCAAGCCTTTGGGCCACCTTCTACTGCTTTCCCAGGCCATAGCAGGGAGCTAGAAGGGAAGTGGAACAGCCAGGACATGAACTGGTGGCTACATGGGATTCCAGTGCATGCAAGGCTCAGCATCTAGGCTACCACGCCGGGCCCAGCTCTATTTTTTAAAAAAGCCTTGATAACCATAAGGAAACTGGAATTGACCAAGACAATAAATGAACCATCAAGAATTAACATAAAACACAAAATGATCAATACACACTTATTGATGATAATGAAAAGCTGAAAGCTTCAAGCTAAATATTAAAGCCATGTTAACAGAATGCTGGCATTAAAAGCATGTTATTTATATTTCAAGGGCAGAATGAGAAACAGAATCAGTTTCCATCCATTGGTTCATTTTCCCTAAATGGCCAAACCATCTGGGGCTGGGACAGGTCAAAGTCAGAGGGAAAACTTCATCTGAGTTTCCCACATGGGTGGCAGGAGCTCAAGCGTGTTGGCCAGCATGTGCTGCTTTGTCAGGCACAGAGCAAGGAGCTGGATCAGACATGGAGCAGCCAGGATTCAAAATTGTGCTTCCCTACGGAATGCCCAGTGAGGTAGTTTTCTAAAAGCTATTTATTTTTAAATTTGGGGGTGTTTTGTGGTTGTTGTTGTTCTTGTTCTTGTTCTTTTATTTGAAATCCAGAGAGCTTTCAGTCACTGATTTACTCCCCAAATGCCCATAAAAATCAGGGCCAGGCCAGGCCAGGCCAGGCCACATCTGGAACTCCAGCCACAGTTCCCATTTTGGTGGCAGAAACCCAAGCAGCTGAGTCATCACCTGTTGCCTCCCAGGATGCACAGGAGCAGAAGCTGGATCAGAGTGGCATGATCCTACAACTCAAATGCCCAGGAGCTGACATCTTCAGCACTGGCATCCCATGGGGTTGCCTAGCCAACTCCTGGCCACTGGAGCCAACTGAGTGTGAACCAGTGGTTGGAAGGTCTGTTTCCTGAGTATTTGAACCATCTTTCACTGCTTTCCAAGGCCATGAGCAGGGGCTGGATCAGAATTGGAGCAGCCAGGACGTGAACTGGCACCCGTAAGGGATGCCAGCATTGCAGGTAGAGGATTATCTGCCATGCCATGGCACCAGCCCGAAATTTTAGGATTAATACAAATGTGCTTTCTATTTAAAATAAGACCCTCAGCATGGTTCTGTTTTGGTTTTTAAATAAATTCAGTAGTTGCTGTTTCTGTCCAAACAGTTGTGATAAAAATACATGCTGGTGGGAAAATTAGATTTCACCTACTCATTAATGCCTAAAAAACAGAATCACTTCCGCCTAGGAAACAGACTACATTAGCTCACCTACAATGTTTGCAAGACAGTACTTGAAACTGGATTACAAGAAGATGGTTAAGACATGGTCTTTGCCCTGAGGATTGGTAGTATAGCCGAAGAAAGATCTGCCAATAGCTAACTCCCATGTGAAATAAATATATAATTACTACTATGGCCATAGTCATCACATCACATATAAATAATGGGAAACCTCTCAGGGTAGCCTGTGACCAGTGGGGAGGATATTTAGGGTAGTCCATTCATGAAGAGAGCAAATTGTGACACAGTACTAGGAATTTGGAGGAGGCTGGAGGTAGCAGCCAAGACTTCACAGTAGGGCCTAGAACGATGGTTTAATTCCTAAATCCTCACCTTGCAACTGCCGGGATGCCATATTGGCACCAGTTTGTGTCCCAGTTGTTCCACTTCCCATCCAACTCCTTGCTTGTGGCCTGGGAGACAGTTTAGGATGGCCCCAAAGGCTTGGGACCTAGTGCCCATATGGGAGACCTGGAAGAAATTCCTGGCTCCTGGCTTCGGATCAGCTCAGATCCAGCTGTTCCAGCCATTTGGGGAGTGAACCAGTGGATGGACGATATTTCTCCCCATCTCTGTAAATCTGTCTTCCAAATAAAAATAAATAAATATTTAAAAAAAAAAACCTTCACAATGGAGGTGACATTATGAACACCAGAAAGTGACAAGACTTTCAGAAATCTTGAGAGACAACATGACAGCAGAAATAATTTTAGGGTATCAGACCAAGTAAATAAGAACTGTTAAGAAAAACCCCAAAGATAGGGCAGTGGCTCAACAAGCTAATCTTGGAAGCCAGCCAGTTAGCATCCTGGCTGCTCCACTTTCCAATCCAGCTTCTTGCCTCCTGGCCTGGGAAAGCAATAGTCAAGTCCTTGGGATCCTGCGCCCTAGAGGGAGACCTGGAAGAAGCACCAGGTTCCCTCCACCTTCAAACTAGCCTGGCTTGCTCATCATTGCTGTCATTTGAGGAGTGAACTGGTGAATGGAAGATCTCTCTCTCTCCCCCTGTTAACTCCACGTTGAAATAAAAATAAAGTACATCTTAAAATAAAAGTAAGTCGTTCACTTGCTACAGACTAAAGTGGCAGCCAAAGGTTGAGTGTTCTGATACAGGGGTCGAGCCACTGCTTTGTGACACACCGTAAACCAGAGGGCCTAGGCTCCATCTCTGCTCAGACCCATCTCTCTGAGTGGATTTGGCTGGGCTTGAACCCTCTGGTTCTGATCTCCTGTAACATAGACACGCCTCACCCCCTTGTCTGTCTCCATAGCCCAAACTGTTTTGACCTGTATCAGAAAGAGCCCGCTAAAGTGAGGAAGTGGTACTTGTCCTGCAAGGTTCCAATCACGAGAAAAGGCATTTGCTTCTCCAACAGATAAAATCTTGTATTGCCAGGAAGGTTTGTTTAGGGGAATTCTAGGTCCAGTCCAGGAAATTCCAGTTCTGGGGCAGATGGTTACAGCCCCAGACCAACAGTTACTCACCTGGTCACAGCACAGCACAGCATCATGAGCCCATCAGGCACCCTGGCCCCAATTTCAAATTATGGAAACCTTCACCCCTAACTCTTTGGGGAGCCTGGAAATTAAGCAGTAATTATCTGGCTCCTTGTTCTGGAATATGCACCTGCTTTCTTCTACCACTGTGATATCAGTGACTCACTTTTCCACATGTTAGGACAGTAGATCTAGTAGACTCAGGATCCATCCCACAACATCTACAAGTAGACAGGGAGTTCTTCAGCAATAAGATCAATTCTGTCCAAAGAATCACCCAGGGAGGAGGGAGGGATGGAGGCAGAGGGGACATTAGCACTGTGGCACAGTGGGCGAAAGCAATCAGCTGCAATGCAGGCATCTCATGAGCACTGGTTTGAGTCTCTGCTACTCAACTGCTGACCCAGCTCCCTGCAATGCATCTGGGAAAACACTGGAGGATGGCCTAAGTGCTTGGACCCCTACTATCAACATGAAAAACCAAATGGTGTTCCTACTGTGCAATCCTTTAGCCAGTGAAACAGTGGATCAAAGATCTGCCCCTGCTACAACCCTATAACTCTGCCTTTCAAATATGCTTGGAAAACCAAGAGCCACTTGGGCCAGTACAATGGCTTAATTGGCTAAACCTCCCCCTTCAAGCAGTGCAATCGCATAGATACCAGTTAGTGTCCCAGCCACTCCACTCCCATCCAGATCCCTGTTTTCCCTGGGAAAGCAATAGAAGATAGCCCAAGGCTTTGGGACCTTGCACCTACATGGGAGACCAGGAGGCTCCTGGCTTCTGGCCAGGAGATGAGATCAGCTCAACTTCAGCTCTTGCAGCCATTTATGTGAAGAGTGAACCAGTGGGTAGAAGATCTTTCTCTCAGTATCTCATTCTCTCTGTATATCTGCGTTTAAAAATTAAGAGCCAGGGGCCCGGTGGCGTGGCCTAGCGGCTAAAGTCCTCGCCTTGAAAGCCCCGGGATCCCATATGGGCGCCGGTTCTAATCCCTGCTGCTACACTTCCCATTCAGCTCCCTGCTTGTGGCCTAGGAAAGCAGTTGAGGACGGCCCAATGCATTGGGACACTGCACCCACGTGGGAGACCCGAAAGAGGTTCCAGGTTCCGGGCTTCAGATCGGCGCGCATCGGCCCGTTGTGGCTCACTTGGGGAGTGAATTATCGGTCGGAAAATCTTCCTCTGTCTCTCCTCCTCTGTGTATATCTGGCTGTAATAAAATGAATAAATCTTTAAAAAAAAAAATTAAGAGCCAGGGGCCCAGCGGCTAAAGTCCTTGCCTTGAACATGCCAGATTCCATATGGGCACCAGTTCTAATCCCAGCAGCTCCACTTGCCGTCCAGCTCCCTGCTTGTGGCCTGGGAAGGCAGTGGAGGCCAGCCCAAAGCTCTGGGACCCTGCACCCGTGTGGGAGACCCAGAAGAGCTCCTGGCTTCTGGCTTTAGATTGGTGTTGCACTGGCCACTTGGGGAATGAATCATCGCATGGAAGATCTTCCTCTCTGTCTCTCCTCTCTCAATATATCTGACTTTGCAATAAAAATAAATAAATCTTTAAAATAAATAAATAATAAAAATTAAGAGCCACACTTGAGAACTAGGGGTGTGGACTGTAGACCGGAGGGGTGCTCCCTTCTGTCTTAAAAAACACTGTGAATCTCCTGAGTGGGAGAAGACAAGGCTAACCCAGAGCTTAGTGGCCAAGAGGCCTAAACTCTGCATCAAAAATGCAAAGGTTGGTCCCTGGAAAAGAGGAAATCCCATAAATGGCCCATATTCTGGGTGTTCCACATCCCATCCAGCCCTCTACTTGTGGCCTGTGAAAGCAACTGATGGCCAAAAAGCCTTGGGACCCTGCATCCACATCAGAGACCTGGAACAAGCTCCCAATTTCTGGCCTCGAATCAGCTCAGCTCCAGCCGTTGAGGCCATTTAGGGAGAGTGAATCAGCAGATGGAAGATCTTTCTATCTCTCCACATCTTTGTAAACCTGCTTATCCAAATAAATAAATCTCTCTCCTTTTTTTTTTCATTACCCTATGTGTGTGGAAGGGGCTTAAAGAAAACAAAACACAAGCAGAAAGGAATACAGCAGCCTCGGAAACAGTACAGTACTTACACTACTAAGTCCTGCTCACCGGCGAGCATGGGGGAGGGCCTGGCGGCACAGGTAGTAGCACCAGCTGGCGTGATTCAGGGCTGGAGGGTGGAGTCAGTTGGATCGAGTTAGGCTTCAATGCCTAATGATGTATACAAAGTCTGAAAGGGATGTGGGACAAAACGGACCAGTCCATTGCACATGCTGGCAGACACAGGAACCAGAGCTGGGGGCCGATCCAGCAAGAGTTACTAGGGGTCACCCGAACTGGGCTGCAGCTGCTCCTGGTATACCTGAGGGCCGAGCGTGCGGTGGGCAAGACGGGGCTGGGATGCAGCACCAACTGGTTTGCAGAGGAAGGAGGGCAGAACAAATTGATCAACTACCCCAGTGAAGCTTGATAGCAAATTTCTGGGTGAATGGAAGACTCTGAGGTGAACTATATCAGCCTAACGACCTTGGAAGGATTTTCTCATCCTTGTAGCAATGAAATCAACAGCATCTCAGAACTATCAAAAAAATCACTTGAGTACAACCCTCAGAACATGCTTCAAATGGAGACTTTGGGATGATATCAAGTGTTCCCTATCCCCAAGTACTGAGGCAGTTGGGAGGCTGGGTATGTCTTCTCTTGTATTCTACCACCTTCCCCAGATACAGCAAGAAGAAAATGTACGAACAATGGTCTCACCCACCTTCTCCTGATCCTGGATCCTTCCCACCCTGATCAACTATGTAAACATCATCCAAAAAAAGTCCTTCCCACACCCCAGGTGGGATGGATGGGAATTCCCCAGGTGGTAATTTTACAGGTGGTTCCAGTCTTCCCTTCACAAGGAAACTACCTCCTCTTCCTTCTCCATCATCACCACCATCACCACAGCCTTTATCCCCCACCCACATCCTCTTTGCCCCAAGGAATAAGTGAATTACCCAGTCTGATAACTCCTGGTAATAAAACCTTGGTAGGAATTTTTACCTGTTTTACACCCAGCAAAACCCTTTGTCCAGGGCCCAGCGGCATGGCCTACGGGCTAAAATGCTCACCTTGAACGCCCAGGATCCCATATGGGCGCCGGTTCTAATCCCAGCAGTTCTACTTCCCATCCAGCTCCCTGCTTGTAGCCTGGGAAAGCAGTTGAGGACGACCCAAAGCTTTGGGACCCTGCACCCGCGTGGGAGACCAGGAAGAGGTTCCAGATTCCCGGCTTCGGATCGGCACAGCACCGGCCGTTGCGGCTCACTTGGGGAGTGAATCATCGGATGGAAGATCTTCCTCTCTGTCTCTCCTCCTCTCTGTATATCAGACTTTGTAATAAAAATAATAAATAAATCTTTAAAAAAAAACAAACCTTTGTCCAGCAGAGGTGGGTGGGGGTGGAGGAAGAGAAAGGGTAGGAAGAACTGGACCCCATTACCTTCTAAGCCCCAGCTGTCTGATGAGACGCCTTCCTGGCCTGTCAGGTGTTTTCTCTTCATTGAACTTTGTAACCATGCTTTCTTTACCTCAGTCTGAGCTGCAGGGCACTCTGAGGCCATTTTGGAGAGGTATCCTTTTGGTCCAAAGGATGCTTTACCTTGTTACAACGTTGCTACCTTACCAGTCCTCTGTCTCATGCCTGAAATGCTTTAATTACAGGAATGCAAGAACCTCTCTCTCAATTCCAGCCATCTCCAGTGACACTGCCTTCCAGGGCAAACCTCAGCCAGATGCTGCATCGGCACTAGAGTAGCCAGGATCCAACCCAAGCACTCCAATACTGGAGGCCAGAATCTGACCTCAATCAGGCGTTTACCCGTGTGTCTCAAATAGCCACTCCAGAACTAAAATTTTTGAACAAAATGGCAAAACATCCAATACATACAAAAATAAATTTCGAGAGACAGAAGTATGTCTTTTTTAAGTATAACTAAAATCAAAAGTTGTTGAAGTATGATAGCTACCTTTAAAAA
Organism: Ochotona princeps; assembly: GCF_030435755.1. NCBI lineage: Eukaryota > Metazoa > Chordata > Mammalia > Lagomorpha > Ochotonidae > Ochotona > Ochotona princeps. Next base: position 34,465,945 of record NC_080840.1, read on the forward strand.
ATTCAAATTCAAAACAAATACAAAACTCTTAGACAAATGTCTTTAAATCATGATGCTAAATAATGCAGAATAATGCTTCTGTCTTTCCATATACTAAGTCTATGCCATAAATATTCATCATTATATGTCTAGATAATGGAGCATTCTTCAAGGTGATGTCAAAAGTTGATATTGTTACTTTTATTTAAAAGCAGGGGCTGACAGTTTGGCACAGTGAACTAAGCTGCCACCAGCAATGCCAGCATTCCATATCTAAGTGCTAATTTGATTCCTGGCTGCTCCACTTTGGATTCACAGGTGCCTAGGAAAGCTTGAGTCCCTGCCCCCACATAAGACCCAAATGCAGACCTGGCTTCCTGGCCTAGCCCTACCCATTGTAGCCATCTTGAGAATGAACCAGTGAACCTTCCAAATAAATAAATCGTTAAGAGAAAATAACATCACATTACTTCAAAAGTAATGATCATCGTTCTTAGCTATTCTCCAAGATTCTCTAGTTATTACCTGATAAACACAATAATTTTTAATATTTTTAAAGGTTCATTTATTTTGAAAACCAGAGTTGACAGAAAGGGACAGAGAAAGAGATCTTTCATCTATAGGTTCAATCCCCAGGTACCACAATGGCCAGCACTGGGCCAGGCCAAAGCCAGGAGCTTCACCCAGGTTTCCAGGAGTATGACAAAATCCCAAACACTTGAGCTGTCTTCCACTGCTCTTAGCAGGCGATTACTAGGGAGATGGAGCAGAAGTGGAGCAGCCAGGATAAGAAGCAACCATGTAAAATGGCACTTATTGCAGGCAGAAACTTACCAGCTATACCACATACTTAATCCAGTTTACATACTCACTCCAGAATATTAACTTAGCTGCTTGATTACATTCCTTCTGAACGAATAGAACACATCAAAGTGTTAGCCACATGTAATATTCTAAGAAAAGTAACTTGTATCTTGTGTAAGTACTGCATTTTTGCATCTTTTATAACATCTGCACTATACCACAGAGGTTAAAAATGAACTTTAAAAGATCAAGAAAAGAACAAAACAGAAGGTGCCAGCCATGATATAGTGAGTTAAGCTTCTGACTACAGGCCCTGTCATGCCACATGGACAAAGCTAGTTCCATTTCCAATGCAGCTCCCCTTAGGGAAGGGATGTCAGCAAAAGATTGCTCTAGCCCTTGGGCCCCAGCACCCATGTGGGAGACACAGAAAGAGTTCTGCCTTCAGATCAGATCAACTCAGTTAGGGCTGTTACAGCCATCTGTAGAGTGAACCAGCACACAGAAGATCTTCTCTCTGTAGCCCTGCCTTTCAAATAAAAACAAAACAAATCTTCAAAATATCAGAAGCTAACACTATCAAGGAAAAAAAAAATTGAACAGGCTTTTAAAATCAGCAGCAGCTAAAAGCTAGAGCAATCATAATTGAGGCTGTTCGGGGGGCAGACAAAACAGAGGAAACGGTACAAATTCATAGCCAAATCCAATGTCAAGAAAGTTAATAAATTTGCACTGGGTGGCATACAGACAGAAGAGCAGCATCCCAGTCATTCTGCCAGCAGGGCCTTTTATGGCTTCAGGATCTTGGGGTACTTGAAGGTGTAGGGGAGTTCTGGAAGACGGAAGAACGGGCAGGGCTGAGGTAGCTTTTCCTTGTGCATTCCAAACTTGGTATGCCTTACTCCCTGGGGGCTAAGTGCTAGGACAGGAATGCAGAGTGTGGGGTGGGGAACAATAGGCTAGACTGGTCTATTGAAATGCGGGCGTGAGGTCCAGGTGGAGCTGAAGGGATGGTCTCTATTTACTTTCCTTGTGTCCTTCCACCAATTGAGCATTAACAAAGGACCAGACCAGAAGCAAACACTTCTTAAGCACCAAGTTCCCTGGGCTGTGAGACTATCACTAGGCTGTTTTGATGACCAGCAGAGAGCCATTCAAGGGAACCTCATTCATGACCTGGCTGGCCAGGTCTCGATATGTCTTCCTGAGCTTGCAATTCTCAACTCCATTAAGCGGAAAGCACAACAGTCCCTCTCCTTCACAGCAAACAAACACCCACAGTGATGGCCTCTATTTCAAGGGCTCAGAGCTCCCCATGCGGCCTGGAAATTCACGGATCACCGCCTTTGAGATTTGCCCTGAGAGATAGCTCAGAACTCCACAAAGAAAGGGATGGCCAGTCTATGCCTAGGCACGCACACGCTGTATGAAGGCTGCCTTTAGCCACTCCAAAGGAAACACACTGGCCCCAACAAAGAAGCCCACACGCGCAACCCACGAACTAACTGAAGACCTACAGGACGAGCAGATCAGACACTGGTCATTCCCAACTCTGGATTCTTAAGATGCAGCTTTCACTCCCCTAGGGAGCCCGGGAATTAAGCCATAGATGCCCGGCTCCTTGCCCTGCACACTGCAATAAATAACGCTGCCCTTTTTTTTCCAACCAGCGCTAAGTTAGCGATTTGGCATAACTGCAAGCTGGGCAAGCAAACTCATTTTGGGAGTTATGTAACAATTCCTCCAACTAGTTTCAGGGTAATCATCCCAACAGCAATTACAATCCCAATTGGCATTCTGATTTTGTATGTCAGCTCACCTGATGTGAAACTGATATGGTAGACAAGTAGACAAGGGCTAATGACTAAATGCTGAAGCCCTATACAGCGCCCAAGTCCCAGGACTCTTGACATAACCACTAAGCCTCACTTTACGTGATGTACCAGGATACCAGGACGTCTTCCCGGAGATACCAGGTGTGCTGCACCCCAACCCAAAACCCTGCTTGCTTTCAACACCAGGCCCAGCCCTGAGTCCTACCCCAGTGTGGGTGTGGGCAATTCTCCAGGGAGTTAAGTAGTAATCAGTGAAGTGGAATTTCTTCTTGCCCACTGCTGTAACTAGCTATCACCTCACCCGTCAATCTAGTTAAGTCAACTCTCCCTTGATCTCATCTGGGACCAGAAAGGAGGAGAAGCCACGATGACCAAGTGGAGCTTAAACTATTAAGTGTCCAGTTAAATCAGGAAACTCCTGAAAGCCTTATGCATGCTGAACTCCACCACATTTGCATATTCAATCAGGGTGTTGCAGGGAATTCCAGGTGAAACACAGCAGCAACCTTATTTCTGGTTTCACACGAAAGAAGAATTTTCATGAGGACAATTCTAGTTTGCAAAGCAGGATTTATTAAGAAGAGGAGAAAAAAGGATCCTGCCCTAGTGGCAGGAGGGGGCTGCAAGGGAGGAAAGACCCATTAACGTGGGAAATAATATCTTTTACACACCATCTCAGGAGAATCACCCAAAGGACAAAAAAGAAAAAGGGAAAAAATTCATTCACAATGGGCAACAAGGTAGCTCCTGGCCCAGAACTAGACTTGGGAAGGGTGGGACTGGTCACTTCCTCCTCCCATTCTGATGATAAGCTGAGTACTCAGCAACCATCTCTTCAGCGGTGATAAGATTAGCCTGTGCCTGTCTCCTTGCTTTTGTTAGGACAACAATGCTGACAGGGGGAATTAATACATTGATTCTGTCCTTTTATTCTCTCTCAAGGAAGAATGTGCTCCTGGAAGGTAAAGAAATGGGAAGAAATGCAATTTTATATTTTTAAAAGGCAACTTCACCAGAGACTAGAAACACAAACTGACACCTCACCAGGGAACCACCCCCATCTCCTAAAAGAGACTTACAACATGGCAGGGGCCCTTCCTTTTGCGGGGGCTTCAGGCTCATTCTCTCCTATTCAGCAACTCTCTACACATGCATGTGAACGTATATCCACTCCCTTTTAAATAAACCCTGCTCTCATGTGCACACTCTATTCATGCCTATTTTGAAATTAGCTTCATGGGGACAAGAATGCAAAATAAAGATTAAGATATTTGAGCCCACTGCAGTCATAATCTGAGTTTGTACCGTCTGTAAGGCCAAGCCCGCAGAGGTGAGGGGCAGCCCAAGAGAAGGCTGAGAAAGGTGGCTGATAAGGTCCACCAGCACAATTTAGCCTCCGCCTCAGAGGAGCAGTGACCTATGGATTCACATACAGCACTCTATATATAGCAACATAAAAGGCACGCTCCTTTGTTCCCCCAAACCCCACCTTTACATACCCCGAATAAAACCAACACTTCACGTTCCCCAGGTGTGACTTCCCAGGTCCGCTATCCGCACTAGCCCAGTGTACCTCACCTGGGAATGCTCCCAGTAACACTTTTTTTTTTAAGACTTATTTATTTTTATTGCAAAGTCAGATATACAGAGAGGATGATCTACCATCTGATGATTCACTCCCCAACTGACTGCAACGGCCGGTGCTGTGCCGATCCAAAGCAGGAGCCAGGAACCTCCTCCAGGTCTCCCACGCGGGTACAGGGTCCCAAGGCTTCAGGCTGTCCTCAACTGCTTTCCCAGGCCACAAGCAGGGAGCTGGATGGGAAGTGGAGCTGCCGGGATTAAATCTGGGGCCACATAGGATCCCGGGTTGTTCAAGGCGAGGACTTTAGCCACTAGGCCATGTCGCCGGGCTCAACACTTATTTTAAGCTGAACTTTATTCTCTGTGGCTTTCTGGTTCTGACCATGAACTCCTGCCTTCCCTTTGCTTTTGAATGAACTCTGCATTTCATTTGATCTCCATCTACGCCTCCAGGTGTAGACTTAAAAAAAAAAGTTTTGAGCCCAGAAATCTTTTGTTTTAGACTAAGTCCCTGCCCTAGACCACAAACAGAACAGGCTAAACCAAAATCAAATCACACCCACACTGAAGTTCCAGTCCCCAAGCTCAAACGGTTATCTTCTCTCCCAAGAGATTAAGGATTAGGGTGATAGCAGCCACTTTTCCCAAACAAGCCAGCTCCAATCATCAAGATAACCTTGTCCTCTCTGCTTGGTCCTTACACAGAGACCAACTCTAACCCATCAGTTCAGTTCTATTGTTTTGTCCCAAGCTAGAAAAACAATTGACAAGACCACTCCGATTCCTGACTGGTTCTACTCTGTTCAGCCCTTTCTTCAAGCCCAGCTACAGTTCAGGGCCAAATCATGGGAATCCTTAGTCTCTACGATTGGATGTGAACTGTTGCCTGACTCTAGAGTCAACTCGGGCCTTGAGCCAGTGGTAAATTTGGTTTGGATATAGCAAGCCTCTGTTCTGGCCCCACCCAGGTCCCTGACTGAGAAATCTTCAACGTGGAAGCCACAACCCTAAACCTTTTGAAGTTGTACAGCAAGATAAGTGTCACCTCCTCTTAACTTTCATTTTGCTTCCAGGAAGATGGTTTACAGCTATTTGGCAAACGTTCTGCAGGCTCTGAGAGTTGTGCTGAGATGCCTAGCTGGAAGAGGAGAGCTCAGGGCTCACATCGTGTACCCATCAGCAGCGCGTTAATGAGCAATAAACAGCCTCTTCTCTCAGGGCCACAATCCAGTTAAGTTCACAGAACAAATACTTCACACCTTCAGTTTAACATAATATAAACTATAATATAGAACTGCCACTAACCACTTTAATACTTGATGCTTTAAGTTAAATAGACTAAAAGTGGGTTCCAAGGAAGCTTCCCTTTTTTTTAATGATTTATTAATTTTTATTGGAAAGGCAGATTTACAGAGAGAAGGATATACTGAGAGAAAGATCTTCTATCTGCTGGTTCACTCTTCAAATGGTTGCAACAGCTGAAGTTGAGCTGATTTCATCTCCTGGCCAGAAGCCAGGAGCCTCCTGGGTCTCCCATGTGGGTGCAGTGTCCCAAAGCTTTGGGACATCCTCCACTGCTTTCCCAGGCCATAGTCACAGAACTGGGTAGAAAGTGGATCACCTGAGACACGAACTGGTGACCATGTGGGATGCTAGCACTGCAGGCAGAGGAGGGTTAGCCTGTTGAGCCTCTGTGCCAGCCCCTCCCTTTTCAAAGGAGTTATTTATTTACTGGAAAGGCAGTTAGAAAGAGGAGAGATCAAGACCTGTCCATTGGCTCAGTGCTGGGCCTGAACCACCCCATGCAGGGGGCAGGGGTGCAAACACCTGTACCACCTTTTGTTGCCAGCAAGGTGCATGCCGCATGAGAGCTGGATTGAAAGTTGAGAAGCCAGAACGGAGCCATTGTCCATATGGGATGCCAGCATCCCAGGAGGCAACTTAACCTGCGCACCACAACAGGGGCCCCAAGACTGATATTACTAATAAGTAAGCTTTGAGGGCAATCGTTCCTCAGTATTCAAACGTATGGATGGCAACGGTATTATGAGGGACCAGGGTCGGAAAAACTAGACACTGCCTAGCCTCCTATCTGGGGGGAATTAGGACACTATCTGTTTTCCAGCCTGTTAAAACATCCTGCCATTTTAATCTTTCCTAAAAATGGCTCTGATCTCATCACCTCAATGGTTTCCCACTGCCTCCAGAGCAAAATCCAAACCCTTTAGCCCAGTATGTCAGTCCTCTGGAAACATGACGCAGGCGCACTGACACGAGGCTGTGAGGGTTATGCAACACCATGAATCAGCCCTGCCCTACCCACGGATCACAGGCCAAGTCATCAAACCTGACAGCTGGAAAGACACTATTCATCTCAGAGGAGCATACCACCACCTTACCCTGCCTGACCCAGCGTTGCTTCGAGATCTAAAGAAAGAACCAAAGTGACAGCTCACCAAAAACTCTCACTTGTTCAACAAACACAAAATGGCATTGATGCGGGCTCGGCAGCGTGGCCTAGTGGCTAAGGTCCTCGCCTTGATCCCATATGGCCGCTGGTTCTAGTCCCGGCAGCTCCACTTCCTCTCTGTCTCTCCTCCTCTCAGTATATCTGACTTTGTAATGAAAATAAAATAAATCTTAAAAAAAAAAAAAAAATGGCATTGATGCTTTATTACAATGCCATTGCCAGACCAAAAAAGGCCTTATCAGGAAACAAAGAGAACCATGATTGGACTCACAAGCAAACAGTGACTTCCAAAGTGAGCCATTGAGTTGACTGCGTGACAGACCAGGTGACAAAGTCAAGTTTTAATTCTTGTATTCTGTACGATCAGCTGCATGACCAACCACCCTGTGTGTGGTGCAAAGGGCATTTAAGCATGTATTTACGTGGAAGCCACAACCCTAAACCTTTTGAAGTTGTACAGCAAGACAAGTGTCACCTCATCTTAAGAGGCCCTAAGTTCATGAAATACATGCTCATTTTTTTTTAGTGCTATGTACAAAGTGACCTGCAAACCAGAAGCTTCCGGCACCACTAAAGTAGCCAAAACTGAAAGACACTATAAGGGAAAAAGCATGTTCGTACATCCGGGAGGTAATTAAGCAAACAAAACGCCTCAAGTGGACCTTACCCTAGGGAGCTGAGTGTGGGAGGCAGTTTTCCTTTTCTTTTCTTTCTTTTTTTTTTTTTTAAAGAATTGCTTTTCTTTATCTGAAGACAGGGAATCATCCATTCTCTGGTTCACTCCCTAAATGACTGTAAAGGTCAGGGCTGGCCCAGATCAAACCTGTGCCTGAGTCAAGAGTTTCTTCCTGGACTCCCACCGTGAGGGGGAGGCGAAGGAGCCCAAGCACTTAGGCGGCCTTAGCCTTCCACAGCTTTAAGCCATTAGCAGGGAGTTGGATGGGAAGTTGAGCAGCCAGGACTCACCAGGTATCCAAAGGAATTCCGGCACCTGAGGCGGGGGTGAGGAGGGGAACTTAGTCTGTTTTGAAGCCCCAGGCATTTTTCACTGTCCTCTCTGACTCTCTGTTCTCACCCACAGCCCCCTCCCAGCATGTCTCAGGAAATGATTCCTCCGCGTTTAACCTCAGGCAGTGCATAAAACTAATCCCACCCTCTGCTAGAACAGGACACAGCACCGGCCCGGCGGCGTGGCCTAGCGGCTAGAGTCCTCGCCTTGAACGCCCCGGGATCCCATATGGACGCCAGTTCTAATCCCAGCAGCTCCACTTCCCATCCAGCTCCCTGCTTGGGGCCTGGGAAAGCAGTTGAGGACGGCCCAATGCATTGGGACACTGCACCCGCGTGGGATACCCGGAGGAGGTTCCAGGTTCCCGGCATCGGATCGGCCCGTTGTGGCTCACTTGGGGAGTGAATCATCGGATGGAAGATCTTCCTCTCTGTCTCTCCTCCTCTCTGTATATCTGGCTGTAATAAAATGAATAAATCTTAAAAAAAAAAAAAAAAAAAGGACACAGCACCTGACAAACAACTGGGCCCTGAGAGGATCCCGTCACCCTGTCCGCAGCCCCAGGCTTGGGTCAGAAAGAGGCAGATAACTTGAGCTCATCAAATCAGAATGAATCTCAGGATTTAGGGCTTAAGCACCGGCTTGCAAAGGCCACTTGCCACACATTATCAAAAAGGAGGACAGCCAGCCAGAAGGGGGAGGGTCTAAAGCCACTCCATAGGTACTCAGCTGAAGTAGGTGATCACACTGTAAGAGCAAAAGGAGAGAAGTGGTAATAAGAAAAGCAACAGGCAAGCAAAAGGCGATAACCAGAAAGTAGAGCAGGATGTTGAGACTAGAGCTTGGGCCAATCTGCGGAGGAAGATGATGGACTCAGTAGTGAGGGACTGGACCAGGACTACTGGGTGCCCAAGGCTCTCAGAGGCAATGTCGGCATCCATCCATATACTCCAGATCATCTGTCATATCTAATACAATGCAAACGTTACATAGACAATAGCTGCAATGTTGTGTCTAAGCAGCCATAACAAAGCAAAGCTGCACAGATTCAGTACACATCAAGCTTTTTTGTTTTTCAGATGTTTCCAGTCAGAAGTTGCTTGGGTGCCAGACACAAGGGCAGAGGAATCACCAAGCCAAGTACTGCTGGGCAAAGTCAAAGAAATGTTCGGCTAGACTTTCCTTTCCACCAAGATCCCTCCGGAAACCAGGGCATCCCAAATGTCCGTAGTTATTAAAAGTTATGTAATAATTCAATTACTTTTAAAGATTTGTTTTTACTGGAAAGGCAGATATACAGAGCGGAGGAGAGGCAGAGAGGAAGATCTTCCATCCAATGATTCATTCCCCAAGCATCTGTGACTGCTGGAGCTGCGTGATCCGAAGCCAGGAGCCAGGAAGATCTGGGTCTCCAACACTGGTGCAGGGAGCCAAGATTGCCCTCAACTGCTTCTCCAGGCCACAGGCAGGAAGCTGGATGGGAAGTGGGGCCACTGGGATTAGGACCAGAGCCCATAAGGGTGCCACTATGGGATCCCGGCACGTTCAAGGTGAGGACTTCAGCCGCTAGGCCACCACACTTGGTCCAATTCAATTATTTTTTAGGTTAAGTGATTTACAACCTTGCAGCGGGTAAAAATTTCTTAGAATACAAAAATAAACTGGGCCCGGTGGCATGGCCTAGCGGCTAAAGTCCTCGCCTTGAAAGCCCCGGGATCCCATATGGGCGCCGGTTCTAATCCCAGCAGCTCCACTTCCCATCCAGCTCCCTGCTTGGGGCCTGGGAAACCAATCGAGGACGGCCCAATGCATTGGGACACTGCACCCGCGTGGGAGACCCGGAGGAGGTTCCAGGTTTCCGGCATCGGATCGGCCCGTTGTGGCTCACTTGGGGAGTGAATCATCGGATGGAAGATCTTCCTCTCTGTCTCTCCTCCTCTGTATATCTGACTTTGTAATAAAATGAATAAATCTTTAAAAAAAAAATAAACTAACCATAAAGGGAAGGTGTTGACAAACTGAATTAATCACAGTTTAAGGCCCAGTGTGGTAGCCTAGTGGCTAAAGTCCTCGCCTTGCACACACCGGGATCCCAGTTCCCATCCAGCTCCCTGCTTATGGACTGAGAAAGCAGCAGGGGATGGCCCAAAGCCTTGGGACCCTAAACCCACGTGGGAGACCCAGAAAAAGCTCCTGTGGCTTTAGACCAGTCTAGCTCTGGCTGTTGCAGCCATCTGGTGAATGAATCACAGGATGAAAGATCTCTGTCTGTTGTCTTTCCTACTCTCCTCTATTTTAACTCTTTCATATAAAAATAAATAAATCTTTCAAAATAAATAAAAATAACAGGTACCCACATGGTAGACAGTGGCTAACTCACACCACCACCTAGCAATTTCTTAAAATCATACATTACTCAAAGACCAACAATTCCTCTCCTGGGTATTTACCCAACAGAAATAAAAACGTATGTCCACAGAAAGACTTCTGCAAACATTTTCGAGCAGCTGTATCCATAATAGCTCCAAGCTGGAAACAATCCAATGTCTAACATCAGGCAAATGGATCAACAAACTGTGGCATCCTTGTAGAATAAAATAACAAGCTATTGATACGCTACCAAAACATGAATGAATCTAAAAGAAGCTGGGCTAACTGAAAGGAGCTGGATGTAAAAATCCCCACACAGCAAAATTCCACTCAGAAGAACAGGCAAAATGTACCTGATGAGTGGCATGGGCACGTGAGAGGAAGATTAGCTGGGCAGACACACAGAGAAATTTTCTGGAATCTGGGAAATGTCCTCCAGGAGTGTGGGTAACATAAGCACACCCACTTGTCAGCTCAATGAATGGGACATGTAACACCTTTCATTTCTCTCACTGTAGGTAAATGATACCCCCATAAAACAAAGGAAAATGAACGAACTGGAAAAAAAAAATCTCGAAGTACCTGAAATCCTGTTTATTACAGTTTTAAAGGAAACAAAAACATAAGTTATAAAGGTTAAAAGAAAGGATGGAACGAGTCTAACATGACCAACCTTGAAGCTGTAATTATATTACCTAAGTTCTCTTAACGTTAGTTTTCTCATCTATACTATGGGAGTAAGAAAATCAAACTCATCAGGAACATGTGAAAATTAAGCTTGTGCTGCTGGCATTGTGGTAGCAGGAGCTAAGCCAAGGCATGTAGGTGCCAGCATGGGGGGGCACTGGTTTGAACCCCAGCTGTTCCATTTGCAATCCAGCTCCCTGCTGGGCATCCCAGGAAACAGCAGGTGAGGGCTTGGCCCTGGGTTCCTGAATCCCTGGTGGGAGACCTGGATGGAGTTTCATTTCCTGCCCTTGGCCTGCCCTAACTCCAGCTATTATTCTGGGAGTGAACCAATGGATGAAACAGTGGCCTCTCTTGCTCTGGCTTTTAAATTTAAAAAAAAAAAAAGTAAAGTATCTTTAAAAAATGTTCATAGGGCCCGGCGGCGTGGCCCAGCGGCTAAAGTCCTCACCCTGAATGCGCCGGGATCCCATATGGGCGCCGGTTCTGGTCCCGGCAGCTCCACTTCCCATCCAGCTCCCTGCTTGTGGCCTGGGAAAGCGGTTGAGGACAGCCCAAAGCCTTGGGACCCTGCACCCTCGTGGGAGACCTGGAAGAGGTTCCAGGATCGGCGCAGCACCGGCAGTTGCGGCTCACTTGGGGAGTGAATCATCGGATGGAGGATCTTCCTCTCTGTCTCTCCTCCTCTATATATCTGCCTTTCCAAAAATAATAATAATAAATCTTTAAAAAAATGTTCATAGAAATCAAAGTTTTGGGGTAACCAAAGTAAATTTAAAGGTATAAACTCTCTACCTGAAGAAAGGCTTCAGTTGTCTATGAAATACTAAAAACAGATTTTCCACATACTGGGTTTTTTACCTAAAGCAGCATTTCCAACCCGCATTTTCTCTTGCAGAGGTCTGTTTTTCCAAATGCAAGGTCCAACAACAACTACTTTGCACAAAGAGCTGCTCACCCAGTGGACAAGGCCTGCTGGGCACCCTCCTTTTATTACCCCCAGAACTGTCTGGTTGGACCCGGGCCAGCAACAGGCTTAAGCAGATTCATCTTTCCTGTACATTACGTCGTACATTTGCCTAATGCAGTGCACTGGATTTTACAAATCACATTCACCGACTTGAAAGTCTGCAGATCCGAGCGTTTTCAGCATCTGCGGAGAACAATCTGGCTCCACCAGAAGCAGAGCTATTCCGAAGCCACCTCCTCTCGCGGCTTTAGGATTCCACATTTCGACAAAGAATGCCTTGGGCGCCAAGTCAAGGTTGGGCTAATACGCAAGTGCCCAACACTGCACGGGTCAGCACCCGCACATACTTAAAAGAAGCATTTGAAAGGCAAAAAAAAAAAAGTCTTATAACTTAAAATTACAAATAACACAGTAAACACTTCAGGGAAGAAGGGGAGTTTTGCTCGAAACGGCACAAGAAGGGAGTCCATAGACTTGATCACATTCTAATAATAAAAACGACCAAACACTCCACAGAAGCCAGCCCCAAGAGCCTGCTTAGGAGTTAAGAACGCCTTCTCCCTGGAGAGTTCGGCGCCCACAGTGCAGGTATTCCCTCTTCAATGAGCTGTGGCTAGGGTCTACAGCTTCACCAGGATACCACAAACCCCAAAACGCAGGGGGCATCCCCTCCCCCCTGGGTTGGCGCAGTCCCGCTCACGTGCACCCACATTCCTCCCGGGGAGCCCAGGGGAAGGGGGCACAGCTCCCAACACAAAGAAGACCATACCCGCTCCAACCTGGGAGGGCGGGGCGTCGCACATGCCCCGCGGGGTCAGTTGGGAAAAGGATCGGACCCAGGGAGTGGGCGAAAAATGGCCTCCCTGGGCCAGCACACACACACACGCAGGACTGCACACGGAAAAAATTCTTTGCCGAGACCACCAGGCTAGTGAACAACACACCCCGCAGCGCTTCAACCCCGCGCCCGCAAAGTGCGCAGAGAAGCGGGGACCCAAGTCTGCCGGCCTGCACCCCGAGCCGGCGGTGACCCGCACCTCCTCCTCGGCTCCCCGCACCTCCTCCTCGGCTCCAGCGAGCCTCAGGAGTTAGGCAAGGGCAAGACGCGCGAGCACCCGGGATCTGAGTTCCAAACCGGACCGCCAGCCCCAGCCTGGGGCCGCTCACCCCGCGCGATCAGCCTCTCCGGGAGTATTAAGTTTCTAAGAATACAACTTTAGGCGGATGAGCGCCCGCGTCACCCAACCCTGAGGCCGCCCCGGGCGCGAACTGGGAGGCGTGGAGAATAAAGCGAGGGCACCGGCCGAGGAGGAGGATGGTATCCTGGGGGGGTCTCTCGGGGACCACCTCCCCCAACGCCCAGCCCAGCCAGGCCCAGCAGGTGCTCTGCAGTCTGGGGCTACGCTCACCAGGTACCACACGCCGAGCAGGATGGTGCCTGTGCGGACATGGCAGCACAGGCAGCAGCTGTTGGAGTAGAACCGCGTCCAGGGCGCGACCATCTTCATCTTGGTTCCCGACTGCGGGTGCAGTGGCGCCCCGAGTTAGTGGAGAGAGCTTGTGCTGTGCCTGCCGGCTCCTAGTCGGCCGGCCCGCCTGGCTCCGCGATCTCCTCACGAGCGCCGAGAGCCTGTAGCGGCTCCGACTTCGAGAACCGCAGGCGCGACGGGAGGGGGGGGGCGGGGAGGACACGTGACCCGCCGGCCGTGACGTCACCGCGGGCTCGGGCCAGCCGCGAGTAAACAAACAGTGGGTGGCCGCCTGCAGCGCCGAGGTTCCGGGCCTTCCCCTCAGCCCCGGGCCTCTGGCAGCCGGATCCCTAGGTGCCTTGCAAAGAGAGCGAGGTGCGCGCTGGGATGCCGGCCACCGGCAGCGCTTTGAGGCGCCGTCCGACCCCGCTGGGAGCTATTTATCTCCGCTTCCCAGCTCAATTACTGTTCCCAGAAAATAGCATGAGTGTCAGGGACATGCTTCGGGGTTGCACTGAACCTACCCCTGCCCGCTGCAGGATTAACCATCAGCACACCGCTTACTGACCCAAGGGCCCTGCAAGGCACGACTGGGCGCCTGATGACATCCTGAAAGGCAGAACTAGGTTTAGGGTTGTAAGTCGTCCCAGCCAGGAACGCCCTTGTCGGACACTGGCTCGTGACCACTGATGGACAAGCCGAGTGGCTCAGGAATGCTGACTTACGAACACGTATGGACGTTTAGGGTTCAGATTTGGAACAAGGGGGAAAATAGGGGTGCGAATTAAATTTCTTAAGGAAGGACGACATGGCCAGAATGTGGATGTTAGGGCCACATGACACACTGGATGGAATGTGTTACGAGGCTGCGAAGCTGCCACAGTTATTATCCTGCAATTGAAACCGAGATCCTAAGGGATTTGAGAACCTACCCCGACCAGCCAAGTGCCCTTAATCAGAAATAGTAAGTCACGTTATTGCGGAAGTTAATCCGCAAAACCCAGCAAGGAAAAGTTCAGTTTAAAAGTACTATTTTTAGGACCCGACGTGATAGCCTAGCGGCTAAAGTCCTTGCCTTGCACGCACCGGGATGCTATTAGTGCACCGGTTCTAATCCCGGCAGTCCCGCTTTCCATCCAGCTCCCTGCTTGTGGCCTGGAAAATCAGTCAAAGACGGCCCAAAGCCTTGGGACGCTGCACCCGCGTTCAAGACCCGGTGGGGGCTCCAGGCTCCTGGCTTCGGATAGCCTTGGGGAGTGAATCATCGGATGGAAGATCTTCCTGTCTCTCCTCCTCTTTGTATATCTGCCTTTCAATAAAAATAAATCAATCTTTTTTAAAAAGAAAGAAAGATCTCTCTTTAAAAAAAGATTCCAAACTCCAAGCAAGTTGCTAGGGTGACCTTCCCTCTTGCGATTCCCCACTAGAATTTCAAATCAACCAAATGCCAGGAGTTCAAGGGCACTGAATTCTATGTTGGAGAGCTTACTATTCAAGATCTGCCAAATTGCTCCAAATGACAAGCAAAAAGAAAGCAGAGCCAATCTGGTTGCAACAAGAAGTACAAAGGGAGAAATAATCTGTGTGCTGATGAAGCTTACTGAATAATCTTGCCGGCATTGTCCCTGGAGTCCTCTTGATTTGGTGGGAGGAAGGTGTGGGCATACACCTGCAAGCGAGAACACAAGCTTCCTAAGAACTCCAGCACAGCTGGGGAAAGCGATTTAACCCCAGCCGCGATTGCAGCCATAAAGTCATGGGGGGTGGCGGGGGGGGAGGGGGGAGACCAGCGCTGTGGCAAAGCAGATAAAGCTGACACCTGCAAAAACAGCATCCTACATGGGCTGCCAGTTCATGTACCGGCTGCTCCACTTTCCAGTCCTGCTCCAGGCTAAGGGCTGCACACACATGGGAGACCCCAACGAAGCTCCTGGCTCCTGGGTTCCATCTGGCTGTTGCAGCCATTTGGGAAGTGAACTGGTGGACTGGGAGATCTCTCTCTCTCTCTCTCTCTCTCTCTCTTTCTCTCTCTGTAATTCTTTCAAATAAATAAATCAAAAAAAGAAAGTCTTTGGGAAAAATCACCATGTCCTAGAATTTGTCACTTTATCACTTTGTCTCTCAAATTTGGGTATCTTGCATGAGTTGGAGGAAGTTGTTTCTGTTAGACACAGTTGCTTTAAATCCTTCTTTTCCATAACAAATGGTGTTTCTATATCTTTGCAAGAAACACAGATGACCCAGTGCTACTTTGGCTGCCTACTCCACGTGAGCTGCAAGGAGGCCCCGGGCTGCAATCTGTCTCTGCTCTCCACGTTAATGCATCCAGTTTGGCAGCAAACAGGTCACTGCCATGGGAGTCTGGATGTGTGCAGAGCATGTGGGAAGAAAGCAACCCACAACGAGAAAGCATGGAGGGATTCATCCCATGAATACCTTGAGGAGCTAACACGTCCTGGGAGCCTGCCCTGGGGAAAGAGGCCAGACCAGGGACAGAGCAGGGAGAGACTCCAGCCCCCAGGACTGGATAAGATCAGACAATCCTTGTGATGGGGGAGGCCTCCCCAAAATTAAAAATAAAAATTAAATAAAATTAAAAATAAAAGGAAGACCTATCTTGGAAAAGGAACCTGGCAATGCCAATTGGCTCATGCCAGTTTCAGCGACTGCTTTTAAGCACAGCACTGTAGTGTTGACCAGGGTTAGTCAGTGTGTAGTTCCATGTGGAGGAAGGGGAAGTGGAAGTAGATCTATGAAGGAAAACTTTATCAGTAACTTTGCTTGCATGTGCATCCTCATAGCCATCCCCATCACTGTCATGTAAAAGTTATAACATCGAATCACAATGCATTTGGGGTGAAGGGGGGGGAATCCCAGTCATGTAATGCAATGTAATTAATGAATAAATGAATATTAAAGAAAAAAAAAAAAGAATCACAATGCATGCAGACATATAAGGGAGACACAGGAGCTAAAAAGATAAAGAAATGCCTGCCTTTTAGTTTTGAGCATAGTATTTTAAGTATGAATTCAGCTGAACTTCATGCAAGCATTAAAATAAATAAATCACAAAGTATGTCCAAAGACAGAGACCTCTGGGTTTCTGCCAGGGCTGGGAAGTTCAGCTTTCAAGGAACGGGAAATTGTAAGAAATGGCGCCCCTAAAGATGTTAGAAGTCCAGGTATGGGGCCTGGACTAGGCCTAGCGGCCAAAGTCCTCGCCTTAAACGCACCAGGATCCCATGTGGGCACTGGGTCTAATCCCAGCAGCCCCACTTCCCATCCAGCTCCAGGCTTGTGGTCTGCAAGTCGAGGACGGCCCAAAGCCTTGGGAGTGAATCAAAAGATGGAAGATCTTCTTCTCTGTCTCTCTTCCTGTCTGCATATCTGACTTGCCAATAAAACAAAATAAATCTTTAAAAAAAATTCCAGGTACATTCCAGTGGTGCATTTTCTCAGTAAGCCAGTGACCCATACTCTCCTTCACTATATCATTAATTCAGTAAGAACTTTGTACTCCCTATAAGGTCTGAGTTTGAGTTCAGAACCAGAAGCCCACAGAGAATATAGTTCAGCTTAAAATAGGATTTGGGCCCAGTACAGTCGCCTACCAGCTAAAATCCTTGCCTTGCACGCGCCAGGATCACATATGGGCATGGGTTCTAATCCTGGCAGCCCAACTTCCCATCCAGCTCCATGCTTGTGAACTGGGAAAGCAGTAGAAGATAGCCCAAAGGCTTGGGACACTGCACCTGCATGGGAAATCCAGAAGAGGCTCCAGGATCCTTGCTTCAGATTGGCTCAGCTCCAGCCATTGCGGTTGCTTGGGCAGTAAATCATTGCATGAAAGATCTTCCTCTCTGTCTCTCCTCCTCTCTGTATATCTGACTTTCCAATAAAAATAAATAAATCTTAAAAACAAAAACAAACAAACAAACAAACACCACAAGCTTTATTAGGAATGCTCCCAGGCAAGGTTCACTGGTCTGAAACAGACAGTTGATCCAAGAAGTTGTGCCCAGGGGTTGAAGGGAGGAGATAGAAGAGGCTGGTGGGAGAAGAGAGAGTCTGACAGAGAGCTCCTTGGTGGGAGACAGCCCGGGACTAGCTCAGGGCAGAATGATCCGTGAGTGTCATGGCCGCTAGGGTGCACAGCACTGGGCTTTTCACATGTTCTGGATGTGAGGGATGGGGGAGGTGATGGCTGCTCAGTGTGCACATGGTTGTGACCGTGATGCGTCATCACTGCGGGGGCCTGATCTTCTGCCCAGACTTGGCATTGGGAACATTTCTGGATAAGATGTCTGACCTTGGCAAAGATAGCATTGAGACTGGCGGAGCTCTCTTCTGTTGTTTGTGGCCTGAGGGAGGCAGGAAGGAGAGATAGCACGGGCGCGCGGGGACTCTCCGCTGCTTGGTGTTCCAAGGCCAACAGGTGTTCCTGGCATGTGATAAGTGTCCTCGTCCTTTGATGTGCTCAGCTCCTTGAGTTGCTTCTGCTCAGCCTAGCAGCCCTGCAGGGCTTGAGTGCAGAGACAGAGAAAGAAAACAGTGTCATGGTAGGATGAGTTGTGCACCTATGTTCTGCACAGGGTTCAGTTGTACCTCTTTTCTCAGCTTTGGGAAAATTAGGTGCCCTGACAGTAAGTTGGGGTTGGCTAGGGAAAAGTGGAAACGCAAGTTCACCCTTGAGCAGGGTAGAAGCCTGAAGCTACAAGCAGCTGTCCCAGGAACCAGCAAGCCAAATGGGAACCGATGGTTCCTAATATAAAGAATGGGAAGGCAGTTTCCAAAGTGTTAGTATGGGTGGGAAAGGTAATAAGACAAAAAGCTTTTCACACATGCCTGGCTAAGAGGCTTGGTCTCCATTTCATGAGGAAATCAAGCAACTGCAGAAAAGGCCCCAGACAGCAGTGCTATGAAGGTGCCCACAAAGGCGGCTGGGCTGATTCCATCCTGGGCATCAGGGCAGGAGAAAACAGTGGGGCCTCTCGCTAGACCGGCAAACCCAGGGCAGGGCACCCCTGAAGTCGGTGGCGGAGATGAGCTTCCTGTGTCTGTTAGAAATGCCACACAAAACACAATGAAGGCCGTGGAGGGTGCAGGAGCAAGGCTACTAACGTCTCTGTCAGATACAGAGTGGGACAGCAGTGGTGGCAGCGGCTTCCCGGATTAGAGGAGCCTGTGCCTGGGTGACTCATCCGCGAGTCAGGCAGGGGAAGGTCAGCCTGTGCGGGCTGGCTCCGCCGCCCTGAACGGCAGCCAAGAGGGGAAGTCAGACCCCGTGATGGATGCGAGCCCAGAGACCCGCAGAATGAATCGTGTCTCCATTACAGCTCACGTCGTCGTCTGGGGGTGTGCTCGTGCTTGGGAGTTGTGGGGCGGGGTGTGCAGTCCCCACATCTAAGAAGTCAAGGGACAAAAGGGATGGAGAAGATGGGTGGGCATGGAGTGACCTGAAATCGGAGCAATGGCGGTCTCCACATGGCGCTCAGCGGATGGATGTTTAAAAATTCAGAATGCAGTCAAGTACATCTGAAGCAGTCAGGAAAATAGAAGTCGATCTAGGTAATCCAAACAGAAGAAATGTGATATAGGCAGCTGGTTACTGCGATAAAATACTGTGCAAGTGCCGCCTTGACGCAGGTCTGTAGGCAAAGCTGCAACCACTCTGCTCCCATTCACAAGCTGCCTGCTGAGCCCCTGTTCCCACTGCCACAGCGTACCTAAAATACAAATACCACACATAGGGCCTGGCTGCGTGGCCTAGCAGTTGAAGTCCTTGCCTTGAATGCGCCAGGATCCCATATGGGCAGCGGTTCTGATACCAGCAGCTCCACTTTCCCATCCAGCTCCCTGCTGTGGCCTGGAAAAGCAATCGAGGACAGCCCAAGGCTTTGGGGCCCTGCACCTGTGTGGGAGACCTGGAGGAGGTTCCTGGCTTCTGGCTTCGGATAGGCACAGCACCAGCCGTTACAGTCACTTGGGGAGTGAATCATCGGACAAAAGATCTTCCTCTCTGTCTCTGTTCCTCTATGTATATCTGACTTCGTAATAAAAACAAATCTTAAAAAAAAAAAACCCAAATACCACACATACCCAAAGCCAGACTCCTGCATGCCCTACACCCAAGGCTGCTCTCTAAATCATGAGTTCAAAAAATTACTCGAAATATCTAATCCCTACAAAGTTCATGGAAGGCCAGTCAATGCAGTGGGCAAAGTTGCTGCCTGCAATGTCAACAGCCTAAATGAGCACTGGTTCCCATCCCAGCTGTTCCACTTCCAATCTAGCATCCTACTAATGTGCCTGGGATTGCAGTGAAAAATGGTCCCAGTGTGTGGGGATCTTCTAGCTCATCCTGGCTTCAGCTGGGGCCAGTTCTGACCACTGGACCCATTTAGACAGTGAACCAATGAATGGAAGAGCTCTCTCTCTCTCTCTCTCTCTGCCTTTCTAAAAAAACAAACAAACAAACAAAAACCTTCACAGAAGAAGACGCAGAGCCTGGTGTGTTGGTTCAATCATTAAATCTCTTTTTGCAAGCACCAGGATCCCATATGGACACAGGCTCGTCTCCTGAAAATGAACCATTACAGGGGAACACACAAGGTCTGACAGGTTGGCTCAAAGACTAAGTTTCACCTTGCAAGCACCAGGATCCCATATGGGTGCCGGTTCACCTCCTGGATGCTCCACTTCCCTGCTTGTGGCTTGGGAAAGCAGTAGATGGGAGACCCGGAAGAAGCTCCTTGCTCCTGGCTTCAGATCAGTTCAACTCTGGTCTTTTGTAGCCACTTGGGGGGAACTAATAGATGAAAGATCTTTCTCTCCATCTCCCCTTCTCTCTGTAAATCTGCCTTTCAAATAAAAAACAAATATATACATTAAAAAAAAGAGGACACAGCAGCTTTAGTTTCTGTAGTTCAGCAATGACTCGCTCCATCCTGCTGGCTATCCATGCACTTAGGCACTTGGAAGTCACCTCCTTCAGTTCCTGCTTGTTGAATCCCTGTCCTGGGCGACACCCTGGGGCCCTGAGCAGCAGCCTCTGCCCTTGGTGCTGTAACCAAGGGTCTGCCCTTTGTCTCCTGTATCGCTCCCACTAGCCAAAGAATCTGCAGCCCTGAGCGTTGATCCTAGCATTTAAGCTACTGCATCCCGTCTCAGGGGACCTGGGTTGGTGTCCTGCCTCTTCTTCCTCCCCCTGCTTTTTGCTAATGGAGACCCTGGAAGGCCGCAGGAAAGCTTCAAGTAATCGAGTCCTTGCCACCCCATGCAAGAGATCTGGACTGAGGTCAGCCTGGCTCAGTCACAGACATTCAGGGCAGAAAGCCTGTATCTGTTCGATGCTAACTCCCTGCCCCCTCCTCTTCTCAACCTCTGGTTTCCTCTGCTGCTCTCTGTGGAGCTCACAGAAGTGGTACCATACACTATTTGTCCCTGATTTCACTTAGCCTGTTTCCCAAGTTCACCCATGTCGTAGCAAGCATCTGAATTGTACCCCTTAAATGTTATGTCTTTTTCTATTGTGGAACAGTGAATACAAGCTGTGACTGTATCTCTGTCTCATTGGGGAGGAAGGAGCAAAAAAAAAAAAAAAAAAAAAGCAGACTCTTCAAATCTTATATTGTGGTCACACAGAAGAGAGGGCCAAGAAATGAAAGTGAGATTGGTAAAAGCAGAGAGGAAGCAGCCACCCCCGGCCTAGGGGTGAGAACGCAGAAAAGCTGCTGACAGCAGAGGTGAGCAGAAATTCCTAGTCCTTCGGCTTCCTCCAGTCCACGTCGCCTCAGCTCCCGGAAGCCGGCTGACAGGAGGGCCTGGGAGACAGCCATGTGCCTCCCATAAAGAGCAGGGGAGCATCCTGTGCCACTGGCTTTATTCACAGGAGTCAAATGTAGGTAGCCACTGTCGCATGGATTGGTGAGCAAAATGGGGTCTACACACGCACCAGAACATCATTTGGCCTTGAAAGGGAGAAATGCTCTGACGCACACTGCACGAGTCCCCAGATAACACCATGTCAGTGCACTTATCTGAGGTATGTGGAGTCCTCAGATCCACGCACACAGAGTGCAAGACTGACTGGCACGGCAAGGCTGGGCAGGGGTGGGAGCGAGTGTCCAAAGGATAAAAAGTTTCATTCAGGTCTGTGGGATGAAAAAGTACAGATCCATTGCTCAACCATGGGAAACGACTGAACGGCTCTAAACTGTCCCTGAAAAATGGTAACTTCTAGGCTATGTTTTTTTTTAAGTAGTGATAGCTTGATTTGTTTAAAGATTCATTTATTTTTATTGGAAAGGCAGACATACAGAGAGGAGGAGAGACGGAGATCGGAAGATCTTCCATCAGATGATTCACTCCCCAAGCGGCAGCCACAGCCACAGCTGAGCTGATCTGAAGCCAGAAGCCAGGAGATTCCTCCGGGTCCCCCATGCGGGTGCAGGGTCCCAAGCCTTTGGGCCATTTTCGACGGCTTTCCCAGGCCACAAGCAGGGAGCTGGATGGGAAGTGGGGCTGCCGGGATTACAACCGGCACCCATATGGGATCCTGGCATATGCAAGGCAAGGGCTTTGGTTGCTGGGCTACTGTGTCAGGCCCCTTCCAGGCTATGTTAACTACAGTAGAAAAAGATATGGTATTTAAGGAATGCTATTCAGATGCATCCTATGACATGGATTAACTTGGAAAACAGCTGAGTGAAGTCAGCCACATATAAAGGGGAAAATGGTGTATGGTTCCACTACCACGAGGTCCACAGAGTAGAGCAAAGGGGATCAAAGCGTGAGGAGAGGAGGAGCAGGGAGTTACCATCGACAAGATAGAGGCCTTCTATTTGGGAGGATATTGCTAAGAGCACAATACGTGAGTATGCTCACGTCACTGGACAGCTGAAAGTCTAATGTTCCTGTGTGTGTATTTCATCACAATTTGGAAAGCAAAGCACAAGAAGGGAGGGGGGGAGGCTTGAGAGCAAGACATGTCTTCTTTCAAATCTCAGTTTAGAGAAATTCAGTTTTTCCAGCACAATTGGTTGGAGAGACTTTCTGTAGGGTGATTTTGCATTTGTCGAAGATCAGTAGATTGTAGATGTGTGGGTTAATTTTACAGGTTTCTATTCTGTCCCGTTAATCTACCTGTTTATTTTTGACAAGCACCTTCCACTCTGACTTGGTACCAGGCCTAGTTTATCTCTTTGATGATCTAGAAAGGCAGAATCTTGCAATGTCCCCTAGTTAACTCCCTGAGCCTTCCTTTGTAGAAAGCGCAGGTTTAAGACACACTGCCTATGGCTATGCACTTATGAAGGCTACTGAATCTCAATTTTATTCATTTATTTTATTGGAAAGGCAGATGCAGAGAGAAGGAGATACAGAGAGAAAATTCATCCACTGGCTGGCTCACTCCTCAAGTGGTCATAATGGCCGGAGTTGAGCCGATCTGAAGCCAGGAGCCTCCGCCCAATCTCCCACATGGGTGCAGGGTACCAAGACCTTGGGCCATCCTCTATTGTTTTTGCAGGACACAAGCACGCAGCCTGATGGGAAGTGAAGCAGCTGGGACACAAACTGATGTGTTCATGGGACCTCAGTGGATGAAAGGCAAGGATTTAGGCATGAGGCCATCAAGATTTACTTTATTCTTATTGGCAAGGCAGATTTACAAAGAGAAGGCGAGACAGATCTGCTGTCCACTGGGTCACTCCCTGAAGTGGCCGCAATAATCAGGGCAGAGCTGATTCACAGCCAGCAGCCAGGAGCCTCCTCCAGGTCTCCCACACAGGTGTAAGGTCCCAAGGCTTTGGGCCATCCTCAACTGCTCTCCTACAAGCAGAGCTGAATGGAAAATGGTGCAGCCGAGACATGAACCAACTTCATATGGGATCCTGATGATCAAAGCAGGGATGTTGCCACTGAGCCATTGCACCAGACATGTGAATCTCAATTTTATAAAATGGCAGTTTTAGGGTCTAGTGCAAGTAGCCTAGTGGCTAAAGTCCTCACCTTGCATGTGCCAGGATTCCATATAGGCACCAGTTCTAATTCCGGAGACCCCACTTCCCATTGAGCTCCCTGCGTGTGGCCTGGGAAAGCAGTTGAAAATGACCCAAAGCCTTGGCACACCGCACTCACAAGGGAGACCCAGAGGAAGCTCCTGACTTCGGATTGGCTCAGCTCAAGCCATTGCGACCGCTTGGGAAGTAAATCAGCTGGTTCATCTCTCACTAGTGAGAACTGGATCAGAGGATGGGTAACCAACAGGTGAGAGAACCAGGTCGAGGGGCAGATTCTGTGGGGTATTTTGGGCCCAGCCCTGTGGAACTGCAATTTCCATTGGTTTGCTTAAGAGCTGGGGGTGGTGATGGGCTGAGCTATGCATAACCATGGAACTCTCTGACACACATGGGTGCTGAGGTTGGGATCAGGCCAGGCTGATCAAGGCACACCCAAGAATAGGTGTAGGGTAGGCTGGGCTGCAACACCCACCAACTCATAAGGCTGAAATGGAGGGACAGGCTATGCCCAATAAGGGTTAGCAAGGGTTAGCACCCACCGGCACATGTGAGATCTGGGTCCAGGAGTGGGAGAACTTGGAAAACTTCCCTGTTGGGATGTAGCTCCCACTGGAGAGCATGTGGTTTAGGCCTGGGTGTTGGTCAGGTCAGGCGAAGTAGCTCCACCTGTTGGCAAGTGTATGCATTGTGTGTGTGTTGGTTCTGGAGGGAGGTGGACCAGGTAGGGCCGGGCCAATCTTAGCCCACTAGGAGCCAGGCTGGAGTACCAGTCATGCTGGGCTAGGCTATCACACCTACCAGTTTGTATGAGCCCAGGATGGGAGTACACTGGGCAGGGTTATGCTGCAGCATCTGCCAGTGAGAGTTGGGAATAGGGGTGGGCTGGGGCAGGTCCGGCTGGCATCTGATGACAAAGGCCAAGACAGGGAATGGGCTATGAAGAGCTGAGTCAGAGTAACCACCGACATGCTCAAGATCTGCGGCTGAGAACAGGTCTGGTTGAGGAACGAAGGAGACACCCAGGCTGGGTTGTAGTTCCCACTGGTGAGCACAAGAGCCAGAATGTGGGCAGCCATCTGGGCTGGATATAACTGCAGTGTCACTTGGCATGGGTGTGGACTGGGTCTGGGGTGAACCAGACTGGGCTAGACTCTAGCACCCACTGACACTTGTGAGAGCCAGGGTGAGTACAGGATGGGCTGGTCTAGGTCCTGGTACCTGCTGAACCATGTGAGAACTGTGATTAGGCATGGACCAGTTGTGGCTGGGCTCTAGCACTCAGCAGTAAGAACCAGAATGGGTATGGACCCGGCAGCGTGACCTAGCGACTAAAGTCCTCGCCTTGAATGCGCTGGGATCCCATATGGGCGACGGTTCTAATCCCAGCAGTTCTACTTCCCATTCAGCTCCCTGCTTGTGGCCTGGGAAAGCAGTTGAGGACCGCCCAAAGCTTTGGGACCCTGCACCTGCTTGGGAGACCTGGAGGAGGTTCCTGGTTCCTGGCTTTGGATTGGCGCATCACTGGCTGTAGCGGTCACTTGGGGAGTGAATCAGTGGACGAAAGATCTTCCTCTCTATCTCTCCTCCTCTTTGTATATCTGACTTTGTAATAAAGAATAAATAAATCTTAAAAAAAAAAAAAAAAAAAAGGAGAGAGAGAGAACCAGAATGGGTATGGGCCGGTTGGGCAAAGCCATTGTTCCTACTAGGACAGGAGGTGGACTAAGCCAGTCTGAGTCAAGGATACACTGGTGTGTGCAAGATCTGCCACTGGGAGGAGACCTGATAGAGGAGCTTGAGAAATAATTTTGTTAGGATGCAGTCCCTGCAGGTGAGCACAAGAACTAAGGCTGGGAGCAGCACAGACTTGACCAGGTTACAATATCCACTGGCACACATGGGGTCAGGTCTGGGGGTAGACTAGCTAAGCCAGTTCATAACACTCACTGGCAAATCCAAGAATGAGGATGGAGAGTGCAGGACAGGTCAGGTCAGACTGCAACAGCAGCCAGTTCACATTAGGTCAGGGACTGGGACTGGCTGAGCTTGGCTAGGCTGCAGCCCCACCAGCTGGAACTGGGGACAAACCGGGCCTGGCCCAGGATACAGCACTTGCTGACCAATGCCGAGGTGAAGTGGGCCATGCCAGATTGAGTTGCACAGCTACCACACGGGGGGCGGCGGGGGTGGACAGTAGGAGCCTGCTAGGGAGGCTTTGGGCTGCCCTGCTGGGCCACTCCTCCTACCGGTGAGCATGAGAGCTAGGATATGGAACAGACCAGGTTGCGCAGGGCTACAACATCTGTTGGCCTGCATGTGAACTGGGTTATGGGGAGAACCAGGCTGGGCTGCTGACTATATCCACTGCATGAGCCATAGTTCAGTGCAGGCTGATTGAGCTTTGCTGCAGCATCAGCTGGCAAGTGCTGGGACTGGGGGCAAATCCTGTCAAGCTAGACTGCAGAACCATCTGAAGAGTGCAAGATCCAGGACTGGGATTGGGCCCAGTAGGGAAACTGTGGGCACCTCTCTGATGGCCTGCAACTCTCACTGGTGAGCATGAGAACCAGGGCTGGGGGCGGGCCTGGCTAGACAGGCAGTGGCACCTGTCAGCATGAATGTGGGCTGGGAAGTTAGGTTGGTTGATTGAGCTATGGCATGAGAGCTAAAGGGGATGTGGGACAGACTGGACCAGTCTGCCTCAGATCCTGGCAAGCACAGGAAACAGGGCTGGGGCAGGCCTACTGGGGGTTATTATGGGTCACTCCAACTAGGCAGCAGTTCCCACTGGTATACGTGGTGGCCGAGTGTATGGTGAGCAGGGTTGGACTGGGCCACAACATCTATGAGTTACATTAAAGACAGGGCTAGACACAGAACTGACCCAGTAATTGCAACTACCAGTGTGTGTGTGTAGGTTTTTGTGAGTGATGGGCTGAGCCAGATGCTGTACTGGCAAGCGTATGCAAGAGTAAGGTCTGGGATCACCTCATATGAATTTTTTTGGGGGGGATCCCCCTGAATGAAATGCTGAACTCCAGTCATGGGGAGCATCACAGGATATGTGATCAGAGTGTAGAGTCCATGTGTCAGAGCTGTGCTTCCTCAGTGGCTTAGATGGAGCAGTAGACGGCATACCCAGATGCACATGGAGGATAAGGCAGTCCATTGGGGCCTACAGAGGATGTCTGATGCCATAGCAGAGGAAGCAAGGCAGAACAAATTGATCAACTGCCCCAGCCATCATTGACAGCAAATATCTGGGTGAATGGAAAGTCTGAGATGGACTATGTCAACCAATGGACTTTGGAAGGATTTCCTCATCCTTGAAGCAACAAAATCAACAGCATTTCAGAATTATTGAAACCATTTAGACAGAATCTTCGAAACATGCTCCACATCAGGGACCCCGGGATGACAGTAGATGGCTATTCCCCATGCCCAGGTACTGCGACAGTTGGGAGGCTGGGTCTGGCTTCTCTTATTACCTCCTTTTCCCAGATATGGAAGAAGAAATAGAAAATATGGAAACAATGGTCTCACCCACTTTCCTCTAATCCTGGACCCTACCCACCCTAATCAACTGTGTAAACATCATCAATAATATACATTTTTAGAAATTTATTTATTGGAAACAAAGTGAAACAGATAATAAGAAAGACGAAGAGAACTTTCACCTGTTAATTCGCTCCCACAATAGCCACAATGACCCAGGCCTTGGCCAAACCAGAACCGGATGCCAGGAGCTCCAGTCGGATTTCCCACCTGGCCAGCAGGGACCTGAGCATTCTGGCTTCTTCCCCTGCTTTCCCAGGCGTATTAGCGTGTAGCTGGATTGGAAACAGAGCAGCTGGGATATGAACTGGCGCTCATAACTGCAAGTTAATTTGTTTCCTTCAGAACTGAGTCAAGGTAATTAGCTCTGAGTGTTGGGAGAATCTTTGATTGGCATCGACACAGCTCTTGGCATACCCAACGATTCTTCTAGAGTGTTTTAGGCTTATGAGACCTATGATTCCTATGATTCGTGTCAGCACTTTAATTTTTATTCTCTGTCCATGGTTATAAATTAACAAAGGCTAAAACGCAATCAAACATTTAAAAGCTTGTAGAAATCGTTCCTTAGGAGGGCAACAGCACTGAAACTGGCAGAATCTGCAGGGGAGATCAAGGCCTGGCTGGCAACTGAGAGGTAACAGATCAAATCCAGCAGTGCTGATTCTTGCAAGCCTGAGCGAGTTCACACTAACAATCTATTCACCACACAATCTGTTCCATGGCACCCCTGAAAACAACTCAAAATAAGACAATGAATATTTTTTTAATTTCATTTCTCAGATCTCATTGTATCTTGAGATTTTGCCATTTATGGACCTGGCATGGAAGCCTAGTGGCTAAAGTCCTTACCTTGCAACTGTGCTGGGATCCCAAATGGGCATTGGTTCATTTCCTGGCTATTCCACTTCCCATCCAGCCCCCTACTTGTGGCTTGAAGGCAGTGGAGGATAGTCCAAACTCTTGGGACTCTGCAGCCATTTGCAGAGAACTGGAAGAAGCTTCTGGCTCCTGGCTTCGGATAGACCACTTGGGGAGCGAACTAGCGGACAGAAGATTTGTCTCTCTGTCTTTTCTTCCCTCTGTAAGTCTGGCTTTCCAATAATAATAATAATAATAATAAGAAGAAGAAGAAGAAGAAGAAGAAGAAGATACATAAGTACTACACTTACTGATGTTTAAGAAACAATTTTTGCCATTTGTATATCCTTTTTTCTTTTTAAAGATTTACTTTATTTTTATTGCAAAGTCAGAGGAGGAAGAAAGACAGAGAGGAAGATCTTCCATCCGATGATTCACTCCCCAAGTGAGCCGCAACGGGCCGGTGCGCCAATCCAATGCTGGGAACCTGGAACCTCTTCCAGGTCTCCCATGTGGGTGCAGGGTCCCAAAACTTTGGGCCGTCCTCAACTGCTTTCCCAGGCCACAAGCAGGGAGCTGGATGGAAAGTGGAGCTGCCGGGATTAGAACCGGCGCCCATATGGGATCCCGGGGCATGCAAGAAGAGGATTTTAGTCACTAGGCTATGGCGCTGGGCCCACTATTTATATATCTTATATTGTATTTTTTTTTAAAAAGAAATGAAACAAAACAAACAAAAAAAACAATAAAAACCATTTTTAAAAAGAAATAAAACATTACAGATAAAATAGGTTCAAACATCCTGGGGCAGGTATCATGTTGTAGCAGGTAAAGTCAGCATCCCCTACCAGCTCCAGCTGGAGTCCTAGCTGCTCCATTCAAATCCAGCTCGCTGCTAAAGGTTTGAGAAAAACAGTGGAGGATGGCCCAAGTACCTGACACCCACATGCAAAGATCTCTCTTTGTCTCTTTTTGTAATGCCTTCCAATAAATACATACTTTTTTTTTTTTAAATCAAGCTTCCTGCACACTTTCTCCATTCTGTTCCTCTCCCTTTAACAGCCTACATTGTACAACCTCAGTAAATCAGTCCCTGGAAGCTGAGGTCGAGCCCATGACCTTGGAAGAGGAAATGGAGGTTTCCCACTACCCGGATTGCATCTCAGTTCTGTCTACACCTACTGAACATGCCAGCTGTGCAAAACCATGCCAAGCAGGACCTTGGGGTTGCCCAGGTAACTCGGGTAGAAGGGAGTTGCTCTTCTGCTTCTCTCTCCAGGCCCCGGAGAGAGGAGATCATGGGTCATTTCCCAGACTAGACAGTGGCTGGGATAGTGTTGCCCCCCAGGAATGCTGCTGACCAATTAACAAAGTGCAGAAATCTCACCCCAGGTGCCTCCTTTTCAGCCCAGCCACCTGGATACCCCATTCTCCTTCCCTATTTTCATTTCTGTGAGACAAAAAAAAAAAAAAGGAAAAAATAGAAGAAGCTCTTAAAAAGCCTAAGCCGTTTCTCCTGAAGTCAGTGGCCAGTGGACACCCCACTTCCCTGCATCCTCCTGGGAAGTACTTTCCTGCCACTCTATTTCACTAAAAATATAGTTTCTGTTATGTTTGCATTTGCTTCCTGGCTTTTTACATCTATAGTAAACCAAGAAAAGCTTTGCCACTAAGCTTCGCCCATAACCAAAATAACAATTCCACTTTGAAAAAGGGTGCCTTTTGACGGTAAAATTGAGAAGCACCCTTAAAAAGAAAACACAATTTATCATATCAAGCTATAAATGCCAGAGAATCATTAAAAGCGCCAGCTGGGAGGGGGGCGCAGCACCATGATGTGGCAGGCTAAGCCTTCACCTGCAGTTGCCAGCATCCTATATGGGTGCTGGTTCGTGCCCAGCTGTTCCACTTCCAATCCAGCTCTCTGCTATTGGCCTGGGAAGGCAGCGGAGGATAGCGCAAGTCTTTGGACCTCTGTATTCTATTGAGAGGCCCGGAGGAAGTTCCTGGCTCCTGGCTTCAGCCTAGACCAGCTGTCCCTGTTAAGGTTTGGTATATGCTTGCAATGAGGGAATCTCAACTGAACTTGAACTGTGGTTATGCAACAAGGTGGAGGAATCCACCATGGGGGGAGGATTTGGGGAGGGGAGGGGAAAATCCCAGTATCTATGAAACTGTGTCACATAATACAATGTAACTAATGAATAAATAAAAAAAAATGATTCTCAAAAATAAATAAATAAATAAATAAATAAATAAAACCATTTGAGGAGTGAACCAGCAGGCAACTCTCTGTCTCTGGTGCTCTCTCTGTAACTCTGTCTTTCAGTTGCTGGGTGGGCAGGTGCTGTGGTGTTGTGGTTCTGAGTGTTGAGCCACTGCTTGGGACACCCACATTCCTTAGTGCAAGTCTCCACTGAAGCAGAAGACAGCTAAGAGTTAACTGGAGGAGCTGATAAAAGCAAATTCCACAACTCCTTTGTAGTCTGTTTTTCTCAGTTCTGTGTCCCCTGTTCTGGACCTTGAGGCCAGAGACCAAACAAAGGGCTAATTAGGGAAGCTAAGAAAAAAGAAATTGCAAGGTTAAAACCCTTCACTTAGGAGCTGTATAGAGATAGTCGCCAGATGGGCTACCCACCAGACCACTCCAAAACCGCACCAGGGCCCCCTCGCCCCGTGCCACCGCCTATAAAACCCACAACCCCAATAATCTACCTCGTGTCTCAGCCTCCATCTGAGCTTTGACTCTGGGCCTCTGCTCTCTTAAGTGCACTTGCTTTTCCTGCAATAACCTCTGCTGTTCCACTTATCTGTGTGAGCTTTGTTCAAGTCACCTTGGAACCTGTCCTCAGTCCTCAACTTTCTATTCTAGATTCCCACAGCACAATTACTCCATGTTTCCCATCCTGATCCCTGCTAATGTGCCTGGGCAGGCAGTTGATGATGGCCCAAGACCTTGAGCCCCTGCTACCCATGTGGGAGACCAGGATGGAGCTCTGGGCTCCTCACTTCCAGCCAGGCCTAGACACGGCTGTTGCAACCATTTGGGGAGTGATCTAGTGAATTAAAGACCATTCTTTCTCTCTCTCTCCTTCCAAATAAATAAATAAATAAATTTTATTTAATTTATAAGTACCAATGAGGGCAGGCATTTGGTATAGAGCCTTAGCCACTGCTTTGGTCACCTACATCCCACATTAGAGTGCTTGGGTCGCAGATCCTGCCCTGCTCCTCATTTCATCATCTGTTAAAGTGCACTCTGAGAGGTAGCAGTCAATGGCTCAATACGGTGATCTCTGCCATCCATGCATGGGAGACGTGGATTGAGTTCCCAGCTCCTGGCTTTGGTCTGGCTGAGCCCAACACTGAAGCCGTTTGAGTAGTGAACGTCAGATGGGAGGTCTGTGTGTATGTTTTACACTCTGCCAGAGCACATCTTACCCATTCTCCTTATCTCTGCTTCTCAAATAAAACATTTTAAAATGCCAATTAGAGGAAGGAGTTGAGGGACAGGATAATATTTCATGATTATCTTGCAGTTTTTTTTATAAAAATATTTATTTTTATTTCAAAGGCATATTTGCAAAAAGAAGGAGAGAGAGGAAAAGATGTTTCATCTTCTGGTTCACTCCCCGAGTGGCTGCACCAGCGAGATGAGCCAATCCAAAGCCAAGAGACTCCCCCAGGTCTCCCACTTGGGTGTTAGGGTACCAAGGACTTGGGCCATCCTCCACTGATTTTCCAGGGCATAAGCAGGGAACTGGATTGGAAGTGGAGCAGCTGGGACACCAACTGGTGCCCATATGCAATGCTGGTGCTAGAAGGTGGAGGATTAGCCTGTTGAGCCAAGGCACCAGCCCCTACCTTGCAGTTTCATTTGTACTATTGTTGTAGGGTTTTTGACCCTGAGTACGGCAGCAACCTCAAGTTCTTGTCTCGCAGGAAAGAATTTTCATGCGGACACAGTTTAATTTTAAAGTAAGATTTATTAGAAAAGCTAAGAAAGGAGACTCCTGTCCTAGTGACGACAGGGGGTTCTGAGATAGAAAAGACCCGTTCAGGGGGGTGTTGGGATCTTTTAAAGCTTTAGTTCAAAGAGGGGGTTTTCCAAGGACAAAGGAATTTCCTGGTCTCCAGGTATCTGCCTTTGGGACGAAAAGACCAGAGAGGTGCTAGACAGGACATTCCAAGCCCTAGGCATCTGCATATTACTTCCTGCCCTCCTTTCAATAAGGAGATAGGCCTGAGACGCTCCCACACCTTGGCCAGAGGTAATGGCTGGTGCTTCAGGTGGGGAATTGATATGCTAATAGCACCTTTGTCCCTTGGAAGAGACTGCTCTGGTGAATTTAAATATGGTGGGGAAGTTCCCTTTTATATTTGGGAAGAAAAATGACTTGGGGACCCAGAATACCCTAACTGCCTACCACCCAGGCTAACGCCTCACACACTATGTTTGCCCATCCTGAGAAATAGTATCACCCCACCCCTTACAGGTTTAATAGGGTCACAAAGTTTCAGAACTTGAACCAGTATCTATGTTTTCATTTGGGAAATGGAGTCCCAGAGAAGTGAAACAAGTTCTTCAAAGTCACACGGGAAATGCACGGCAGAGCCAGAGCTTTGCTCCCAGAGCGCGTTGCCTTCCTGGCAAGCAAGGGAGATGTCGGAGAGGAGGAGCAACCAGCCATCTCCCCACACTGGAGGTGTGAGGACAAGGCCGAGGGGTTGGATTGTGTGAAAAGAATGGAGCCTGGAGAGCTCAGAAACTCCAGCAATGCCTACTGACTGCACACCAAGGCTGGGATGGTGAGAAGGAATATAGACATTGCCTGAAATTCAGGTGCTGCTGGCTGGAACTGACATGAGGGAAACAGGCAGAAAGATTAGGTAAGATTTGAGTCGAAAGATTTTCCACAGTTTCTGCCTCTAGCCATGCATGGGAGCTCTGCCCCTTACCTGTCAATCTGGTATGCCTACTTTCCCATGATGCACCTGCTTCTGCTACTAGACCAGCAAGGAGAAGATGCCATGATGGGCACATGGAAGCTAAAGTCCACTTGGAAGTACCATAAAACTTCCAGAAAGCCCCCGCAGACACTGACCCCACCCAAACTCCACGCTATGAGTATGTTTAATTAGGGAGCGGCCCTTTTACTTCTAGCTTTTGTTGGTCCATCCCTGGTCTCCTTCCTTTCTCTCTCTCCTCATAAGCAACTCTGGCCTTGGAGGGTCACTCACAGTCACGCGTAGAAGAATGTTTACTCTCTCTTTTAAATAAATCTCCTCTGGGAGTCGTCCCCTGCCGGAGTTCAGAACTCGAGAAGGGTGTGTGGATGAGGCGTAAAGAAAATAGACGGACCACAAGGATTCCATGATCATCGTGGACAATGCGAGAAAGCTGTCCGCTTTATTTATACAGAACCAGTCAAACTCTGGCTCAGACTTTTTACGTCATAGTCAAGTGGGTGTTTCTAAGGATAATTCTGCCATTTGTTTCACCTAAGGCAGGATGTTATCCATCCTGGTGCCCATCAATCAGTAACACATTCCTACTACAATCCTCATTCTATAGCTAGTCTTGAATCAGCTAAGGGAGGAAATGTATCACAGAAGGCAGGACCTAAAGATCAAGGAAAGAGGGAAAGAATAGATTCCACTACACCTGGAGGCAGAACACCCTTGATTAGCATATGGTCAATGGGGGAGGAGGATCCTAAGCATAGATTTCTGCTATACCCTTGATTAGCATAGGATCAAAGGGGGAGTTAACACCCCTGATCAGCATATTGTCAATGGAGGCAGCTGTGACAGCAATAATGAAAGGCTTTTTGGCTAAAAACGGTATCGGCAACATCAGCTTCCAAGCTCACATTGATACTACACATTAACTCCACAGAGGCAGACAATGCCTAAATAGATTACAGAAATCGCAGTGGGTTTGTCTGGTGTCCATGCAAAGGGAGGTGGAGCTGCATTCAGGTGGTCATAGAGATATCTCCTCCCACCCTGGCCTGCCAAGCAGTGGGAAGTTCCTTGCTGCACTGCCTGCAATGGAACTATACTCTTCACACCTTCCTGTCTTCCACACCCATCACACGGACCCCAGCAGTCCCCACCAATTCTTTTCCCACTAGATGCAGGAGAAAAAGGAAGAAAAGAAAAAGCGGAAGCATTTGTCCCACCCATCTTCCCCTTTACCTTGACTTTCCCCACCCTAATCAGTGGTCCTCATGGGCATACATACTTGTCAACTACGTAAACATCAAAAATAAAAAATTTAGGGACCGGCAGCATGGCCTGGCAGCTAGAGTCCTCGCCTAGAGTGCCCCGGGATCCCATATGGGCGCCAGTTCTAATCCCGGAAGCTCCACTTCCCATCCAGCTCCCTGCTTGTGGCCTGGGAAGGCAGTTGAGGACGGCCCAAAGCTTTGGAGCCCTGCACCTACGTGGGAGACCCGGAAAAGGTTTCTGGTTTCCAGCTTTGGATCGGCGCAGCACCAGCTGTTGCGGCTCACTTGGGGAGTGAATCATCTGACGGAGGATCTTCCTCTCTGTCTCTCCTCTCTGCATATCTGACTTTGTAATAAAAATAAATAAATCTTAAAAAAAAATAAAAATTAAAAAAAAAATCCTATTCTTACTTGTGCCCTGCCGCTGGCAGCTTGTAAAACACACCAGCGTGACTTTGTAAGAAAGAGCAAAGCAGATAGTGTTGGAATTGTGTTCACAGACTGCTGGCGCTAGAGACTGAGGTCGAACTCTAGGGGCAAAGGTCTGCAGGTGGATGACAGCTGAGGCGGACAGGCGAGGGTCCGCTCTGGGCGACAGTCCAAGGCCACAGAAGTGTCTGCTTTGATATCCTTGAGACAGTCACGTACTGACTTCTGTACTTGGGTATACTGTTGCTTCCCAGTCATCAAATCTGGACTGTTTAACATGAATATGGGTGTGGCCGTCAAAGTTTGTGCAGCATCATTTTTGTAATTTTTTTTTAAGATTCACTTATTTTTATTGGAAAGGCAGATACACAGAGAGGAAGAGACAGAAAGATCTTAGGTCTGCTGATTCACTCCCCAAGTGACCAAACGGCTGGAGCTGAGCCGATCCAAAGCCAGGAGCCTCCTCTGTGTCTCCCACGTGGGCGCAGGGTCTCAAGGCTTTGGGCCGTTCTCCACAGCTTTCCCAGGCCACAAGCAGGGAACTGGAAGGGAAGTGGGCCTCTGGATTAGAACTGGTGCCCATATGGGATCGCAGCACATCTAAGGTGAGGATTTAAGCTGCTAGACCACCATCCTGGGCCCCAACTCTTGTAATTTGAGCCCCCTCCCCCAAACAGTTCAATAGAAGGTTGAGACAGCAAGACTTATGGGTTGACCTCCCTTCCTTAGAGAAGATGGGCTTCCTTCTGGTTGCCCAGCTTTTAGAGTCTTTATTCTGTGTCTTATTTCTTATTTCTCAAGGGCACATAGCCTGTCTTTGCAATGCAGTTCATGCTGCAACAGCCAGCGGCATGCCCCTTGCTTCTGCTTCTGCCACGATTACTGCTCTCATGTGTGGGCAGAATGTAAAACAAACATGGAGCTCCTTGTTCCCGTACCAGAATCACCCTGACAACAAGGAGCTTCCTTAGGAGGCTGAACCAGACTTGAACAGGCCCTGCTGCTAAACAGGTTGCAGAGATCTCGGTACCCAGAAATGCTGTGAAGTTGTCCAGGTTATCACTGCCTGTCTCCTGGAGCAGATCTCCATAGGCATCATGGTGAGAGGGACTTGAGCTTGTCTGTATTGTTTAAGGAATGTAGCTGGCTGCTTTTTGCATTGTCTCATTACTTTTTTTTTTTTTAAAGATTTATTATTATTGGAAAGCCAGATATACAGAGAGGAGGAGGAGAGACAGAGAGGAAGATCTTCCATCCAATGTTTCACTCCCCAAGTGAACCGCAACAGGCCGGTGCGTGCCAATCCAATGCCAGGAACCAGGAACCTCTTCCAGGTCTCCCACGCGGGTGCAGGGTTCCAAAGCTTTGGGCCGTCCTCAACTGCTTTCCCAGGCCACAAGCAGGGAGCTGGATGGGAAGTGGAGCTTCCGGGATTAGAACTGGCGCCCATATGGGATCCCGGGGCATTCAAGGCGAGGACTTTAGCTGCTAGGCCACGCCGCCAGGCCCTCATTATATTTTGCTGTAGTGATAACCAGAAACAAAGAATACATTTCAACTTTGTTCCCTCCTTGAAATGAAGTTTCCGATCAGATGATAAGAATCCCAGGGACATTTCCACCAGAGTATCTCATTTTTAAATGTGTTTAAAATATCTGCTTATTTGAAAGGCAGAGTGGCACAAAGGAGGAGAGAGTAAGTGAGAAAGAGAGAGAGAGAAAGAGGCAAAGCGAGCTTGCATCTGCTGGTTCATGTCTCTAAATGGCTCTAATGCCAAGACTGGATCTGGTGGAAGTCAGGAGCCTGAAACTGCACCCAGCTCTCCCACGTGGGTGGCAGAAGCCCAAGGACTTGGGCCGTCCTCCGCTGTTTTCCCCAAGCCTTTAGCAAGGGAAGACTTGAGCTAGGACTCAAACAGGAGTCCGTAAAAGATGCTGGCACTACAGGCAGCAGGTTTAGTAGCTATGCCACAGTACAACCCCTAGAGAAATGATTTTATTGATCTACACTGCGGCCATCATCTACACTTTCAGGATGATGTCCTTTGTCTAAGAATACATAGCTTTTCATACCCCGAATGAATCCGGTGTCATACAAAGCTTTCATTAATCCTTATCTTATGTGAAGCTAGCAATTCTTACAATAGGGATAAGACATTAACACAGAATGTTGGTATGCTTTGATTTGTTACTTGTAACTCACAGACAGAAAAAGGGAAACATAGTATTGAGGCCAGGGACACTCTCTTTGTTATTTTTAACCAGAGGGAGGCACAACTGAGAGTAGCACCGGGGAATGCAGTCTGCGCTTGGTGTTCCAAGGTTAGACACAAGCCCTGGTATTTCTGGCTTGGGAATAGAACCTTGTCCATCGATGAGCTCGGCTCCTGCACTGCCTCGTGGATGCGGGGTCCCAAGGACTTGGGATGATGCTTGCCTTCTAGTTTTCTCCCCCTCCACCCCGGCTCCCATTCCTATCCTATTGGAATAAAGGACCTCCTAAGCACCCCCCCCCCAAAAAAAAAAACAAACAAGCAAAAAAAACAGATTGCAGTATTCTGAAAAAGGAAAAAGCTCCACACTTACAATTGATACTAATTCCTGAATTGGCTGTGTTGCCACAACACATCAAGAAATTAAAGAAACCATTAAATATTTAGGCACATTCAACATCAGAAGCTTTAAAATCAAAAGCAGCCACTCCCAGCCCAAAGTCAGGAGCTTCTAGCAGGTCTCCCACCTGGATGCAGAGACCTGAGGTCTAGCAGCATCCTCCGTTCTCCCGGGCCACTGGCAAGGAGCTGAATTGGAGGTAGAGCATCTGGGACTCCAACTGGTGCCCATAGGGGATGCTGGTGTCACAGACGGCAGCTTTATGCACTATGCCACGGTGTCTGCCCCACAACTTCATGTTCTTAGCAAATGATGGCCTGAGGACACATGCATGTCACATGTGTGTGATACTGTGTTACAGAGATGGCTGGATGTGAGGTTCTTGTCTTCAGGGAGGGGAAGAATTTCAGACGGAGAGTGGCTACTGCCTGGAGCTTCTTCCTGGACTCCCATCAAGGTACAGGGATCCAAGGCCTTGGGCCATCGCCTACTACATTCCCAGGTGCATTAGCAAGGAGCTGAATCTGAAGTGAAGCAGCCAGGATTTGAACTGGTGCACAAATGGGACACTGGTGCCTCAGACAGTGGCTTTACCCACTACACCACAGTGCTGGCACCCATACTCTTCTCTTTAAATATATTTCTTTGCAAGGCGGAGAGCACATGGATGCTTCCATCTGCTGGTTCCCTCCCCAGATGGCTGCAATAGTCAGGATGGTAAGGTCTCAAGCACTTGGACCATCCTCCTCATCTTGTGCCTTCTTCTTCTTTGATTCTTTGAGCATGGGGCCAGAGCTGAGCTGATCCAAAGTGAACGGTTAAGAACTTTTTTTCCAGTCTCCAACATGGGTTCAGGGTCCCAAAAATTTGAGCCATTCTCTACTGCTTTCCTAGGCCATAAATAAGGAGTTGGATGGGAAATGGAGTAGCTGGGACATGAATCAGCATCCATACGGGATGCTAGCACCACAGATGGAGGCTTAGCTTATTGAGCCACCATTTAGGCCCCTTTAGCATTTCTTCTGCTCATTTACAGTCAACCACTGCTACTCTCATTAAGCATTATTTTGTTGTAGAGCAGAGCTTTTCAGATTTATTCTGTGGTGTTTTACACTTTTTCCTTGTGCTTTGATTCTTATGTTATCATATTTATCCCTCCCCCCTTTTAATGGATTCTAGGGAATGTATACAATTTCCAATGGAAATAATAAAGAGGGCTTGGTGCAATGGGTCAGTTGGCTAATCTTCCCCTTGTAAAGTACCAGCAATCTGTATAGGTGCTGGTTTGTGTCTCACCTGCTCCACTTCCTGTCCAGCTCCCTGCTTGTGGCCTGGGAAAGCAACTGAGGATGGCTCAAAGCCTTGGGACCCTGCACCCGTGTGGGAGACCTAGAAGAAGCTCTTGGCACCTGGTTTTGGATTGGCTCAGCTTCAGTCATTGCAGCCACTTGGGGAGTGAACCAGAGGATGGAAGATCTTTCTTTCTGTCTCTCCTTCTCTCTGTGAATCTACCTTTCCATCGAAAACAAATACATCTTCAAAAATAAAAGCTTGCACAGTTTTTGCCTTCTGCTCACAGTTATCTTCGTTAGATGGTTAGCTTTGTTTGATGGGATAGTGCAGGTTCCCCATGGAAGCTTTAATAGGATGACTGTGTTATAGGATATAGTTACACTGAGGCTCCTGTCTCCCTGTAAGAAGAGAATTTCTGGGGGCCAGCACCATATAGCAGCATGCTAATTTTTTGCCTGTAGTGATAGTATCCTATATGAGCACAGGTCCTGTTTGTTCCTGGTTGTTTCATTTCTGACCAAGCTCTGTAATGATGTACTGGGAAAGCAGTGGGGCCCTGTGTCCATCTGGGAGACCCCAAAGATGCTCATGGCTCCCAATTTCTGATAGGCTCAGTTCTGGACACTGTAACCATTTGAACCAGCAGATGAAAGAGGTCTCTCTGTCTCTCCTCTCTGTAATTCTGACTTTAAGTAAAACACATAAACTCTTTTTAGAAAAGATTTACTTATTTTTATTGCAAAGTCAGATATACAGAGAAGAGGAGAGACAGAGAGGAAGATCTTCTGTCTGATGTGAAGTGAGCACAATGGCTGCAGCTGAGCCGATCAGAAGCCAGGAGCGAGGAGCCTCATCCGGGTTTCCCATGCGGGTGCAGGGTCCCGAGGCTTTGGGCCGTCCTCGACTGCCTTACCAGTCCGCAAGTAGGGAACTGGATGGGAAGTGGAGCCGCAGGGATTAGAACCAGCACCCATATGGGATCCTGGTGCGTTCAAGGCGAGAACTGCAGCCACTATGCCACTGCGCTGGACCCAAAATTCATAAAATCTCAAAAAATAGAAAATTTCAATGTGAGATAGTAGTAAGCAGAGCAGCAAGGTTTAATGGGAAGAGCACCTGTCAGGACAAATGAGCACGTCTGTGGATGGATCTGTGAGTGCCCAGCCATTCAGGCTGGGGTAAGTAGGTCACACATCCAAGAGAATACACCTGAGTTGCCAGGCGAGCATCTCAGCAAAGAAATGTGAGCAGAGAGCGTAGTCTACATCACACCAGGGCTTTAAGAGAATGGAGATCGTTTTTTTCAGCCTCCCACCCGCTCCTGGAAAAATGGGTTTGTTGAATGTGAAACTCAGAAAAATTTCTCACAAGGTTTTCTGGTGTTATCTGATGGAGTAACCCACTGGGTCCACAGAGCAGAGAGGATTCTCTTGGGAGGGAAGCCTCTGGACCCCCTGCAAGATTGGGATGCAAGCAGGACTTCTTAGTATAAAGTATTGGGCAGCTTCTGAGGCTGCACATTCGTTTCTCTAGGTGCTTTGCTTTCTTCAGGTCCACCCCACACACATGGGCTATTTCACTCTTTCTTTCTTGCTTGCTTAAAATATATATTTGAAAGTTAGAGTTACAAAGCGAGAGGGGAAGAATCACAGAGAGTGAGGTCTTCCATCTGCTGGTTCACTCCCCAAATGGCTGCAATGGCCAGAGCTGGGCTGGACCACAGCCAGCAGCCAGGAGCTTTGTCTGGGTCTGCCATGTTGATGCAGGAGCCCAAGACCTCGAGTCATCTTCTGCTGCTTTCCCAGGCACATTAACAGGAAGTTGGATCAGAGGTGGAGTAGCCGGGACTGCAATTGGTGCCCATAAGGGATGCTGGCATCCAGGTGGTGACTTAATCTGCCAACACTGGCCCTGGAGATGAGTTTTTTTTTTTTTTTTAAAGAAAATGTATTTTTGTACAATGGAACCAGGAGGGAACTAAGACACAGGCCCTGAACATTGAGCAGCAGTTACAACTGTAGCCACCGCTCTTGTACTCTGAGCCTGATAGATGGGCTCCAGCCCTCTCACTGGGGCAATTCAGGGGAATCTGCCTACCCTGCACCAAGAACGGTCTGATTGCACTGTGCTGACAGCATCCTAGCAGGGTTTTGGGGAAGTCTACATTCAGAAATCCTCTACCCAAAACTGCCCAGAAGAGGGAGAAAGGAGGAAAAGCAACCCTCTGCAGTGTACCGTGGAGCCCTCTTCTTATTGCGTCTTCATAGTATTCCTGCGTGTTAGCATTCCATTGTTGTACCCATGTGAGCCAGTTCAGAGGAGAGCTGGACATGGATTACGTTTTGAAAGTCTTCTGTTGCCGGCAGTGAAGAATGGGCTCATGCTCCAAAGATGTCCAGATCTTAAACTACAGAACAGCAGAAGTTATAAAGGCAAAAACCACAAACCGGAAACGGTTTAGAGGGACTGAGCTAGCATACTGAGCTAATG
Source organism: Ochotona princeps (assembly GCF_030435755.1). Classification (NCBI taxonomy): domain Eukaryota; kingdom Metazoa; phylum Chordata; class Mammalia; order Lagomorpha; family Ochotonidae; genus Ochotona; species Ochotona princeps. The sequence goes on from NC_080840.1 coordinate 34,506,617, forward strand.
CAGAACTCTCTTAGGGATGAAAAATTACTAATTACTAACTTGACAAGCCTTTGTTGCTATACCCTTTATTACTGAACCGAGTGAAACTTTTTTTTTTTTTTAAAGATTTATTCATTTTATTACAAAGCCAGATATACACAGAGGAGGAGAGACAGAGAGGAAGATCTTCCGACCGATGATTCACTCCCCAAGTGAGCCGCAACGGGCCGGTGTGCGCCGATCCGAAGCCGGGAACCTGGAACCTCTTCCGGGTCTCCCACGCGGGTGCAGTGTCCCAAAGCATTGGGCCGTCCTCAACTGCTTTCCCAGGCCACAAGCAGGGAGCTGGATGGGAAGTGGAGCTGCCGGGATTAGAACCGGCGCCCATGTGGGATCCCGGGGCTTTCAAGGTGAGGACTTTAGCCGCTAGGCCACGCCGCCAGGCCCCCGAGTGAAACTCTTTTCCCTACTCATGCTTGAACAGCCTCGCCAGGGGTTTCTTCATTCTTGCCAAGCAGGATGTAGTTTTCTTGACAGGTGGGCCTCCTAAAGATGGAGCCCAGCTGGAGATAGAGTCCGTCATGTCAAACCTTTGATTTTAGCATGTACCCCGTTTTCTTTATCCATTGGTCTGAGATGGGCATTTAGGTGGAATCCATATCTTGGCCATTGTGAACAGTGCCACAGGGAGTATAGTGGCTGGCACAATGCCTTGAGCAATGCAGGTACTCCATATTGCCAAAAGAGAGGGGAGCCTGTTGGCTCCTGTCTGCTTTGGTATGTCAAGTGCAACTTTTTAATGAAATGAGCAACACGGTATGACCTGAATTCATCTACTAATGTAGTCATTCATATATATTTTTCAGCGTCTCATTCCGACGAGTTATGAGTTCGAGGTGCCAGGGCTATAGTGGTAAATTCAGCGATACAGCCTTTCATCTCAGGTTGTAATCAAAATAAATTCTTGGCAGAAGACCTGAACTTGGCTAGGCTCACCTTCCTTTTTCCTTCAGCAAGGTTTCAGCTCTGTGCTTTTTACAGTAAGTAGTCCATAAATCTTAATTGAACTGCTGGTTGAAACAAGGGCAGAGTAGGAGATTTTAAATGTCCTCATTATCATCTCAGTTTCCTCTTTAAAAGATGTCGCATGGTCATTCTTCCCTTTGAAGTTTTATGGTCTTAAAGAAATGAACAGTTGAATAATAAGTGTTGGATAAGAATTCCAATTCCCTTTCTGGGAATCTGTCTTTGTCACACTCCGTACTATTTCCCTTTGAACTTTAGATGGGTAGAAATTTATGCAGAAGAGGTTTCCCTGGCGGCTGAGCACATAACATCACAAAATGTTAGCTTCCCTGCTCCCAAGTTCTTCGTGTTAAAAGCCTATTGTGGCATGGAATTCCCCAGCTGCCATCACAATTTTTGCATAGATTCTTCAAAGACTTATTTCCTTAAGCCTGAGCTATAACTTCACTTTTATTCAGTTGTTGGAAAGGAAATAATATTTTTCTACTTTTTAATCATACATACACATTTGCTCAAAAATACAGTTCTTGGCTCATCAGCCAGTCTTCAGGTAACACTGATAGCAATTAGTGCAGGTAGACACCTGGCACAATGGCTCCCAAAGGCTCATGGCTTTAGGACCCTGCACCCATGTGGGAAACCTGGAAGAATCTCCTGGCTTCTGGCTCCTGGCTCCTGGCTTCGGTTCAGCTCGGCTCTGACCATTGTGACCATTTGGAAGCTGGAATATCCTCATTTCTCCTCTCCAGAAATCTTATCTGTCTTTCCAATAAAAATAAATGAAAGGTTTTTTTTTAAAGATTTATTTATTTTATTACAAAGTCAGATATACAGAGGAGGAGAGACAGAGAGGAAGATCCTCCGTCCGATGATTCACTCCCCAAGTGAGCCGCAACGGGCTGGTGCTGTGCCGATCCGAAGCCGGGAACCTGGAACCTGTTCTGGGTCTCCCACGCAGGTGCAGGGTCCCAAAGCTTTGGGCCGTCCTCAACTGCTTTCCCAGGCCACAAGCAGGGAGCTGGATGGGAAGTGGAGCTGCCGGGATTAGAACCGGCGCCCACATGGGATCCCAGCGCGTTCAAGGCGAGGACTTAGGCCGCTAGGCCACGCCGCTGGGCCCAATAAATGAAAGTTTTAAAAACAGATTCATTTTTAAAAAAGAAAGATCTTCTGTCTGTTGGTTCACTCCCCAAGTGGCCACAATGACTGGAGTTGAGCTGCTCCAAAGCCAGGAATTAAGAGCTTCTTCTAGGTTTCCCACATGGGTGCAGGGTCCCAAGGCTTTGGGCCATCCTTTGCTGCTTTCCCAGGCCACAAGCAGGGAGCTGGATGGGAAGTGGAATAGTCAGGACACAAAGTGGCGCCCTTGTGGGATCCTGACGCCTGCAAGGTAAGGATTTAGCTACTGAGCCATCATACCATGCCCTCTAATAAATGAATCTTAAAAGAAAAAAGGGAAATGAGTGGAGGCAGCATATGCCAAACTGGGGCTCAATCAACAGGGTTCCAGGTTTTTCAGAACGAGGTGCAAAATGAGAGAAGATCTCCCAATGAAGCATAGTTTTGTTTTCTTGAAAGGTAGAGTTACACAGAGGGGGAGAGACAGAAAGAGAGAAATTGATTTTCTATGCACTGGTTCACTCACCAAAAGACCACAACAGCCAGGGCTGAGTCAGACCAAAGCCAGGAGCCTGGAGCTTCTTGCAGGTCTCCCACGAGGACAAAGGGACCCAAGCACTTGCTCCATGTTCTGCTGGTTCCCCAGGTCGTGTTAGGGAGATGGGTCAGAATAGAGCAGCCAGGACTGGAGCAGGTGCCCACAGGGGATGCTGGAGCCATAGGCTGAGGCTCAGCTTTTTGTGCTACCATGTCGGTCCCCAGACACAAACCTGTTTATTAATTAGTGGCAGTGTATTGGGGTCTAAGCACAATCATTACTTACCATTAATGATTTCATTAAATTTTTGTTGTATTCCCCTTTCCTGTCCTTTTGTGACATCCCAGAGGACCCCATCATGTTCTAGTCCTGGTCAGTAATTTAAAGTCTACTCCAGTGATTTTATACTTTTAAATATGTATTTATTTTCTACCTTCAGCGTCCCTGTGGACTTGAGCCTGCCTTGATTGGCTGGAAATTCAAGTTTCAGACTTGCTGGCTGATGCAGCCTCCCTGTGCCTCTGGTAGGAGCTATTTGTCTGCAGGGGTTTTGTCTGATTCTCAGCCCTCCCCACCTGGCCTGTGTCAGGGGCCTCCAGCTGTGGATGTGCTCCTAGGGCCCCCAGATCTGGGAAGGGTTTCTCTGAGGTCCTCTTCCCTGGTTAGGTGAAGCACACTTCCTCAGCACATCTCCCGACAGGGCAGGGGGAAGCCAGCGTGGCTACTCTGAGTCAGCAACATCCCACCCTTGCCCCCTCTCCTCCCCGCTCCCCTTCTCAGTCCTTTTGGGTGGGAATCTGGGTTAAGAAGATGAGCACCAGGGATGCTGGCTGTTTTTGGACTATAGGACACTGGGTGTCCCTTTATCCTCAGCCACAGGCCCCCAGTAGTCAGTTCCAAGGCAATGGGAACCCTGGACAATCACCACCACTTACAATAAGCTGCCAGCATGTTGTAAGCCACTTCCTGAAAGATGATGTTCAGGGCTGGCCTTGTGGTACAACAGGACACCTGTTGCTCAGGACACTGACTCTGCTTCCAACTCCAGTTTCCTGCTGATGAGCACCTGGGGAGGCAGCAGATAGGCGGCACAAGTCTGTGGATCACTGTGACTCACAGGGGAGACCCAGACGGAGCTCCTGGCTACTGCTTTGCTCCTGGTCTAGACCTAGCCATTGTAGGCACTGAAGAAGCAAACTAGTACTTGGAAGATGATTTTTCTTGCTGCCACTCTATGAAAGGGTTAATCGTAAAGGTGACTATACTCCTGGAAATCTGGAATCTCCAAAGAGATACCTGTCTCCTGTTAGGAGAAAAAGCTCCTGCTTCCTGAAACACCAGGAGGCAGACAGGAGAAAAGGAGAAATCCTGCAGTTTTTAGATTTACAGGAAAGACAGCTAGCTTCGAGGCATGCAGTTTTTACCACTGTCTACACTGAAGTGATATGATCAGGACCCCCAACCTATGTGTTGTCAATTCTTACCATGTGCTTTCTGTTTCGTGTCACTAACAGCCCCTAATCATGTATTTGATTCTCTGATTGACACTTACTATAAAAACACACACTTACTTCGTCTGGGGCACTTCCTGCTTGTGGCAAGAGGTTGCCCCTGGACTAGAAATTAAAAGCATTTCACTCACCTTGCAGTCTTGTTCAGATTCATTGAACCCCAACACTCTGTTCATATAAATGAAAATAAAAATGAGACGTTTTATTGTATTTTATTTTGATAATCTTTATATAGTTGATTAGGGTACTAAGGGTCAAGGGCTACAGGAAAGTGGGTAAGACCATTGTTTCCACATTATTATTACTTTTTTTTCCTGTGTTTGTGGTAAGGGGGGGGATAAAGGGAGAAGCCCCACCTAACCTCCCACCCATCCCAGGTCCCTGATGTGGGGTATTCTCCTAGGGCACTGCCCAAGTGGTTTTGATAGTTTAACAGTTCTGAATTGCTGCCAATCTTGCCATTGCAATGAAAACGCTCCAGACTCCACTGGCTGACATAGTCTACCTTAGAGTCTCCGTTTGCCCAGATTTTCATGGCCAACACATGGCTCGGCTAGTTGATTGATTTGTTCTGGATGGGAAGTGAGCAGCTGGGACTGGACCCACTACTGCTCCAAGAGGAAATGCCACAAGGCTGGTCCCCTGCAGTTCCTAGACTTGGACTCCAGAACACTGTTTTCAGACTCACGCCAAACTCCCTGCAGTGTGTCACATGTTCTGACTCAGCTTCTAGTCCCTGCTGATTCCCAACTGCACAGACTCTTTGGGAATGTTGGATTAAGGTAACTTCCTGAAATTTTATGATCATCCAAGAAAACATGCACACACAAAGTACCTGCTAGGAATCATCCGTGAATGATCTATCAATTCAAAGCATCTGAAGTTCATAGAAGTGGAATGAAACACTCTCCATTCTTGCCTATGTCTCACAGTGGCTCTTCTGTTGTGAGAACAGCCAAATGTGTATTTTGCTGTTCTGAAAGAGCCTCTATTTTGAATCGTGTTTTTGTTTTTTTTTTTTTACAGATTTATTTTATGTTTTTATTGGAAAGTCAGATAGACACAGAAACAAGGAGATGCAAAGAAAGATCTTCTGTCCATTGGTGCTGGTTTACTCCCCAAGTGGCCACAATGGCCAGAGCTGAGCTCCAATCTGAAGCCAGGAGCCAGGAGCTTCTTCTGGGTCTGTTGTTTCCTGGGGTGCCAATTAGTAAAGAGATGGAATGGGGGGCGGAGCCAGGACTTGAACCCAGGAACTTGGACTTGCCAGGCAGGTATGCCAAACTGAGTCTTAGGCAGCAGGTTCCCTCAGCAGGTTCACCTTGCTCCCCACAGGGCGCCTGAGGCAATGGCTGTTTCCTTTTCTCCAGCTCTGACTTTGTAACTTAGGGTCTCAGGTATGTTTCCAACATCACTGGGTTTGTCATGAAGGGAGGAGGGACACTTCACATTTGAGTGGCGTCTGCCCAGGTGTGCCTTCCACCTCTTTCTCCCTTTTGAATCAGTCAGAGAAGGATGCTTAAGGAAGTCAGTGGGAATGGTGTTGTGGCAGATAGAATTAAAGTGCCACCTGCAAAGCACCCACAGCTTTTGGCTTGTTAGAGTCCTAGTTGCTCTACTTCAGCTCCAGCTCTCTGATGATGCACCTGGGTAAGCAATGGAAGACGGCCCCAAGTGCTTGAGGCCTGGCGTTCACCTGGGAGACACAGAGGGTGGTCCTGGAGCCTGTATTTGGTCTGGTCCAGCTCCTGTATCTGTCTCTGCCTCTTTCTCTGTAACTGTGAAATGCAATGCAAAGTGTCTCTCTTGAGCCCCCCCCACCCCCGGTTGAAGTTCGTATATAACTTATTCAACATATGCATTTTCCTTGAACTTTCTGAAGAGCCTATTGGATGCATGGATTTCAACTTTTTGGTAAAGATTTATTTTTATAGGAAAGGCAGATATACAAAGAGGAGGAGACACAGAGGAAGATCTTCCATCCATTGGTTCACTCCCCAATGGCTGTAACAGCTGGCACTGAGTCAATCCGAGGTCAGGAGCCTCTTCCGTGTCTCCTATGTGGGTGCTGAGTTCTAAGGCTTTGGGCCATCCCCGACTTTCCAGGTCTTAGGAAGCTGGAAGGGAAATGGTGCAGCCTGGACATGAACTGGCATCCATTTGTAATCCTGGCACATGTAAGGCTAGGAACTAAACCTCTAGGCTACCCTGCTAGGCCCAGATTTCAACACTAAAAAAAACAAATTGTAAGATTTATGGGCCCAACATGGTAGTCTAGTGGTTATATATGTTGATATACAATTATTTGAGAGGTACAATGACATAAAGGAAGGAAGAGGTGCTCCATCCATTGGTTTACTCTGCAAATGGCCACACATGAGGTCCGGGTCAGGTTGAAGTCAGGATCCTGGATCTCCTTCACAGGTGTTAGGGCCCAAGGATTTGGGTCATATCCCATTGCCTTTCCAGGCACATTAGCAGGGAGCTGGATGAGAGGTGCAGCCGCTGGGATCCAGGTCATCACTAGGGAACACAAGCCTCCCAAGTGGTAGCCCTAAGATGTTGTACCACACCAGCGGGGCAGTAGTTTAGCTGTGGTTATTACCCAGATTTTTTCCCCATTTCCTCTCCCAAGTCCAGAAATCTCTATAGATTTTTGTATAATTGTTCTCTTCTCAGTGGTCCTAGTTTTTGAGGTTTCCACACATATGATCAAGAATCAAAGATCACTTTGGGCCCTATTGGCCAAATCCCTGGCTTGCATTTGTTGGGATACTATTTGGGCACCATTCATGTACCAGCTGCTCCACTTTCATTCCTGCTCCCTGCTTGTGGCCTAGTGAAAGCAGTGGATGGCCCAAAGCCTTGGGACCCTGCACCCACATGGGAAACCTGGAATTTCATCTGCATCTCCCATGTGGGAACCCAAGGTTGGGGAATTTGCTGCTGCTATCTGAGGCCATTAACAGTGAGTAGGACAGAAGTGGAACAGCTGGGACTTGAACCAACATCCATATGAGACGCTGGCATAAGTAGGTTAGCCTGCTAGGTGATTAAACCAGCTCCCATACTGGCCTTTGTGAGTTAAGAACATTTAACATTAGAACTTCTCTCAATGGGTTTTTATCTTGTGAGACGGGGATCTCCCACCTGCTAGTAGCAGGAAACCAATTCTTAGCCGGTTTTCACGGACAGGAAATGGGAGTCAGGAGCAGAGCTGGACATGAACTCAGGGCATCTCATGCAGCATCTTCATCTCTGCACCAGATGCCTGCCTGCACTGGCTTCCATGATCAAGATTTATTTTTTGATAAATCAGCGGATCCGATTTGCCAGGAACGGAAACACCGCCAAGTTCCTAGTGCCAGTGCTATGGAACGCTTCCTTCTGTGTCTCATTGCCGCGGTCGTTTCAATTCTAACCGGACATGGGAACTGCTGCCCCTTCTCCAAGTGATCTCCTATTCCACATTCTTACTGACTGGTTGGAAAAGGAACCAACCATTGGTTCCCAGCTTGCTCCCCAGTTCTTGGTTTTGGTGGCTTTCATTCTCCAGCCCCATGACCAACGTCCTGAGAGTGTAGACTAAGTGGGAGGACTTGGGCTTCTGGCGGACAGCTTCAGTCAAGAGGAGAGCCTTGTTACCCACCCCTCCTCGTGGAAAGGTTGCCACGTGCAGCTGTGTACAACTCCAGGGCACAACCCTGGGGCAGTGTCCAGAGGCTGCCGTGACATCCTCCTGAAAGCAAGCCAGACCACCTCTAGGACCCTTAACCCCCGCTCGCACCAAGCAGCTGTACCCAGAGATATCTGACAGCTGTTTGATCATCCATGGCCTTCCCCACCTAATCAATCCTGTCACCAAAGATTTTTTTAGCAAGGTTATCAAATTTTTCTTCATCCACTTGAAAGGCAGAGTGACAGGGAGGGGAGGAAGCGAGCGAGCTTTTACTCACCGGTTCACTCGGCAAAGGGCTGCCAGAATTCCATCAGTGTTGTCTAATGCCCAGAACTCCAACACCCACACCAACGTTCTATTTCTTAAGCGGAACAATGACGGTTTCAGAGGTGTTCCTTTTAATTACGCTGTGAGATTCATGCATATGTTACATACTTTTCTGTGTAACTGCGTCTTGAGATCTGTTCACAAACCTCAGGACTGCATTGTGAGTTAGCAGGCTTGTTACAACAGCCCTCATGTCTTGATTCTAGGGTTAAAAGTAACTCCTGACAGAACCGGGGAATGACAGAACAGTAGCAGTGCCCTTTCAACTTTTTCAAATTACTTTATATACCATAGTAGTTGTTAAAGCTGTTAAAAGCTTATACTTGTAAACGTGCTAGCAGGGTTCTAGATTTCTCTCAGCTATCTCTAGAGTTCAAAGCAGTCATTAGTGGCAGAAATGCCTTCTATACTATTTGATAGTGAAGTTGCGATATTAACTGCTATCCTGAGCAGCATGCAACGACCTAGAAAAGCTAAACTCTGATCTTAGAAAGGAAGTTTGGTTATAAAGGAAGTACACAGGGTGTCAACTGTGTGACAGATACTGCTGGAGGTGACCAGCAATCCCTTAACAGAGTACTGGAATGGTAGCTGGGTCCATGAGTAACAGCAGACAGACTTACTTCCCATACCCTGCTACTCTGGCAGGACCAAGCAACTAAGGTACGGACCACAAGTCTGAGTGCTGCCACTAACTCGCAGATGTGTTCCAAGAGGAGGGGGACCGCCCTTTTTCCGCAGGCTCCGATGTCCGGTGCACCCGTCTCCAGGTCACTGGGTAGGGACGAGGAGGGACCATGTAGCAGGAAGCCTGTCCTTGGGCAGTCACATCAACCAGCCCGGGTCTGCCTTTCCTAAGTCCCTACTGTGTGGGGCACAGCCAAGATTTCCCTAACCCAGTAGGTAGACAGTGACCCAGGATCCTGCAGGCATACACGCATGTACTAAAATGACGGAAACACAGGATGCTCCCACCATAAACACTATGGGACACAAAGAGGAACACTTTCTAAGCAGCTTGATGCCACCGATCTGACTTCCCAGCAGTAAAGCTTGTACCTGTTATTGTAGGGAGAAGAAAAAAGTCAAAACAACAATACAACTTTCAATTAGTGTAGGTTGTGAAATGACTGACACGGTTCCGTTCCCACAAGAGAACTATAGCGACCATTTTAAACAAAACAAAAATGGTTTGTTTTATTTACAATATTCAATGCATCTTACAAAGAACACATTTGCATTCCCTAAGTCTTTTGGAAAGTAATTCCAGTTTGTGCAATGAGTTTACAGGAAGATCTTAAGACATCTATTAGACATCTTAAAAACTAAATCCTAAATTTTGAGATATTTCACGCTGTATTAATAGAGGGCTGTTTTATTTATGAAAAACTAAGCTCTGTTGTTAAATATTGCCCTTCGGTAACTTTAAGTACAAATCGGATTCACCTATGAAATAAATAATACCTGTTGAGCTGGGTCAATTACTTTGACTTCCCTTTCCCAGAAAAACACATGCACAAAGTAAACATGAAATTACAGGAGTCACATTTTCATTCAATGCCTTTTTTCTACTTTTTGGACTCTCTCAACTGTTGTTTTGTTTAATACAGCATACAAGAAGGTAGGATTCCAGCCTGGAGACATCTTCAACGAGCATTCCCACTTCAGCACAGGGCAGGGTTTTCACCAAGTATGTGTAAGACAGCCAAGGCTCAGCAGCCTCCTTTCTGAGTGGTTCCTCTAGAAGGCTTGCTTACAAACAGGAACAAGGTCCCTCTCCCAGGCCGGACACAGTGTGAAGGGCCAGTCAGCCCCCTGCTATGTCAACACAGCAGGGTGGAAAACAGGTCCTCTGGTAGCTGTCAGAAACTGTTTGATGTTACAGAAAGATTCCTGAAGAATGAGGAATGGTTCAGAATTGTTCAAGAGTTTTGTATCTCAAGCACGGAAAAGGGAATGGGACTAATTTTATCACTCATATAGCTGCCACCTCTTGAAACAGAATCCACGCCCTCCTTAGCTTTGAGCCAGGGACAGCGACACCTCCTTCCTGGATCCATCCCAGATTCAGCAATGTGCTTCTCCATCCCCACAACACAGCTTTCCTGAAACCATGCTGTCATGCACACCTGGCACAGGTGGCTGAATGGGGAGCTAACCAAGCTGGAGGAATACAGTCAACAGAATCTGAACATAAAGAAATGGTGAGGTAGAGTTGAGAGAGTTCAATCAATTTCTGATCATAAATCTTTTGGCACATTCTAAAATCACAGAATCTTTATTAAATTCTCCTTTGTGACACCTTCCCAAAGTGCTGACAACTTAGGGATCCTCAGATCTATTTAAGAAGCATCTATGTAAAGCTACCAGAATGAAATCCTTTGAAGACATTCTTTCCTGGCACTCCAGCTATCATTTTCCCCTGTACTGAAGCCAATAAAACAATACTATCCATTTGCTGAATTTATTTAAACAAACTGATTTAGAAATTCCATAAAATTAAACAAAACCTCTGACATGTAAACATACTGTCACGTTCCTGAAACAGATGTTAACACCTGATAGGTTAACCACTTGATAGGAAAGCCGTCCATGAATAAGGCCCGTCTTCAGAAAAACTAAACCATTCTGTGTCTGTAGCTTTCCTAAGTCTGACAATGCAATACCACAATCAAGTAGAGACAACGCTGGAAAGACAGAGCAGTACCATTGGTTACAGCTGTTAACAGGTCCATTCTTGGCGCCACGTATAAACAGGTAAGCCAATCACATCAAATAAATCATGGCTTTTCTCTTTACCACAAAAGTCACTAAGTGATGTTAATTATGGTCCTTGTCAAACACGTTTGGTAAAGGCTATATTTACAATGTACATGGCTGAGCATGCACTATTTATAGTTACAAAGATACCTGCCAGGTTATTACAACAGAATTACACAGTGCCTGAAAATGGTGGAACATCTCACATGTCATTTAAATCAATACAGTTCAAGCAGGAAACGTTCCTTATTTGACCACAATTGCAATAATTACATGAAAATTCTTATAAAAACACAAATCCTCTTCAAGAATTGATGCATACTCTATGTACTACAGGTTAAGGCAGTAAAAAAATGTATTCCTGATAACTGGAGGTCTTGACAATGTCAATTAAAGCTGTCTGACTCTAGGTTTCATTCTCCATCGTATACTCAAAGTTTGTGAATGATTTCAATTTTACAGTAAAAAAAGTTACTAGGAACTGAGAGATGATGCTGGGAAAAGCAACTGCTAGGGAAAGGAAAAACGTAAGTTGAATTTTGCCTGAAAGTTTTCAAATCATCAACAAGAGCATTATTTTAAGAGTCTGAACTTTAAATGTATATAAAAGAAATACATAGTTTACCTTTCTTAATTTAAAACATACCCTACTTTGAACAATTCAAGTAATGCAAAACTATCAAAAATAACTTCATAAGCCATACAAGTGTCAACTGCATTTTCAACCTCTGAATTAAAAACTGCAAACTAAACCATGACAGTTTAGTTAAATAAACGATACATGACTTTTTATTTGCACTTGTGATTCTTTTAATACAAATTGCTACCAACAAATATGCAAAGATATGGCAGATTATGTATTTGATCAAAGCACTTTGATTTAAGCATAAAACAGACTCAAATGGTACAAGTTCGTGCATAAGATCCAAGGAGTCGCCTGGCATTTGAAGGCGATCCTTTCTCTAATCAGAATCCGTTATTCCTCAGCTGCGATGAGCCAGGGCACAATCTGTTGTAAACAGGGCACTGTTGTAAAATCAGAATAATATTCTTAAACTAAGATCGTTCTTGTTCAATGAAAAGACTTTCCCAAGTGTCTTCAAGCACTGTGTGTAAAATATTCTGATGACCTCTTAACTTCATAAATTAGCTTTGCTTTGATTCCATTTTTACGGTGGTTGTGTTCACAGTTTTGTTTTAAAAACTGGTTTAAATTTATATAAAACTCTGTACATGTTCACAAATTATTGCATAAACAGCATAATCTTCAAGACAGTGTTTGCAAACACGTGTCCAATGTAGGAAAAAAAAAAATCACGTTTCCCGCCTGGCTTTTTTCTTCTTTTTTATTTGTTTGGGAGATTCCCAGTTAGTTTCAGACTTGGCTAAAGCGGGAGAGAAGCAAGGAAAGAGAGGCAAAAAAGTTAGGATAGAAAATAATATTTAATTTAATATAAAGCATAACACTGAAAAAAATTCCTATAAAATCCTCAGACTTTAACTCTTAAAGTCCTAGTTACACATTAAGTTACTGTTTGTCTTTTTTTTTTGAGCCTAGTGTATTATTAGGTTTAATCATATAGAACTAGTGATATTTAACCAGTTTTGACCTAAAAAGCCATCATTTAATATTGCTCATTCTAACTAGGCTGAGGGAGGCAGGTGGCAAGGCCTCCCGTGTCCTTGGCTTCTCCTCCCTTCTGTTGGTTTCCATCCTTGGCCTTCACAACTCAACTTCATGAGATTTTACGGAATCCAACATTGGCAAGGCAAGCAAGGCAGGTCTGTTCTGCTAAGAGCACAATCTGAGTACACACAGGGACAGGCACACACGAAGGGACAGGCACACACCAAGGGACAGGCAGAGACACCAAGGGACAGGCAGACACCAAGGCAGCAGGGGAGGGTCACTCACTCTGAGAAGGAGGCACACTGTTTTGCTTGGTGTTTGACTTGGATTTATCTGTCTCTGGCACTTGGGAAGAACTCTTGTCAGAATCATTCCTTGATAAGCTAACAGATGGCTCGGCAGAAACAGCAGGTGGAAGAGTCTTGATAGGCTACATTGAAACAAATTTATCTCAGGTTTAGTTGTAAAATTTTCAAATAAAATAGTGACAAAGAAGTCATTCAGTAGCAAGTAAATAAACAGTTTCCAAGTGAGTTAGAAAAGTATTGCAACTCATGTCTGCCCTCTACTGACAGAGCTAAGAAAATATTACTACAATGGGACCACAGTCTGGGACAAAATGGAGGCAGGTAGGTAATGTCATTTTCTTTTCTCCTAATTTTTGTTATTTAAAAAATTTGTTTATTTCTTCTTAAAGATTTATTTATTTTTATTGGAAAGGCAGATATAGAAAGTTGGAGAGAGAGGAAGATCTTTCACCTGATGATTTACTCTCCAAGCAGCTGCAACAGCCAGAGCTGAGACAATCTGAAGTCAGGAGACAGGAGCTTCTTCTGGGTCTCCCACGTGGGTACAGGGTCCTAAGGCTTTTGGCCATCCTTGACTGTTTTCCCAGGCCACAAGTAGGGAGATGGATAGGAAATGGGGCTGCCGGGATTAGAACTGGTGTCCATATGGAATCCTGGCATGTTCAAGGAAAGGAGTTTGGCTGCTAGGCTACCACGCTGGGCCTAATTTATTTTAATTTTATTGGAAAGTCAGATATACAGAGACATTCCAAGACGAGGACTTTAGCCACTAGGCTACCATGCTGGGACCGTTATTTTTTTTTTTTTAAAGATTTATTCATTTTATTACAGCCAGATATACACAGAGGAGGAGAGACAGAGAGGAAGATCTTTCGTCCGATGATTCACTCCCCAAGTGCGCTGCAACGGGCCGATGCGCGCCGATCCGAAGCCGGGAACCTGGAACCTCTTCCGGGTCTCCCACATGGGTGCAGGGTCCCAATGCATTGGGCCGTCCTCAACTGCTTTCCCAGGTCACAAGCAGGGAGCTGGATGGGAAGTGGAGCTGCCGGGATTAGAACCGGCGCCCATATGGGATCCCGGCATGTTCAAGGCGAGGACTTTAGCCGCTAGGCCACGCCGCCAGGCCCTGGGCACGTTATTTTTTAAAGGCATATTTATAGAGAAGATCCTCTATCCATTGGTTCATTCAAATTATGTAAAGCTGATGTGAAGCCAGGAGCTTCTTCCAGGTCTCCCACTTGGGTGTCAAGTGCCCAAGGCTTTGAGCCACGCTCTGCCACCTTCCCAGGCTGTAGGCAGGAAGCTAGATGCAAAGTGGACCAGTCAGGATGTAAAGTGGCACCCATATGGGATGCCAGTGCTTGGAGCTGGAGAATTTTCTTGATGATTACATCAGCTTGAGCTATGCCATTTTCACAATCTTTTATATTTCTCTATTAGCAATGGTATAATTTTATATCTGTCAAGGATTCAATGAAATTGCTTATGCCCTATTGGATTAGAAACTTTTCTTTTTTTGATTCAAAGCCAGGAGCCAGGAACCTCTTCCAGGTCTCCCATGTGGGTGCAGGATCCCAAGGCTTTGGGCCATTCTCAACTGCTTTCCCAGGTCACAAGCAGGGAGCTGGATAGGAAGTGGAACTGCTGGGACTAGAACTAGCGCTCATACGGGATCCTGGCGCTTTCAAGGTGGGGACCTTAGCTGCGAGGCCACTGCGCCGGGCCCTAGAAACTTGTTTTTCTAAAAAACTTTAGTTTCATTTGAAAGGCAGATTTACACACACATTTTCCATCTGCTGGTTCACTCCCCAGTGGCCGCAAAGGTTGGAACCGAGTTAATTCGCAGCTAGAGCCAGTAGCTTCTTCTGGGTTTCCCAAGTGGGCGCATCATCCTAAGGCTTTTACCCCAAGTTATGATGAAAGCTTTGTTCTCATGAGACCCAACCTGTTTCACTCAACATGTAAACTTCATTAGGGCAAGGCAGAGACATTTTGTTGTGCTCTCTGTCGCATCCAAGTCCCACAAATAGTTGGGGTACACAGAGGGTTCATAGCACATTTGGAATAGAAAAAAATTAACAAATTATACAACTCTAACAGATTTTAATATGATATGTTTACTTATTCCTCTGTGGCACTGGCCCATACTTTTTGTAAAATGATCCCTGTAACACACTAGTTTGCAGCAAAGTTACATAATGATAAACTAATCAAAGGAATATCTGTGCCCCTTCATGTCTCTTTGTAACTCTGACATTCAAATAAACAAATCTTAAACAAAAACCACAAAATTTTAAATAAACGGCACTTTGGGGAGGCTGAACTGTCACATCGTTCACATGCCTTGGGAAAAATAAAACCATTCCAATTTTTCTAAGTCATTTATCTTTTACATGTGCAGATTCTTAGTCATATATATATATATAAACACAATCTTACATATATACTGATTTCTTTCCCTCCACTCATTAATTCTCTAGATGCTGGCAATCTAAGCATACTTCTCTTCTTTCATTGATTCAAGAACTTTCATCTTTTCACTTACAGTGAGCATTTGGTAGCTTTGTTTTGGCATGTTAGAATTGCTGTATCATTACTTTTGCTCTCAAGGGTACTGAACACAAGTATGACAGTCCATTTGTCAGAAGGAGAGCCCAAAGGATTAACACATGGCTAGTGTTTGCAGTGTAGACAGGATGCAGAAAGGGACGAGGCTCACTGTTCTTGGCAAGATGGCACAGAATGAGACTTCATGACACCACTTAGAAGGAGCCCAACTTCAAGCTTAGCTAGCGCTCACTTCAGGAGTTCTCCAATGCATATGCTTAAACCTAACCGATCATACGGAGCTGGACGGCAGCAGGCAAAATGATGGATAAAGGCCAATACCATATAGTGGCTTTGAGTTTACTAATAAATGGCATGTCACTTCTCTAGCCTCATTTACATGAATCCTATCTTTCTTTTGGGGGTGTCTAGCAGAGTAAATAGGCGTATTTAAAATACTTAGTACATTGAGGCTGGCATCCCACTTAGGTGCTGGTTGAAGTCCTGGCTGCTCCACTTCTGATTCAGCTTCCTGCTAATGTGCCTGAGAAAAAAGCAGATGGCTCAAGTCCCTGGGCCCCTGCACCTAAGCAGAGACCCAGAGAAACTTCCTGGCTCTGGACCAGCCCAGCGCTGGCCTCTGGGGAGTAAACCAGCAGATGGAAGCTCTGTGTTTCAAAAAAACTTAAAAAATAAAATGCTTGGCACAGTACCAGTTAAGATGCTTGTTCCGAGAATTACCTGGCTGTTTTTGAGGAGTACTTCAGCGGTGTCACTAGTGCTTACGGTCTTCGAGGAAAAAGCTTTTTCGTGTCTCGGACGGGATTTCGAGGTATTCACTGGAAGCTCTTCTCTGATTTCTTTTACTAATTCTTCTGTGTCCTACACATGAATGTGTTAGAAAATACAAATTATCTGCTTTAGTTATTAAAAGTTACTACGGCCCCAAGGAGGAAATAATTGCATCTTAGAAGTTGTCATCAAGTTAAAAAGCATATAAAAGAATAAGTACTTAAAGACTGAGAACACATATATGTTCAATGGAATACACATTTACTATTTTCTGCTTTCTCCAAGAATCAGATCGTCAATGGAAAGCAAAAAACAAAAAACGGTGGAAATGCTGCCATTTGTGATAGCAACCTGCATAGGCACTGCTTCATGTCCCGGCTGCTCACTTCTGACCAGCTGCCTGCTAACGTGCCTGGGAAAGCAGCACGATGTGGCCCGAGAGGTCCTGCCACCCACAGGGGAAATCCAGATGAAGCCTTGGCCTAGTGCTTGCTGTTGGAGCCATCTGAGGAGTGAACCAGCAGATGGAAGATCTGTCTGTCCGTCCCTAACTCTCTGAAAATAAATAAATCTTAAATTAACACCCCCCATAAAAACTATTCTAATTAAACAAACTAAAACACAATAAATTAAACTAGCATATTTGATGTTAAAACAAAAAGTTCTAATTACCATCTATCTATGTAGAGGACCCAGACTGAGCTCCAGGCCCAGGCTTCAGCTGGCCCCGGCCTAGCTGTCACGGCGTCTGGAGAGTAAACCAGAGACAGACAATTTTGTGTCTTTCTGTCTCACATGAGCATGCATGTACACGCTGCCTTTGAAATAAATAACCTTTTACAAGTACATAATGGGGCTCAATTGGCTAATCCTATCCCCTGCAAGAGCTGGGATCCCATTTGGGTGCTAGCTCATGTCCCAGCTGCTCCACTTCCCATATAGCTCCCTGTTTGTGGCTGGGATAGCAGTGGAGGACGGACCAAAGCCTTGGGACCCTGCATCCATGTGGCAGACCAGGAAGAAGCTCCTGGCTCCTGGCTCCAGACTGGCTCAGCTCTGGTCATTGTGGACATTTTAGGGAATGAACCAGTAGATTGAATCTCTCTGTCTCTCCTTCTCTCTTGTAAATCTGCCTTTCCAATAAAAATAAATTTTTACATAAGAAAAAAGTTTATAATGAACTAATCATGCTTGACCTAAGATTTTAAAAGTAGCATTTAACTTAATGACTTTTACAATAAATGAATGTTTCTACATAAGCGCAATTGTTCTATATACAGTAGGTTGACATGTTAGAAAGGATCTATACAGGGAGTTCCAATCTTGGCCATCTCACTGTCCAGCTATATATTCAGGGCCAAATCAATAGTTATTTTGAGACTTAAGTTTCCTCAATTACAAAATAAATTTATCTGTATGATTTTTTTCCTCCTCCTCCTCCTTTTTTTTAAAAAGATTTATTTTATTACAAAGTCAGATATACAGAGAGGAGGACAAAGAGGAAGATCCTCCGTCCGATGATTCACTCCCCAAGTGAGCCGCAACTGCTGGTGCTATGCTGATCTGAAGCCGGGAACCAGGAACCTCCTCCAGGTCTCCCACGTGGGTGCAGGGTCCCAAAGCATTGGGCTGTCCTCAACTGCCTTCCCAGGCCACAAGCAGGGAGCTGGATGGGAAGTGGAGCTGCCGGGATTAGAACCGGCGCCCATATGGGATCCCGGCATGTTCAAGGTGAGGACTTAAGCCTCTAGGCCACGCTGACAGGCCCACTCCTCCTCCTTTTTTTAAAGAAATTTACTTATTTACCTGAGAGGCAGAGACAGATCTTCTACCCATTGCTTCACTCCCCAAGTGGCCCTTATGTCTGGTTGGGTGAGCCCAAAGCCAGGAACCTGAAACGTGACCCAGTCTTCCACAGGGATGGGAGGTAGCCCAAACACTTGTGTACCTTCCACTGCTTTCCCAGGAGCTGGATCAGAAGTGGAGCAGGTGGCTTTATCATCTATGCCACAATAGTGGCCCCAAAAACAGCATGTTTGACTTCATCTTAACTAATATCTAATTTTATCCCATATAGGTGAGACCAAAGAAAATGTACGTTGGATGCAAAGGGTTTTTCTGATGGTTAGAAGCCTTAGTTTCTCTCTCTCTTTTTTTAATTTATTTACTTTTATTGGAAAGGCAGATATACAGAGCAGAGACAGAGAGGAAGATCTTCTGTCTGATGATTCACTCCCCAAGTGGCCACAATGGTTGGAATTGAGCTGATCTGTTGCCAGGAGCCCAAAGCCTCCTCTGGGTATCCTAAATGGGTGCAGGGTCCCATGGCTTTGGGCTGTCCTGTATGGCTTTACCAGGCCAGAAGCAGGGAGCTGGATAGGAAGTGGGGCTTCTGGGACTAGAACTGGCACCCATATGGGATCCTGGCATGCAAAGCAAGGACTTTAGCTGGTAGGCTATTGTGCCACACCCCTTTTTTTGACCTCTAACTAAAGGAAATTACCAGTAAACTGAGAGGCAAAAGTATTTGTTATATAATTGTTTTTTTGTGGTTTTTAAATTTACTGTAAAATTTACTTAAAAGCTAGGGAAAACAGGGCCTGGTGTGGTCGTGGCCACTGCAGCTAACTAGGGAGTGAACGAGCAGATGGAAGACCTGTGTTACGTTCTCACCCTGTAAGATCTGTCTTTCAAATAAAAATAAATCTTTAATTATCTATTTCTTTTAAAGGTGAGAAAATCACAGACACCTGAGCCATCCACAGTCACTGCAGAGGGAGAGACGGGAGAGCGAAGTGTCTGCCTTCTGTCCTGTATCCCGTGTCCGAGGGAAGAGTGAGCGCCCTTCCCCATAGCCAGGCTAACTGGGAAACTGGAAATGGGAGTAGTTCCATGACGCCATCCCCAGGACCCACACACGTGGTCTTTCTAATCACTCAATCTATAAAATACTGTACTTCCTTTTCCATTTCATTATTACATAATCAAGAATGTATTTGAGTAGTTTGGAATTTTATTTATTTTTAGATTTTGGCTATAGCTATGAGTTTTTAGAGAAAAGTTTAAAATTACAGTATATTATTTAAATAGACCTTATTTTTAAAATGCCTTAATGCTGGTATCTCATTCTCGCTCTCATTTGTGACAACACATTGTTTCGTCACAATGCCAGTAGTAGGTATGGAAGGCTTGCTGTTTTGATATTTTACCTGTGCAGGAGAGTTATCTTCACCTTGCTTCTTCTTTTTCTTTTTTTTCTTTTTAGATTTCCCAGCTGGAAGAGCTCCCTCTCCCTTTTCTTTATCATCATCTGAAATCTGATGTGAAAAATAAATTTATTTAAAGTGAGTCACGTCAAGTTTCTATTATTCAGAATTAATATCACCACTACATTGTCTTTATCCCTCAAAATGTAAATTAAGACTTAAAACATAACAAAACAGACCAAAACTTGCACATTCAAAACAGAATGAAGGAGCCAGCCTTGTGGTATTACCACCTCCTGCAATGCCAGCATCCCATTTGAGCTCTAGTTTGAATCTTGATTGCTCTACTTTCAATCTGGCTCCGTCCTAATGTATCTGGGAAAGCTGGTCCCAGTGCTGGGATTACGCTACCCACACAGGACATCAGGGTGCAGATTCAGGCTCCTAGTTTTGGTGTGGTCCAGTCCTGGCAACTATGGTCAACTGGAGAATGAACCTGATGGTTCACTCTACCTTGACTACACAACCCATACTTAAGGGGGCTGGTGCTGCGGCCACTGCTTGTGGCTCTAGCTGGATACAGTCCTGGCTGCTCTGTTTTTGTTCCAGCCCCTTGCTAATGCACGTGGGAAAGCAGCAGAGATGTCCTTGGACCCTGTACCCACATGAGAGATTTTGAAGAAGCTTCTGGCTCTTGCTTTGGCTGGCCCAGCTCCAGCAGTTGGAAGATCTACAACACTAGTCCCTATGTCCTGTCTTGGTCCATCCTGTTATTTTCCCAGGCCGTCAGCGAGGAGCTGGAATCACAAGTGGAACATTCGGAACAGGGATGCTGGCATTGCAAGTGGTGGCTTAACTGGCTATACCAACAGCAGTCCTTCCTTCTTAACAAATTTATTTATACAAAAGGCACAGCGGCAGAAAGAGAGCGCGAGAGATACAGGGAGAGACAGAGAAACAGAGATAGATATCTTACATTTGCTGGTTCGCTTGCCAAACAGCCACAACTGCCAGGTGTAGGCCAGGCTGAAGCCAGAGGAAGCAAGCAACTCCACCTGAGTATCCTAAGTGGTTGGCAGGGGCTGCCTTCCTATTTCCAGGTGCGTCAGAAGTTGGATTGGAAGTACACAAGCTGGGACTGGAACTGGCATTCTGATATGGGCAGAAGCTTAATCCAAAGCATCAAAATGTGTACCCCTTAAAATTCGGGCTACAGTTATGGGCTATTTAACTTTGATAATTGTGCCTGGGGAAGTTCAGTGTAGAAACAGACTTCTGGTTATATATTTACTAAATGTTCATCATTTATTTCAGTGACAGTTGTATGTTAAGGGGTTATACCAGGAAATTTATTTAGGCTCAATCTACACTCTTTTCTCCCTTCAACTTTCACATGTTACTTTTAATTTTTAAAAAAGATTTATTTATTTGTTTTATTGGAAATCAGATCCACAGAGAGGAGGAGAGACAGAAGAGATCTTCCAAAGCCAGGAGCTACTTCCAGGTCTCCCATGCAGGTACAGGATCCCAAGGTCTTGGGCCATCTTCGACCATTCTCCCAGGGCATAAGCAGGGAGTTGGACGGAAAGTGGAGCAGCCGGGATTAGAACCGGTGCCCATATGGGTTTCCGGCCTATGAAAGGACAGGATTTTAGCCACTAGACTACCATGCCAGGCCCAGTTTTCACATGTTCTTTTGATTGTTTCTCTAAAAAGTCTATTTACCTACCCTCCTTGGACCCCTCTCTTTGGTATCTAAAGATGAGAGATAGAGGACGCTATTAAAGGTCCAACTTCCACCTGTGCTTATGGCTCCCTCACTATCTACTAACGGCCTCTGTGAGAACATCACTTTCAATCAATCTTCTATCATTTATTTACTTCAAATTCTTTCTCTTTGCTTCAACCTATGCTAAAGCAAATGCTGACACTCTGTAACTCAGCCCAAAGCTAATTTTTCAAGCAAGATTCATGTTTGTATCACCAATCGCTATGTGTAGCAATTGAGTAGCTTATTCAGATTATTTGACCTTTTCCTATTTTGCTGACTACACCAAAATGTCATTTACCATTGCAGTACAAATAACCCTCCCCAACAAACCCTTAACATGCTGCCATCTATATGACCTCACCTCCATGCCTATTCAGACTTCAAAACAACTTGTTCTGACTAGTTTTTCTTCCTTCACTCACTCAACTTACAAATGTAGCACTATTTTCAGGCCTAAAACTCTTAGATTTGCCATGCACCCTCAATGCCGTTGACTGCCGTCTCTCTTGGCACTTCTATCAGCCGCAGGCTCCATCACCCAGAACCCTCCTCCCTCAGCCTCTTTCATTAATAAACCCCTCCACTCACCTTTTGATCATCAGCAACTGCGTCTTGGGACTTTAGAAGTGAAGCTCTTTCTTCATCTACCCAGTTCCCCCACTCTTCTGCTGGTGCATTCCAATCAGAGCTGGGATCAGCAGAAGACAGACCATCTAAAATTTAACAGTGCCAATTAGGTATCTTACTATTTCTGCCATACTCTAAAATACAAGAACTTAAAACTCTGTAAAACTAAGGTAAATTTTAAACTTTTGCTTTTCTATTTCCTGAGTACATTATAAAAATTAGGAAAAAACCAATGGCATAACAACAATCTTCCTCCAAATTTTGCTGGCCATATGTTTAGCTAAACAAAACTTTTAAGATACTCCAGAAAATTTATTAGCCACCTAATTTTACTCTTCCTATTCTTCCAGCAGTTCCTGAATTTGTATTTTGGATTCCTTTCCCTGTCTATTTTCCAGTTAGTCTAGGACCGGGTAATTTTTTGGCCCTTACTATCACATTTTTTGATAACTAATTCATTTTCTTGGTTACAGAAATCTTAACAGTAATACCAATATTATATTTCCCTGTCAAGCATTTCAATCACTAGCAAGAGCTTCCTAGTTTCTTCTTTTTTTAAAAAAAGATGTCTTATATTTATTGGAAAGGCAGATACACAGAGAGGAGGAGAGACAGAGAGGGAGATTTTTCATCTCATGATTTACTCCCTAAGTGGCTACAATGGCTGGAGCAAGCCAATCTGAAGCCAGGAGCCAGGAGCCTTGGGACCCTGCACTCCCATGTGGGTGCAGGGTCCCAAGGCTTAGGGCCGTCCTCAACTACTTTCCCAGGCCACAAGCAGGGAGTTGGATGGGAAGTGGGGCCCCGCCAGGATTACAACAGGTGCCTATATGGGATCCTGGCGTGTTTGAGGCGAGGACTTTAGCTGCTAGGCTACTGTGTCGTGCCTGCTCCAAACTCTTAAAACCTTCAATTAAAGTATCATTTGCAGTCTTACCACCAACTAATGACTATTTTGGCATTTTGATGTGATTTTAAGAAATGCATACATTTATATGTCCATATACAGAATTTTAAAAAAGGATTTATTTTTATTGGAAAGGCAGATTAGATTTATGGAGAAGCAGACATAAAGATCCTCCGTCTGCTGGTTCATTCAGCAAGTGAGCTGCTAGGGCACTGTGCCAGGCTCTCCTAGTATTTAAAATAGATTTTATTCCAGATTTCCAAGTTTTTTTTTAAAAGATTTATTTATTTTTATTACAAAGTCAGATATACAGAGAGGAGGAGAGACAGAGAGGAAGATCTTCCGTCTGATGATTCACTCCCCAGGTCTCCCACACGGGTGCAGGGTTCCAATGCATTGGGCCGTCCTCGACTGCTTTCCCAGGCCACAAGCAGGAGCTGGATGGGAAATGGAGCTGCTGGGATTAGAACCGGCGCCCATATGGGATCCTGGCGCGTTTAAGGCGAGGACTTTAGTTGCTAGGCTACGGCACTGGGCCCAACCACTATCTTTCTTTACAACACATTCCAAATACGTGTACACACAGGCCAAGATTTATTTATTTACTTTCTATATGAAAGGTAGATTTAACAGAGAGAGGAGGAGATACAGTGAGGAAGATCTTCCATCCACTGGTTTACTTCCTGTGGGCCCACAAATGCCTGGAGCTGAGCTTATCCGAAGCCAGGGGCTTCTTCTGGGTCTCCCATGTGTATGCAGGGTTACAAGGCTTTGGGCCATCATCCTCTACTGCTTTCCCAGGCCACAAGCAGGGAACGGGATGGGAAGTGGAGTTGCGGGGACACGAATGGGTGCCCATATAGGATCCTGGTGCATGCAAGGCAAGGATTTAGCCATGAGATCATTGAGCTAGGCCCGGTGCTTGAAAATTTCATTACCTATGATATTAAAGCCATTTCCAAGATATGAGTCCTATATGATTACAAACTTATTTTTCAGTCATCCTAAAGGGACAAACATGTTCTCTCTATAAGGCAACCTCCATGTAAAGTGTAAGATCAACAGCCCTTTTAATACTGTTTTCACTGCGTCTCATGGGTTTTGATATTTTTAATTTTCATTTTTCAAAATAGTTTATTTTCTCTTATTAAATTCTTCACTGACTCACAGGTTATGGAGTAACATCAATTTCTCCAAGAAGGTTTTGTTTTTTTTTGTTTTTTTCATTGCTTCATTGGCACAATATTCATTCAGTAATGTTTTTTAACTTCATGCCATTGTGAAATCTCTAACTTCATTTAGTTTTTTAATTTGGAAAGGCAGATAGAGAGGAGGCAAACAGAGAAAAAGATCATCTGTCCACTGGTCCACCCCCTAAGCGGCCACAA
Source organism: Ochotona princeps (assembly GCF_030435755.1). Lineage (NCBI taxonomy): Eukaryota > Metazoa > Chordata > Mammalia > Lagomorpha > Ochotonidae > Ochotona > Ochotona princeps. Next base: position 34,530,735 of record NC_080840.1, read on the forward strand.
CGGCCAGAGCTGAGGCGAACTAAAGCCAGTAGCCAGGAGCTTCTTCCAGGCCTCCCATATAGGTTCAGGGTCCGAAGGCTTAAGCAGGGGGCTGGATGGGAAAGCAAAGCAGCTGGGATACGAACTGGCACCCGTATGGGATCCCGGTGCATGCAAGGCGGGACACCAGGCTACCATGCCAGGCCCTAACTTTACTCTTGTTGTCAATTTGTTTTATGGATTTTCATTTAAGGGAATATATAGTAACTGTGTATTAGATATTATCATATCCAGATGTGAAGATACAATGCAGTACGCATCTCGACTTCCAAATCAAAGATGGACTCCCAATGAAACTGTTAACTGTTAAGTATGTCTTAACAATAGGATGTTGGATTCTTTGCCATTTTCTGCACCTGTGATGTCAGGATACACTTACACAGCAGAATGATGGACTTTTGAATGCTTATGAGGGCCTATAGTATTGTAATAATATAGGGAAAATCGGGCTCGGCAGCGTGGCCTGGTGGCTAAGGTCCTCGCCTTGATCCCATATGGCCGCTGGTTCTAATCCCGGCGGCTCCACTTCCTCTCTGTCTCTCCTCCTCTCAGTATATCTGACTTTGTAATAAAAATGGAATAAATCTTTAAAAAAAAAAATTATATAGGGAAAAGCAGTGGGGAGGAATGGATTTAGGGAGGGAAGTAAGGGAAATCCCAGAGCCTATGGAATTGTATCATTAAAAAATTATTTTTCATGATCCTGATAAGTCTTTTAGTAACATACATTTAGTATACTTCAAATGTAGAATGTTCTGACAAATGCAATGATATGATCAACTGGCTCATCTTACTCAAGCACTCACAGAGAAAACACTGTTGGGAAGAGATTCAAACGCTAAAGCCGCTGGATGTGCCTCAACTACACAAATAAGAAACCTCCAGTTGGGCAACTGGTGCACATAAGCAATGCCTCAAAGATCTCCTGGCGGAAAAGGAACTAGAAAAATGTAGGCAACTGAATGGACAATATACTACTATGTATCCATATTCATTAACAAAGGGTTGTGGGGTAAAATCTAGCAAAGCACTTAGTAAAATATGAATTTTTGAAAGGCTTAGAAGGGGATAGGTACCTAGCCCAGTGGTCACGACGCTGGCCAAGAGGCTCACTTTGGAATCAGTATGCAGCTCTGGCTCCTGAGACCAGCTTCCTGCGCATGTAGGTCAAGGGGGACAGAAGTGACAGCTCAAGGAACAGTTACCCCCGCGGGACCTAGGCCGAGGTTTCTACTTGCAGCTTCGGCTTGGTTCAGCTCCAGCCAATGTAGGTGTCTGTGGAGTGAATTAGTAGATGTGGGTTCTATCAAGCAAGTAAAAGGGGAAAAATGCTTTAAGTTTTGGGAATAAATATGATCTATTGCTTAACTCCTGTAAGAGCATTAATAGAAGAATAAGTCTCTACTGACTTTGTATTAGTTTCACAGTGATTTTTTTTTTTAAAGATTTATTCATTTTATTACAGCCAGATATACACAGAGGAGGAGAGACAGAGAGGAAGATCTTCCATCCGATGATTCACTCCCCAAGTGAGCTGCAACGGGCCGGTGCGTGCCGATCCGAAGCCGGAAACCAGAAACCTCTTTCGGGTCTCCCACGCAGGTGCAGGGTCCCAAAGCTTTGGGCCGTCCTCGACTACTTTCCCAGGCCACAAGCAGGGAGCTGGATGGGAAGTGGAGCTGCCGGGATTAGAACCGGCGCCCATATGGGATCCCGGGGCTTTCAAGGTGAGGATTTTAGCTGCTAGGCCACGCCGCCGGGCCCAACAGTGATTTTTCTACATTTATTGACCTGGACTGTTTTACTTTACTAGGAACAGGGCCTGGCTCTGCTTTTGATCCAGCTCCCTGCTTGTGGCACGGGAAAGCAGTTGAGGGCAGTCCAAATGTTTGGGACCTTGTACCCACATGGGAGACCTGGAGTAAGTTCCTGGCTTCTGGCTTCGAATCAGTGCAGCACTATGCTCACTTGGGGAGTGAACCATCGGACGGAAGATCTTCTCTGTCCCTGGGCCCGGCACAGTGGCCTAGTGGCTAAAGTCCTCACCTTGAAAGCCCTGGGATCCCATATGGGCGCCGGTTCTAATCCCAGCAGCTCCACTTCCCATCCAGCTCCCTGCTTGTGGCCTGGGAAAGCAGTTGAGGACGGCCCAATGCATTGGGACCCTGCACCCGCGTGGGAGACCTGGAAGAGGTTCCTGGTTCCCGGCATCGGACCGGCGCGCACCGGACAGTTGCGGCTCACTTGGGGAGTGAATCATTGGATGGAAGATCTTCCTTTCTGTCTCTCCTCCTCTCTGTATATCCACCTTTCCAATAAAAATAAATCTTAAAAAAAAAACAAACCTGATTTATAGTATTGTCTTCTCCACATGTAAACAGTTATTTCTCGTATCAAAATTCTTCTGCGCCTATCGGACACCTTCTCAAAAAAAGTGATTTTTTTGAGCTCAGCACAGTAGTCTAGTGGCTGAAGTTCTCGACTTGGCAAGCACCGGGATCCCATAGAGGTGTCCTGGGAAAGCAGTGGAGGACGGCCCAAGGCCTTGGGACCCTGTACCTGTGTGGGAGACCCAGAAGGAGCTCCTGGCTTCAGATTAGCTCAACTCCTGTCGTCGTGGCTAACTGGGGAGTGAACCAGTGGACAGAAGATTTCTTTCTCTCTCTCTTTTTTTTGGGGGGTATTTATTTATTTGTTAGTATTTTCTTTTTATTGCAAAGTCTGATACAAGATCCTCCATCTGCTGACTCACTCCTGAAGCATCCGCAATGGCTGGCGCTGCGCCAATCCGAAGCCAGGAGCCAGGAACTTCTTCAAGGTCTCCCACACAGGTGGAGGGTCCCAAGGCTTTGGGCCGTCCTTGACTGCTTTCCCAGGCCACAAGCAGGGAGCTGGATGGGAAGCAGGGCCACGAGGATTGAAACTGGCGTCCATATGGGATCCCAGCAGATTCAAGGTGAGGACTTTAGCCGCTAGACCATTGTGCCGGGTCCCGAAAAAAATCTTAAAAAAGAGTAGCGGACAGTTCCTATTGTTAGTAGGTTTCAACATATAGAAATACATTCAATTATTTTGGCGTCAAATACACAATGTTAGTGAATTTCACAGGGTAATAAAGAAATAGTGCAAGATGGGCCCAGCACAGTAGCTTCAGGTCAGCTTGGCTCTGGGTATTGTGACCACTTGTGGATGAATCAGCGGACAGAAGATTTTCCTCTCTGTTCCCCGTCCCTGCCCCGTATATCTGACTTTCCAAGAATAAACAAATAAATCAATAAAAAGAAATACTGGAAGATGTATAAAAATTCAGAAGAGTCAATCCTGAGATTTTGGGGAAAAAACTTACATATAGACAGATATGTAGGTTATCTATTTAAGGCATCATATGCTATCTATTGAAATAAAAGCTGGTATGAACCTTCTGAACATCCTTTTCCTTTATTGTTACTGTTTAATGATTATAGTAGACATTTATTTAAAGTAACACATCCTTCTTGTGTTTCGCATCTAACCAATATGGTAAAAATACTTCCGGACAGCTGCACCTACAGACGCCAACTACATGATTATTTCCTTCCCAAATAACTTCTTTCAGATATGGTTCAAGGTAGAAATTATTCTCCTCCTATTGTTTCTACTGCTCCTTAGGCAAGATCTGCTGCCTCATGGTCAGGTCCAGTGCCCTCTTGATGCGAAACATCCTGTCATTACAAAGGTTCTCAGGGAGCCTTCTGATGGCTTCTTTCACATCTTCATCCTGGTATATTGTATCATCTCGCATTAACCCCAGTTTGTTGAATCCTGCAGCACTGTAATACCATTTCCAAATGCCCTTCAGCCACCAGCCTAAAGTTGCAATAGCAGCTTGGCCAGCCATGTTTACCTGAGAGCAAAGAACCTCCTTCCTTTATTTAGAAACAAACAACAACAACAAAGAAAAAACCCCAAAATGGCTTTGTATCAGTACAAAAATGTGCACGTACCACAAATTCAGTCTTTCCTGTATATTCTACTCACTATATTACACTAAAAGCAGAAGAAACTGAACATTTAAAACGAAAACTAAAAATACTGCAGAGCAATTAGAATTTATTAAATATGCAATAACTACATTTCAAGCAGTACATTTAGTGTTAAATGTAAATTTCACAATGACTTTAGAAGTATGAAGTTAGGATTAAAGTTAAAACAAAGCATGAATTCAGGTGCCAAGAAGGAAAATTCTAAAAAATAGAAAACAAAACCAAAACTGCTAATTTTTAAAAGGACATACTTAACCCAGACCATTCATCGTCGATATAGGGTTGATTACGGCTAATATCCCATTGATAATCAGAAGTGGCAGACTGAGGACCTGGCTCAGCAGCTGACCCTTAAACAAAAAACAAACGCAATAAAATTCAAAAAGGAATTTCCTAACGATGTTTTAACAACAGTTTTATACTTTGCACATGGAGAGCTTATTTTTAAAATTTCTCCTGCAAGGAAAATTCAGATATTAGAAAGAGTTAAATTAAAAGGAAAAGGAGAACTGAGGGTAATTTTAGATTAAGTATAATAATCATCTAATTTATTCATCAGAAGTATATTTTTCTCTCCATTATATTTTGTCTTTCACAATATATGCTTCTAATAACTTAGCTATAAATTTTTAAGAAGTGAGATTTTCCTCTTAAAGAAAAAAATCAAGTACAAAAGAAGTCTCCATTATGTATCATTTTAGTCCTAGATGTTTCAGGGTGTAACTACAAGTTTAGAAGCCTGAGACAGGACTAGAGAGTGTCTGAGTTAGCTAACGCCTTCTGGCTAAGCAAAGCTAGCTAGACAGGTCAGTATCCAGAGCGGTGAGTCAGAGAGAAGCCAGAGACAAGCGTTGCTGGAGGTGCATTTAAAGAAAATAGAACATTACCTTCCAAGCTTTGTTTTTGTTGTTTCTGTTTTATTTTGGAGGGGCAATAGGTGGGGTGGGGTAAAGAGATCTCATAAGTCGCTTAATAATACAAAAGCAGTGGTGGCCTACTACGTAGAAGCTAGCAACAAATTTGAAAGGAATTCTTTCAGGATCATAAGCTAATGGGCTCCACATCATAAACCCGTGCTGTATTGCCATGTTCATTTCAGAACGTAAATGTAAGCCAGTGGTTCTCCATCACAGTTACTGGAACTTCTATGTCTATGTCCTTAACTGATTGATATTCACTTCGAATTCACAATCACTGACATGGTTAAGAAAATACCTACTACTATAAAAGACTTAAATACAATTACTTCTTCACATCTGAATTCTAATTCCCGTTTCTGCTTGATTATTATAATTGACCACATGAACATTCAACCAAAGTAACTGATATATACACCAAACAGTTAATATTGTTTTGGTGTAAATTCTAACAAATAGAGCAACCCTATAAAACCTAGCAGAAAAACAGCATCTGTGCTATACAAAATCACAAGAGGAAAGCAATTAATCTGGACCTACGGAACTAATATATAGTACATGAGATCAGGGTTTGGCAAACTGCAACCTGCAGGTCAATTCCAACCATTTCATTTCTGTATGGTTTATGAACTGAAAGTAATTTTTCAGAACCAGACCCAAATATTTGCTTATGTATCATCTTTGGCAGAGTTGCGAAGCTACACGAGACAATGTGTCCTATAAAGCTGAAAACATTTACCATCTGGCTGTTTAAAGAAAGTTCGCTGACTCCTATTCCAGGCTAGTGACTCAAGATATGGTGGAAATATAATAACTAGCTAACTGGATCCATGAATTCCAATGTGGACCACCAGTACACCAAAGTATCCAACGTTTATGTAATATCTGTTAAGTAGATATACCAGGGTCTTCAATAAATTCATGAGAAGTGCACACTATGAAAAAACTACAAATATTGATTTTTTTTCACAAAATGTGAGATTATAAGTTAAATCTATTTTTCCATGAACTTTCTGAAGTACCTTTGTTACTTCTGTATGTTTATTAAAAGGCATACTATTTAAGTAATGCCAAAAGTTCACAGCTGCATTTTCTAAATACATATTTAAGGTAGAATTATCACAAAGGTTCATATTACCTGAAAGAGTTAGCTATAAACTAAAGGTGAATAGAAATAAAAAGTCAGATTGCAACTAGTAATATGATCAGAATACATGAAAGACTGTCCATGAGTTATTGCGTACCAATATATTCCTCTTCCCTATAAAAAGCGCTTCATCACCTGTACACATTTAGGTTTCCCTGTCTTTCTCTTTTTAAAAGGCTTCTGCTACTCTTTGATAGCAGTACTTGATTCTGATTGTTTTCCAAATAACAAACACTACAATTAATTTAAACAGAATTTTTTTTGTTAACTAAATGAAAGACTGTTTTTCACATACCAGAAACAGCAGAGTTAAGTGTGAGAGATGCAAAAGAAGCAGAATTCTGTTCAGAAGCATTCATCCCCCTATCCACACTAGACCAAGCAGCTGTTAAAATAAAGAACGTCACTTGGAACCTTCAACTTGCAATGAAACTCGTACAAATTTAAACTATGGCAACAAATTTAGAGATAAACTTAGAAATCAGAACACAATAGTAATAGCTACTACATACTGAGTATCTATTATGTGACTGGGTCCTCAAGCATTTCTAACCCTTACAGTAACCTTACAGTTAAGTACTTCAGCAGTTAAATGACTTGCTGATAGCTAGGAAATAGCTGAGCCATGACTGGAATTCAAGTCAGTATCTAAAATCTATACTCTTCATTTCACCAAGGCACTAAATAACTAGATGGATTTAGGCATTTAACTTAACACTTGACATTCATTCTTTATAATCAACTCTTACAACAATTTAAATATCAGATACATACAAGTAACTAAGCTTAATGTCCATAGAAAGTTTGGCTCAACTGGTGCATATTCATTTTCTCTACTATACAACTTTTTTTTATATTTTCAAGAAATTTCTTTCTTATATATGAATACAGTTGTGTGCAATATGACATTTTGTTGAGTGGCACCCTACATATACAATGATGTTCCTGTAGGATTTTATTAATGACATCACAACCTCATTTTAGTTGGTATAAGCACACTGTATGATGTTCACACATGCTAGAAATAACCTAGTCATATGTAAATCAATTCTCCCCAATGCTAAATGATACATAGCTGTTATTTTTAAATTCATGGTTGTATTATACAGAACATATATTTCCATGAAAGTAGTAATACCTTTCTCTTCAGAATGACTAAATGCAAGTTTAACATATATTATATTCCCATATGATTTCAATAAAGGTCCTAATCCATATAGGCAGGGAATTCAAATCTGCATAATTTTATCTGTAGCAATATTGAGCAAATACAATGCAATCTCTGACCTACTCATGAAATGCTACATAACTTTCATAAGTAAACCATAGACATCAGATAATAGTTCCTAACATTATTCCATAACATTATACTAGTTATTTAATTATGTCAGAATTCTTTATAGCACAAAAGTGTGTTCTCTTCTCTGCTGAACATGACATTAAGAATTTACTGAGTGTCCTTACAAATATTTTTGATATTGCTAACTATGGGGATATGGCAGGAGGAGGAGGAGGAGACAGTAAGCTTAAGAACAATATTAGCAAATTTAGAGTTTGATGGTTGAGGATTTTTTTTAAAGATGGAAGAAGCTACTTTTTTTTTCTGTTTAAAGCTAACAAAAATACTTGCAAAAAAGCACAGCAGAAAAAAAACTAACGCGTAATGCACAATTATAATTTGATTACAAAAACTACAACAAAAGGGGCCATTAGATAAACAGCAGGGAGTTGCTGCTGTGGCTCAACAGGCTATTCCTTCACTTTCGAGTACCAGTATCCCATATGGGTGCTGGTTCACGTTCTGGCTCTCCACTTCCCATCCAGCTCCTTGCTTATGGCATGGTGTATGGGACGGAGGATGGTCCAAGTGCTTGGGACCCTTCACCCATGTGGGGACCCAGAAGAAGCTATTGGCTCCTGGCTTCACCTCAGCTCAAGCTATTGCAGCCATCTGGAGAGTGATTCAGTGAATGGAAGACCTTTCTCTCTGTTCTTTCCCCTTTCCCTATAAATCTGTCTTAAAAAAAAAAGACAAATGGCAAAGAACATAAAGAATTAAAAATAAATAGATGGTCTGGTGTGATGTCTTAGTGGCGAAAGTCCTCACCTTGCATTTGCCGGGATCCCATATCTGTGCACCTGTTCATGTCCTGGCTGCTCCACTTCCCATCTATTTACTTGCTTGTGTCCTGGGAAGGCAGTGGAGAACAGGCCAAAGCCTTGGGACCCTGCACCCTTGTGGGAGACTCAGAGGAGGCTTCCGGCTCCTGAAAGGCTCATCTCCAGCTCTTGTGGCCACTTGGGGAGTTAACAAGTGGATGGAAGATCTTTGTCTCCCTTCCTCTCTATAAATCTGACTTTCCAATAAAAATAAAACAAATCTTAAAAAATAAATAAAGAAAAATACATAGAATTTGGGACTGATGTTTTGTGTAAAGCTGATTCTTATAATGCCAGCATTGCACATAGGTCCTGTTTGAAATTCTGGCTGTCCCACTTGTGATCCAGTTAATGGCCTGGAATTAATGCTAATGGCCTGGAAAAAGCTGCAGAAGACTACCCAAGTGCTTTGGCCTATGCCACCTGTGATGTGGGAGACATAGATGAAATTCTTGGTTTGAGCTTGGCCCAATCTCGGCTGCTATGGCCACCTGGGAAGTGAATCAGCAGATGCTTTCAAATAAAAAAAAATCTTAAAAAAACAACAAAAGAACTCACAACCAAACCAAACCGAACCAAACCAACAATAACAACAAAAACCTACATAAACAATAACCATGGAAGTTGTGGAAAAATATTCAAATTCAACAGTGACTCTAAAAAAGTTAATCAAAATGTATCTAATTAGAAGATGTTTCTTGAAAAACTAAGCCTTCTTCGCCTCGGTAAACCCTTTTTTTTTTTTTTTTAAACAAATGGGCACTTATACTGATGTTACGATTATAAGATAGAATAACTCTGATAGAAAATATTATATTGAGCGAAGAGCAGAGCAATATCAATATTCATATTCCTTTTACTCTAAAATCACTCCCAAGAATCCATCCCCTGAAGGAACAACACAAAATGAAATACTTAATGTGAGCCTTATTTACAATGGTTAAAAAGCTATTCATCTAATTATATAGTTAAGTAGATCACACTGTACTTACACAATACTGATTAAATGTACAACAGATATTAAATGAATTTAAGGAAAATATTTATGTTACAATGTTATGTGAGCAGAAAAAAAAAGCATACGTAATTTAGGTTATTTGAACAACAAAAAACTAAACTGTACATGGGGAAGAGGAGACCATAAAGAAATACAAAACTTACAGTGGTTACCACAAGCTGGCATAAGATCAATGGGGTTTTAATCCTCTTTTTGCGGTTCTCCCACATTTAACATGATTTCTTCTCTATAGCATACACATGTGAAGATGGCTCACAACAGAAATGAGCTTCTCAACTATTAAAATTCGGGGGGAAAATTCAACTACATATAGGCATTTTGCTGACTGTAAAATATCCTAACAAGGATGATGTAAACTGTACTTACACTTGCTACTTATTACATAGCAACTGTACCAGTTTGTTATACTGATAATGAAATGTAATGAAGCATATGAAAACACTAGATACTGATTAAGAGATAAATGTTATTCACTTATTTAGTTCTCAATTTGTTCCATGCAAAAGATCTCTGATGAGCTCATTATTAGGATTATTTCTTTATGGCACTACTAACTTTGTATTCATGAATTTGTTTTCATTCCTGTAATATTCACCAGATATTATGTACCAGATTAGCAATTTTAAAGGAACTTAAAAAAAAATTTCTTACACTTCTTACCAATGCCAGAAAATATTGAACGTTCACTCCAGTTCCTTCCCCAGTCTTTTCCATTTGTGCTGTTATCTCCAGGGTCCTGATTCCAAGCAGATGGCTCAGCTTTCCTCTTGCCTGCAGTAGCAGATGGAACAGAACTCCACTTCTCCTCACCTGCACTCATCTGTGAGGAGAGTTTTACAGACTTTTCATTCCAGCCTCCTCCATTGACAGTGAGGTTTTCATTCAACCCTGAAGAAACTTAAAGGAAAAAAAAAAAACATGAAAAATCAGGTACATGATAGCTTATTAAATGGGATGTCTTTAAGTTTCTATAATTGCTCATCTTATACCTCTTACTCACTCCTCCCCACCATTGTCTTTTAAGTAGCTTGAACTTAAAAGATAAATAAGAATTTTAAAGTGACATGATCATCACAAATGCCTTTTAATTTAACAACCAAAGGTTTGAATGTAACATATACATCAATATTTTTAATAGCAGAATGACTTGCTCAAAGGAAGTACAACAAAGCAAACAGAAAAATGATACATATTCTGGTATACTCAGAATACTCACCCACTAAAAATACAAACATCTCTCCTTAGATAGGTGTTCTTTCCTTTAATATTTACACATTATGTATAAAGCAATGGTTCTAAAACTTGGTTTCACTTTAAAATCCACTGAGAAATTTCTTAAAAACAAACCGATTTGAAAAAAAAAAAAAAAAAAAAAAACCAAACCAAAAAGCAGACTGATTCTTAAGTTCAGAATCGGTTACAATCAGACTTGACCTGGAGCTAGGACTTCATGAGCATCTGTGTGTGTACTCACTGCACACACTCACACACAGGCATGTGTGCACACATGGACACAATCCCTCTTAAATAACCACACATGTTTTCACATGCCTTTGGTGACTATAATGTACAGTCATGATTGAGAACCAAGGCTTCATACTTTCAGTGCACGCCTGAAATGAGAAGGTGCTTTTTTCATTTCTGGATTTTTGTTCAACAACACATTTCTCTTCTAGCCAGGCATACTAGTCTACTTAATTCAATCATTTTCATGAATGAATAATAAAAATCTATTTTCTATTTGCGAACTACTAAATAACTTTAGGCCATAGATCATTTATTGTGAAATACTTGATATTGTTAAGAAATTAATTCTCAAAATTATAGAAACTAAGGTCTTTTTCTTTATATACAGGTTAAAGTCTTTTATCCCATATTAAACCTGCATTCAATAAAAATCCTTCTCAATTGGCTTAACTGATAAAAATAAAAATTCAATTTACATATTGCTCTCATATATGGGGGAAAAAACTAGAACATACCAAAGAATGTTAGAAGCGGGAGTGATCTTTTTTTAAAATTTATTTTCCAAAACTCTCTGGATTGTGATTGCTATTTTAGTAATTAAAAATAATTTTAAGCCTTTTCCTTCCTTTTGCATCATTCATGTGAGAAAAGAGACATGTATGTAAGTTTCTATTTTGATGGGCCTTCACTTTAAGTTACATGTAATTTCTCTCACCCTGAAGTGTGGAATCTCCTTTTCCAGACTTAAAGTTGCTAACTTGAACATTTAGATGAGAATCACCTGGTTGAAATAGAAATAAAATTTATTTAATACTAAATAGGCCACTATGCACATTAAATTAGGAGTAACATACAAACTACCTTTTACTTATTATCCTCCATAAATTGCTTCTTTCAGTGCTGAACTCTTACACTGGAAGTCAATTTTACAACACATTTCCCATGTCCATAAAGAAGTGAGTTCTCTAGTTACCATATTCTTATTAATCAGCTGAAATGCCAATTAAGGACCTGGACAGCTGCCCAGATATAAATAGAGTTTGCTATTCTGTAATGGTAAATAAGAATCTGTTCACTAGGACCTGGAGAATTAGGCTCTGTAATTGGATTCAACTTTGCCACCTCTCAACAACACCAGCTGCCTTTTCAACAATCCTGGAAGCAAACACATCAACTTTAGTACTGTTTGGGACCAGGACTTAGGAAATATGGCAAGAGGTGAGACTACATGTTATAACACAAAAATACTATTTCTGACACTAAAAAGCATAAATGACCACAATGTATCAAAAAACCAGCATGACATAGCAGTGTGCTAGCAAGGAAGGCATGCACAAGACAGTGAAACAGGGTCACCAACAAAAATACTTAAGCACAGCTAACAAGTGACAGTGAAAATGAATAAGAAGTCATTGATTAACCATAGCAATAAATTTCAAGTTATCAAGCAAAAAGTAAAAAAGCTAAGTGGTTTTGAACTGACTGAGTGATGGGGAGGCGGGAAAGTCATTAGAAAAGGAGGAAGGACAATCAGCCAATTTCTTGAGGCAAACTGAGCAGTATCACTTAGTAGACTGTTTTTTTTCTGGGATAAAAAATGATGGCACTGCAAAGAGCTACCAAGAGGCCACCAGCAATGGGAGTGTGTCTATCTGAAACTTGGGAAGCACAGTATTAACCTCACAACCTTTTATCAAATACCAATGCAACTCTCAAAAGCTGCAGGGTAAGAGGTCCAGGCAGAAACTACACTACACGGAAGAACATGCTTGCTTCATCTTGGAATGAACATGCAGAATGGTGATAAACAATTCCACTTATAAATGTCTTATCCACTATAAGAAATGGAGATGTAAAAGAGAGTTTGGGCAAAGCAATACACACAAGAAAAAGCAGCAACATCATTTTCTCATATGACTCAAGGCAGAAAGGCAAACTTCAATTTAACAGGCCATTCATTAGGCAATATGTAAGAAGTAACGGCTGGTGCTAGGTAAACTTGTACATGGTTCACAATATTCTCACGAAGAAGGGTATATCAGCACAATGATGTTAGCAGTTCAAAATAGATTTTGACAGTGATATTTTGTACATCTGGTTAAGAGGTTTGATCTGATGTACCACTCTTTTATGTTCCACTAATATACCTTTATTCTTCTTGGAACCAACAGGAAATGATGCAGTTGTAAGTTGCTCGGTGGGAACTGTGATGGTATTTTCTATCCCAGGGATAGTTGAATCCAATGAACCAGAATCAGTCACCACTTTATCACGTTTACGCTGCTGTCGTTTCTCTCTGTGACTAATTTTAGTTTCCCAGGCTCCTAACATAGCCCCAGAAAAAAAATATTATTCAGTAAGGGCAAGACAAAAAGGTTGTAGATTTTTGGGGAGAATGGGGTGGGCATACAAAATATCATGATAAATTTAGATATTAAGCTAAAAACCCAGAGGGCTGGGTATATTAATTCATTCTACAAAACTATTCTAATCTCATGTTGTTTTAGGCAACAAACTATTATTTATGGTGTTTTTTAATTTTAAATCAAATCTGTCATCTATGGTTTAGAATGTACATACTTTTACCTTGTTGAGAAGTGATGAGAGTGTTATGTATAAACTATTAAAAAAAGGATGTAAATGGCAATAATAAGTGGCTCTTTCAAAAATCTTGTACATAGCCTTCCAGGGATGATAATATCTAACAGGGAAATACTTCTAAACAAAGATGAGTGGCTTTTCAGTTGCTCAAAATATTCAGCTAAATCTAAATTTCAAAGCAGTATCACTTTAAAAAGCACTATTAGGTTCTTAATTTAGACAACAAAATGTTTCCTAATAATCCCACAAATTTGTATATGAAAGTCTACAATCAAAAACAAAACAAATGCAGCTTTTATAATACACCTTGGTTAAAAGACAATGAAGAAGTTTCTATAGTCCCTTCCCTTGCTTAAGTACCTTCATCAACTTCCTTTCCATCATGGCGAGAACTGTTTTGCACTGCTTTAGCATCTGACTTTGATTTCTTCTTATTTTTCTTTGACTGAAAGTAAAATAGAATGTTATTTAACACTTTGACATATTTTTGGAAAATAGGAGTCAGTAAAATACATAATGAAATGTATGATGCTGACAACTAAGAAAATTCAATGCATGTTGGTTTTTAAAATGTAACATACTAAGTTGCAATAATAATAACAAAGTTATTATTAACTGAATGGTTATTTTGTGCTAAGTACTTTATACTCATTATCTTAATTCTTCCTAAGGGACAAAGAAAAATCATAGCAGTGATGAGAAAACAGAGGCTTAGAGAGGTAAAATATTAAATAGGCTGCACTGAGTCGCATAAGTTAGTATTTTCGTTTTTTAGTAATCAGAACTTTAAGACAGAGACAGGGAGAGAAAATGACAAAGAAAGTGAGAGAGGGAGAGAAAGAGGAAGAGATCTTAATCCCATCGCTAGTTCCCTCCTCCAGTGGCTGCCACAGCTTGGGTTGGGCCAAGCAGAGGCCAGCAGCCAGAAACTCCACCCAGGCCTCCCATGTGGGTAGCAGGGACTCCAACCACTACCTAGAAGGTATATTAGCAGAAAACTGGATTGGAAACAAAGAAGCTAGGATTCAAACCAGCACTCTGACATGGGAGATGTTGGGTTTTCTGAAATGATGGCTTAACCCTCTAGGCCACAATGCCCACCCCAAGTTAGCTGCAATTAGGGACTAGGTCTTGTTTGGGGCCAATGTTTATGCTCTTATACATTATGCTATCCCAATTTACATTATAAATAACATAGACTGTAATATGGTGTTTCCAGATTAATAAAATTAAACTGTATTGTCAGAAAACGCTGTACTGATTATTTTCTTGAAACCGTAAAAAGCAGAATTATGACTGTGAGTTCTGTATCCTCAGATTCAATTAAATAAGGATTGAAAATATTTTTGGGGAAAAAACAAACTGAATTGTGTCCATACTATATAGACTTTGAGTCATCTCCTAAGCGATACATGTGATCTACTGTTTACATTTTATCGGATACTGTCATTAACTGAGAGTTGTTTAAAGTATGTAAGAGAACAGGCTAGAAGGTGAGATTCAAATACTTATTTACATAAGGGAGTTGAACATTCTCAGATTTTGATTTCAGAGGAATGTCCTAGAACCAATGCCCACTGATACTGGGGAATGAATGCATTCTCAAAAGTGATTGTCTAGCAATAGAACATGTATTTTTAAAAGCCTTTACTTTCTTTTACTGTATTCATAATTGACTTGTATTTGTTTTAGTATACGTTCTCATTAACTTGTAGCATGTTCAATGCATTGGTTTATTCTATTTAACAAACTAGGCTCTATATAAAATACCATTCACACTTTCAAAGTACACAACTCAGAGGTTTAAAAATATCTCTGGGGCCCAGTGTGGTAGCCTAGTGGCCAAGATCCTTGTCTTGGATGTGCTAGGATCCCATATGGGCGCCAGTTCTAATCCCAGAGGCCCCGTTTCCCATCCAGCTCCCTGCCTGTGGCCTGCAAAAGCAGTCGAGGACAGCCCTAAACCTTGGGACCCTGCAACTGCGCGGGAGACACGGAGGAAGCTACTGGCTCCTGCCTTCAGATTGGACAGCACCAGCCACTGTGGTCACTTGGGGAGTGAATCATTGGACGGAAGATCTTCCTCTGTTTATCCTCCCCTCTGCATATCTGACTTTCCAATAATAAATAAATAAATTTTCAAAAATATATCTGAAGTTGCAGTTAACACCATTATTGCTTCCCAAAAAAGAAACTCTGTAACCATTAGCATTCACGTCCCATCAACTGTTTGTATCATACCCCCTCTATAGAATCCCATATTGGCGCCTTTACGAACCTGGCAACTTCACTTCCCATTAAGCTCCCTACTGTGGCCTGGGAAAGCAGCAGAGGATGGCCCAAAGCCTTGGAATCCTGTACCCACACGGGAAACCTGCAAGAAGCTCCTGGCTCTGGATTGGCTCAGCCCTGGCCATTACGGCCATGTGGGGAATAAACCAGCAAATGCGGGATCTTTCTGTCTCTCCTTCTCTCTGTAAATCTGTATTTTGCAGGCCACCTGCCTTAAAAAAAATTAATTACATGAGCAATAAAAAAAGAGGGAAGGAAAGACAGATATTCTATCTGCTGGTTCAACTCTACAGTAGCCAGGTCTGGGTCTGGCAAAAGCCAGGAGTCAAGAATTCCATTTGGATCTCCCATGTGTGACAGAAATCCTAGAACATACACTTGATCTTAGCCAAAAGGCTGAGAAGCGATAGGTTTGGTAATAACCACACAACGCTGTCCTTGTAGCATGAAACAGTCACGTATAATGTACAAAGAAATGGGTATGAATATGCACTAATAAAATTATGCTTACCAAAAGATGTATCTGGCTGGAAAAGGGTGTCAGAGTTTGCTGTCCCTACTCTAGAGTATTAACTCCAATAGGAACTCATAGAAACCATTAATAATAAAAAATTTTGTAGTAAATGTACTTCAAAAAGAGGTGACTTTAAATACATTAAGAGGCAAATTCTATGACTATTAAGAGTATTCAGAATACTACCATTTCACTAAGTAATTATAAATTTGACATCTGCTGTGTATCTGTACGTATTTTAGTAATCCTAATTAAGATAACTCACGTTTCAAGTTTTCAGTACACACATGTAGCAAATGGCTACCATGCTGGGCGGCAGAGGTCTAGAGGAACTAAGGTAGATATTTCTAATTTACAAATAAGGAAGCCGAGGCCATAAAGATACTACATGAAGTATCTAAGATCACAGGGTTAAGTGATGAAACCAGTGCCTCCATTACCTGACCTTGCGAATGTCCTGTTTTCCTGGCTCCTCACATTTCACTACTCACAGTCTATCTAAATGGCTTTGGACTAACTCATCAGTCTAAACCCTTTCAGTATCAAAAGCATGTGTTATCTATAAAACAGAATACATTAAAAAATCCTTTTAAGTGCTAGTGCTATGACACATCAGATTAAGCTACTGCCTGCATCTCATACAGGCATCAGATTGTGTCGTGGCTGCTCCACTTCTGATCCAGCTTCATGTTAATGTGCCCAAGAAAGCAGCAGAGGATGGCAGAATGCTCAGGCCCCAAACCTGCCTGGGAGACCCAGATGAAGCTCCTGGCTTTGGCCTGGCAGAGTCTTAGCTCCTGGGGAGCGAACACGTGGCTGGGAGATCTTGCTTTCCTTACTTCTCCCTCTGCCTTTCTAATAAGTAAATCAATACATAAAGAAGTAAATAAACAAGCAAATCTTAAAAAGGTTAAATAGTTCTGATTTTATTATCTTAAAGTAACTAAACAAGAAAATAATGCTGATCCAGATGGAATTTAATGTTATAAAAACTTCAAAATAACTATGTGGTCATACTTATTTGTTCCAGCCATCTCACTGCACTGAATAATTACTGTTAAAACTATTGAAGGAAATATGGAGCTGGGGTTGATCATTATTAGCCTTCTCGTCAATGTACAAAATAACCATGTATCAGACATTGTTTTAGGAGATATACAAACAGAATTGAGAAACACTAATAAACTGATTTAGTGGGGAGAAATGTAATGAGATGTTCAGAGAAATTCTTATCTTTAAGGGCTGTTCTTTTTAAAGATTTATTTATTTTTACTGGAAAGTCAGATTTACGGAGCAAAAGATATACAGAGAGAAAGCCCTTCCCTTCATTGATTCATTTCCCAAGTGACTGCAATGGCCAGAGTTGAGCTGATCTGAAGCTAGGAGCTTCTTCCAGGTCTCCCATGCGGGTGCAGGGTTCCAAGGCTTTGGGCCATTCTCTGCTGCTTTCCCAGGCCATAAGCAGGGAGTTGTAGGGAAGTGGAACAGCTGGGATACGAGCTGGCACCCACAAGGGATCCAGGGAGTGCAAGGCAAGGACTTTAGCCATTAGGCTATGGTGCTGGGCCTCTTTTTTATTCTTTCTTTAAAAACAAACAAACAAACAAAAAACCAATTTACTTATTTGTATTGCAAAAGCAAATTTACAGAGAGAATGATCCTCAATCTGTTTGTTCACTCCCCAAACGGCCACAACAGCTTGAGCTGAGCTGATGCCAAGCCAGGAACTTTTTCCAGGTCTTCCACGTGGCTGCAGGGTCCCAAAGCTTTGGGCTGTCCCTTCTGCTTTCTCAGGCTATGAGGAGGACAGGAAGTGGAAAGGAAGCTGAGCAGGTGGGAAACAAACCGACATCCATATGGGATCCCAGTGCTTGCAAGGTGGAAGATTAGCCAGTTTAGCCACTGTATTGGCCTTTTTTCCCCACCCCAAATGTGTATTTTTCTTGAAAAAGTTAGAGAAAGGGAAGGAGAAAGTGAAAAAGATCTTCCATCCACTGGCTCACTTCCCAAATGGCTGCAATGGCTAAGGCTGGGCTGATCTGAAGCAGGGTGTCAGGAGTTTCTTCTGGGTCTTTCACATGGGTATAGGTGTTCAAGCTCCTTCAGCCATCCACTGCTGTTGTCCCTGGCCATAAGAGGGAGATGGATTTGAAATGGAGCAGTCAGGACTAGAACTACTGTCCATATGGGATATTGGCACTGCAGGCTAAAGTTTAGTCAGGTGAACCATGGTGCCTCCCGCACCGTGCTTTAACACATGGATTTACTTAAAAAAAAAAAAAAAAAAAAAAAAAAAAAAAAAGCAACAAAATTTAAAAAATGCTTTTGCCAATTTGGTTTGCAAGTATCAAGTAATGCATTCTAACTAACTCACTTCTCAAAATAACCTGAGGTAGGTACAGTTTCCACTCTTGGTGGTTCACTCTCCCAGTGTCCATAGTAGGCAACAAGGCTGGGCCAGCTTACAGTAAGGAGTCAGGAACTCCATCAGACATCCAAGTACTCGGGCCATTATCTGCTGCCTCCTAGGCACATTAGCAGGAAACTAAAAATGAAGTTGAACAAGCCAACACAGGAATCAGCATTCTGATGTGAAATCTAGGTGTCTCAGGATATAGATGGTCTCATCTACTATGCCATGATGCTCATCTCAAAAAGACTTAACTTCCACACTTCTGATACAAGATTTTCAGAACACACTCGTCATTGCATGATTTTCTTCTACATATTAGCTACTGTATGACACTTGTTTAAACAATCTTTAATTTTGAAGGAAGAGACTAAAATTTTCCTGATACTTATCTGCTAGGTAGGTAGTCATCTGTGATAAAAAAGACAAATGGGGCCTGGCATGGTAGTCTACTGATGCCCATATGGGATGCTGGTGCCAGCAGGTGGAGGATTAGCTTGCTATACACTGTGCTGGACCCTTTTAAAATTTTTTTAAAAAAAGATTGACTTATCAGGGATGGGCCAGGAGGAAACCAAGGAACCGGGAGCTTCTTTGCAGTCTCTCACACGCGTATAAGGACTGTGGCAAACATACAGGAAACTGGAGTTGTAGACCAGGCTTAAAAGGCCCCCAGATGTAAGTATGTATTGTAGAAGGTAAAACAACACTATGTAAGCCATCTGGGCATTCATGTGCTCTATTTTGCTAAGAACTGCTTTGGCTTATGCCTGCCTGTTTTAAATGTCTGCTGCCAGGACCCGCTGCATTAGGTCAATGGTTAAATCTTCACCATGTAAGCACCAGGGTCCCATGTGGACGCTGGTTCATATCCCGGCTGCTCTACTTCCCATCCAGCACCCTGCTTACGGCTCAGCAAAACCAACAGAGGATGGTCCAAAGCCTTAGGCCCCAGAATCCACGTTAGACCTTGGAAGAAGCTCCCAATTTCTAAACAGCTTAGCTCCAGCTGTGCAGTCTCTGGGGTAATGAACCAGCACATGGAAGATCTCTGCCTATCCTCTTCATAAATGTGACCCGTCTTTCCAATAAAAATAAGTAACTCTTAGAAATAATTAAAGAAAAAAAAGAGTCTGCTGCCAGGGTATTATTTTGTTTTGGGTCTTCTACATGTTCATCATTCTGAAAGCAGCCATCCTGGGTCACAGGGCACTTGTTTAGATGAATATAATGTATTGTACCAAGGATGTCAGGGAGCCTTTGCTAATGTGAGTCATATATATCATATCACACATTTACTAGGAAATTTTTACTATACAATTTCAAAGTGATCATAATAAACATACCTATGCATATATCTATGTAAATAGTGACATTCTGAAAGAAAAACATTTTCATGTAAAGAATGGCATATTTCACAAATACTTTGTATCTGGCTTACAGTAGCTTCACATAGATGCTTTTGTATTAGATTTACTGTGATACGCTATTTTTGACCGAAGCATATGAACAAAGTGTGGCTATAAACACATGGATGTAGAATAGAAAAGGGGTGCTTCAACAGTTCTTTCAGATGACTGTGAGCATTTTTCCTTGAATGTATACTTACAGATCAGTGGTTTCAGGGAGTGGAGATCAGTGGAGAAGAGGGGGAACGTGGCTTTATAATTAGACTGTGACAATAGTTAACCAACTCTATAAACAATCTTAAAGCATACACTGGCTAACAAAAAAAGAAAACAAACAAACAAAAAAACCAATGTGGCTGGGGGTTAGAAAGGTTAAGAAATGAGACAAAAGACCATGCCACAGGCATAGCTTTTAAAGGGTTCTGCTCAAGATTCTGGAATATTTTCTAAAAACAGGAAGGCATAAAGTGTTTTAGGTATGGTGAGGAAAAAACAGGACACTAACACTCAACAAGTTGTAGTTTTTTAAAAAGTTGTTGCAATATGGAATCTGAAATAGCACCTGTGAACTTTCCATACTTTAGTACGATAAATCTAATTAGTTTACAATATGCAAGCACTGGTCAACTGGGAAATATTGGCTTAAAGTTATGATGATAATCTAAAACGTGAAACATTTTACTTGTTTTTCTACAAAATCATATTTGCTAATATCATAACTGATATCAGAAATCCTTTAGGTACTAAGACAGTGTCAAGCTTATAGCAGCAGATACAAATTTCCCAACATTTCTATTGTTTACTTGTAAACAGTTTTATCATTTTACACAAATATTATCAGTATATATATAATATATACGCACACACACTGATATATAAGGATCATCTTTAAGTTCAATTTTATTAATTTAAAAGGCACAGAGACACAGAGAGATATAGATCTTCTATAGATCTTCTATGTGCTGGTTCATTTCCCAAATGCCCTCAACAGCCAGGACAGCTGCTGTAGCTGAGGCAGGAATTTCACTGTGGTGTGGCAGGGACTCAGTACTTGAGCCATTGCCTGCTGTCCCAGGCACTCCAAAAGGGTGATGTGGGATCTCAAGCAGTGGCTTTTAATAAAATAATGATAATAATAGTTATTAGTTATAATAATAATAATCATTATTATTATCATCATCACCGTTTATTTACTTATTTAAAAGGCATAGTGAGAGAACATGAGAGAGAAGAAGGAATCTTCCATCTATGGTTCACGAAGGAATCTTCCATCTATGGTTCACTCCCCAAGAGGCTGTGAAGCCAGGATCCATAACCCTGTCCTGCTCAGGATTGCTGCAGGGTTGCAGGAGCCCAGGCATTTGCTCCAAATTCTGCTGCTTTCTCAGGGAGCTGGGTCAGAAGCAGAGGGGACTGAAACCAGCAACAATGTGGGGTGCCAGCATTACAAATGGTGCCACATTCCTATCCCAGGACAAAACACTTAAGAAACATCCAAGCATAAATAACCATGGCTGTACTGATGACCTCCAAATAAAACGGAAGCAACAAGTGACTAGTTCAGTTTTGAACTCACTGCATTTTTCCTTAAGACAACTATCACTCATGCGTCGCATACTTTATACATATTTCCCATTTCATAAACAGATGCATGCATTCACAGACTGAGACTTAATGAGAATAATTTTCACTGCAACAAGGGCACTGCTGGTGAAAGTACAGTTTGTTTGAACTGTCAGTGGAAGAACGTAAAGAATACAATGACTGCTAGCTTGTTGCCACTGCCTTCATTCCTGGCCAAAGAGCCGGTTTACTCACAACTGCTTTTGCACCATTAGTACATGCAGCAACACTGCTGTACCACTTTGAGCTCTACAGAGCGTGAAGGAGCATGGTTCACCAGCGTGTGCTTTTGGGCAATTCACTATTTTTCCTGGGCTATCAAAAACAAACAAACAAACAAAAACCAAACACCCTCCTACAGAGTTGACAAAAGGACTGCGATGTGAAAACCATTTTACACCGTGTGTAGCATCATCAAAATCTAAGCACTTGATAATAAAACTTACAATGAAGGGAAACAGTGGATAATCTTTGATTTTACCCTGAAAATCCACCTGGTGATGGCAAAATTTTATATAATTTGCTACTGTGGTTTCTCTTACCAGCAATCTTTACATATCTACCTTAATCCAGACTCTTCCAATCACAGATACCAAACTGCTTCATTAATCACAAAAGGTGCTGTCAGCTGCTCACATCTAGTCAGACCAGTCAAACTTATTTAGTATGTTCACATCAAGTATGCTGGAGCTTGCTTATTCGTTTCATGTGAACCATGCGGTCATCCCTCTCTGCTTCCAAAACTGCTCCTTTCTCCTACCCTTGTACACTCCTGAAATGAAACACTACACCAATTCAGTCTTCAATGGCTACCCAAGTAAAATAACCTTTCCTCCTGTTAATACCTGACACCTAACACCTTACGTTACCCTCTATCTTCTCTATTTTTTCCTAACTAGACTGTAACTTATTAAAAGGCAGACATTAACATTTCTCTTCATCTTTGGTATCAGCACAATGCATTCAGCCTGGCTCACGGTCCTGCTACGTGTACTCTACTCGACACCAGCATCAGTGAAGCACAGACCTGGAGACTTATGCTTTATAGACCTAGGATATAAAACTGGCAGGACAGGTCATTAACATCACAGCCTAGAGTACAATTACTCTACTGGCAAAAACCATACTTCTCCAATATGTGGTATTGAGAGTTAAACAATGTATAATAATGAATACTAAGCTGCATAAATCATCTATTTAAAGCACACAGAAACATACATTGTACAACATAAAAAAAGGACTGAAATGAGTTATTTGAGCTGAAACAATGCAAAAAACCTAAATTTTAGATCCCAGATGGCATAAAGGAACAAGAGCCCTGAGGCATAGCATGACTTTATTCAAGTCAAACTAGGGCTAGCATTTGGCCTCCTGGTTGGGATGCTGTGTGGGTCCTGGTATTTAAGCAAGCGCTGTCTCCAACTCCCAGTTCAGTTTCCTGATAATGCAGACGCTTGGAGGTAGCATTACTCAGGGCTCAGGTGGTTTAGCTCCTACCGCCCAAGTGGCCAACCTAGATTGAATCCTTGGCTCCTAGCTTCAGCTGAGCTCAGTCATGAACACTGTAAGCACTGGGGAATAAACCAGGAGATGGGAGCTCTGTCTCCTTTAAAAGTTAAGCTAGCCAACAAATAAAAGTTTTGTACTGAAAAAGCAAAAGCAAATGAAGGTGGTACTATCAGGTGATAAAAAGAACACAGATTTCAGTACCATAAGCTGGACTCAAATCCTACTCCAGAAATTTAATCAAATTATTGAACTCAGAAATCCATCTACACTTTGGATCCCTTATCTGTAAAATGGGATTATTACTGTCTGCCCAGTAGTTTTTGAGCAGATTAGAAAAAAAAAATAGGAATAGGGGAGTATATAGACTTGTAATACAAATGGGTCTGTATTACAACTGAACACATATTTTACAGATAATCAGTTATAACTTAAAACTCAAGCTTCCCACTTTAAGATTTATTCTTAATTTGAAAGTCATACAGTTCCAGAGAGAAAAGAGGAAGAGAAAAAGCTTCCATTTGTTAAGTTTACTGCCCAGAGCGCTGTGGTGTCAGGGTCTGTCTGTGCCAGACTGAAGAAAAGAACTTTATTCAGTTTTCTTACGTGGGTGCTAAGGGTCCAAACACTTAGGGCATCTTCTACTGCTTTCCCAGGACATCAACAGGGAGCTGGATCAGAAGAGAGTTGCTGGAGTTGCAGGCAGTGACTTCGCCTGCTTTGTGACAACACTGGCCCTGGGCTTCTCATTTTTAAGATAGGTTCTTGTGAGGGATGTGTGTTGTGGTACTGCTCTAAGCTGCTGGTTGGTATGCCTACATCCTATACCACAGGGCAGTTTGAGTCCATTCTTCTACTTTCGACCCAGCTTCTTGCTAATGAACCGTGAAAGGCAGCAAAGGATGGTCCATATACTTGGATTCCTGCTACCTACATCAAATTCTTGCTCTTGCGCGTCAGTCTAGCTCAAACCTGGTTTGTTGGGCATCTGGCGAGTGAACCAGAGTGTGGAAAGACATCTGTCACTCGGAAGGAAGGAAGGAAGGAAGGAAGGAAAGAAGGAAGGAAGGGAGCGAGGGAGGGAGGGAGGAAGGAAGAAAAAGTAGAGTGGCCTCTGGTGAGGATAAATAAAACAACGCCTATAAGGTCTTAAAAGTACATATAATGCTTATTAAGTTTTCTCTTTACTGGGTATATGTAGATAAATTCAATATATTCAAATACCCCCCTTGCACAATACCTACTGTATTATACTTCATACATGTCAACTATTATATATATATCAACAATAAGAAAATTCAGAACAATGATTATAAACATTAAAGTTTGATTTTATACTTTCTGATACTTTGTGAGCCAATGAGAACCTCCACTACCTTTTTATTTTTCCAGGATAATGTAGGGAGAAGCAGGACTAAGTATCAAATGCCCACTAACAGGAACTCCACAAGCAAGGGTACACCAGGTGGGCAATGTGTAAAGTGTTATCAGACATTTCAAATATTCACTCTGAAAACTCACAGTTCTTAAATTATATGCTCATTTATTAAAGTCATTTACCAATTTTCTACTTAGGGCAAAGATATAAATTTATTTCTTACAACTACCCTTTATTTTAAGCTATTTTACCTGCAGCTTTCTTGGCTCTAGATCAATTTCACTGGATTATGGAGGGGAGAACTAACTAACCACTTCTTCAAAAACACTTTGAAACTGCGAGCATTAAGAAACTGTAGTGGGACTGGCATTATGCCAATCTATGACAGTGGCAACCAATATGGATGCCAGTTCATGACCTGGCTGCTTCATTTCTGACCCAGCTCTCTGTTCAGGCACCTGGGAGCGCAATGGAAGATGGCCCTAGCACTAGGGCTTCTGCACCCACATGGGAGACAGGATGAAGCTCCTGGCTCTAGCTCAGCATCGGCTATTACAGATATTTTGTGAGTGAATCAGTGGAAACATTTTTTCCTGTGTTTCTCCTCCTCCCTGTTACTCTTTTCAAATGAATAAATCAAATAATTTTAAAATCACTATTCTGGGGTGCTGGGACTGCTGCACCCTGGTTGGTGGAAACCAGTTGCTCACCTGTGGTGGTTAATGTTTTCCTCCCTGAGCGGGGTTATTAAACACGCATAGAGTAAAAAGGACAAGGCAATTCAGTTTATAAAATGGAATTCAGGGGCCAGTGCTGTCGTATAGCAAGTTAAGCCTCCATCCTAAGTGCTGGCATTCCCATACAGATGTTAGTTCAAGTCCTGGATGCTGCACTTCCAATCCAGTTCCCTGCTATTGTGAAAGCAGTTTAAGATGGTCCAAGTAGTTGGGTCCCTATATCTATATGAGAGACCTAGATATAGCTCCCAGCTCCTGAAAGATATCTTTTCTCTGCTGTAACTCTGCCTTTCAAATAAAATAAACCTTAAGGAAAAAATATTCAATAAAGTTTCTCCACACTAGAAGTTGTTTGCCTACTTCATAATATATTAGGTAAAAGTTCATCATTTCTAACATTGGCAACCAGAAAATTAATAAAACCCCAGGAATGGACCCATGTATAGGATACAGCAGACTGTCTTGCTGGGAAAACCTAGCTGATCTCTTATTAGTCACTTGGAACCCCATGTTGTGGTGCAGTGGACTAAGCTGACACTTTCGATGCCAGTACTTTTTTTTTTTTTTAAATCTTACTTAATTTATTAGGGTACAAAGGGTCAAGGGCTACAAGGTGAAAATGGGTAATACCATTGTTTCCACACTAATATTATCATTTTCCCCTGTATCAGGGGCCAGGGGAGAAACAAAGGGAAAAGCCCCACCCAGTCTCCCACCCATCCCATATCCCCAACGGGAGGAATGCTCTGAGGGTCCTGCTCAAACAGTTTTGATAGTTCATCTGTTCTGGTTTGCTGCCAATTTCTCAGTTCCAATCACAATGAAACCTATTCAGAGTCTCTTCATGGTTGGGGTTCTAAGATCAGCAGTTCAGTTGGAGGGATCTCCTAAGAAACTTCATCTGAGATGATCCCAGGCCTGATTCTTGCGCGAGTTTGCTAGTACAGAGTCCAACACCGTCCATCACACAAATCCGCTTATGCACATGCTGGTCGTTGGGAGTGCTGAGTTCGTTCTGTTTCCAGCCCTGTCTTCCTTGTGAACCAATGGGTGTTGTAGTCCAGCTCAATCCTACCCACTTCATACTCGGTCCTCATGCAAACCGGTTGGAGCTGCAGCCTAGTTGGGGCGAGTCCCCATAACCCTCACCAGTTCTGCCCCTACGCTGGTTCCCATGCTTGCCAGTATGCACCACAGGTTTGTCCAGTCTGTCCCACATCCCATTTAGCTCTCGCACATGTCACTGAAGCCCAGCTCAACCCAACCAACCTACTATCCAGCCCACACACCTACTGGCAGGTGCCCTTCTGTATAGCCACCCCTGTCCTGGTTTTCGTGCTGTCCAGTGAGAGTGGTAGCCCCGAGGGAGGTGCCCACTATTTCCCTTCTAGGCCACGCCCACTCCGAGATTATGCACTCTCCAGGTAGTTCTGGCATTTGACTTGACAGAATTAGCTTCCAGTGCCAGCCTCTGCCAGCTAGTGCTGCGGTTAGCCCAACCAACCCTCACCCACTCTAGTTTTTGCTTGCACCAGGTGGAACAGTCAGCCCACTGTGGCCCTTCCCTTATCTAACTCACATGAGGCCCACAGGTGTTATAGCCCTGCCTATTCTGATCTGCCCCCATCCAGACTCACGCTTTCCAATGGAAGTAGCTGTCCAGCACAGGAGCCCACATTCCCCTGTCAGCTTTGCCTCCTCACCCTGATTATCACATGTGCTGTTTGGGCGCTGCAACCACATCTGGTACTGATGCCAGTACCTTTTATCAGAGATTCAAGTACTGGCTGCTCTGCCTTTGATCCTAGCTAACATGCCTTGGAAAAGAGTGGACGATGGCCTAATTACTTAGGTCTCTACCACCAATTTCAGCCTTTTGGAAAGTGAACCAGGGGATGGAACCTCTCATCCTCGATACCCTGCCTCTCTGTAACTGTTCCCTTTCAAACAAATTAATTAGTAATCAGTATAGAGCATTTTCTTTTGTGGCATGCAGTCACATTGTGTCTAATAAGTAAACGATTATGTCTCTACCAGAACAGAAATTTCCCTTAGCAATAACACTGGACAACTTCCACTAAAGTTTTTAATGCTAGTAGTATTTTGTTAACAGGATAATGCAATTTTGTTTGAACAAGATATACATACCTGGAGCCTTACTCATACAAAAGATGTTCAACTCAAGAATAAATTGTTTTTGGTATAGAGAATATTTCATACTGCCTCAGTGTTAAAACATTTGGTGATATATCCTTTCTTTAAAAATAAATACAAACTCTTACCACCAGGTCACCATGATTCAGATTTCTCAGTTTTACTTAAATGGGAATATACATACAGTCTTATGAAAAAGAAAAGCATAATTATAATGTCACTCTCTTTACTAAGACTTCTTATATAACTCCATATGCTCCCAAACTTACCTTCTCATTTTTCTTGTCTGTCTCTGGTGGCTGCTTTGCTGTGACACTTCGAGGAGTGCGGGCCACATCATCCTCAGCCACATCAACGGTCCGTCCATTTGGCTGCACAAACAAAAAGGGCATCACGTCAGCACCATGCCCAGCAGATCGACCAGTGTGACACTCAGGAGAAATTATAAACTACAGTCAAATCTTACCTCTGATGCTAACCAAAAGGGCTTTGCGCAGTAATGTCATCTCAAACATGGTGGACTACCGCCCCTAAACATGCTTTGTATTACAAATACAATTAACTTAAGAGTAAAATTTTGAACTAGTTTTTCTTAAAAAATTTATCCGAATATCAAACTCTCTTACAAAAGTAATGGAACAGAGGCAGCTAAAAGGAAAAAAAAAACTATATTTGTATCCAGATGAATTAACTTTGTAATCTCAGAACATTTTGCTTATCATCTTTGAGCCTTATTCTACATGTACAAAATCACAGCTTTGATCTAAACTACAAACACTTCCTATTTTTAAAAAGACTTATTTTTATTTGAAGGGCAGATTTTACAGAGAGGAAAAAAGAGAGATCTTCCATCTGTTGGTTTGCTTCCCAACAGGCCACAAAAGCAGGAGCTGAGCTGATCTGAAGCCAGGACTAGGGTTCCCTCTCCAGGTCTCCCATGTAGGTGCAGAGGCCCAATGACTTGGGTTATCTTCCCCTACCTTCCCAGGTCAAAACCAGGGAGCGTGACAGGAAGTGGAACAGCTGGGATATGAACCTATGATTCCATGGGACGCTGGTGCCACAGGCAGAGGTTTATCTTACTATGTCATGACATTAGTCCCAACAAACTTTTTCTATGTAGGGCCACAAAGAAATATTTTTGGCATTGTGGGCCAAATTATCTCTGTTATAGCTACTCAACTCTTCCAGAGCAGCACAGAAATAGCCATACATGACACAGAAACAAACACTGATTTCCAACACCTCCTGCAACTCTAATTTAATGTCTCTACTCTTCCGGGATGAAGCCTTATCTATACATTGGACTGGCTTAAAGAGGCTACACTTCAAACTCTGCTAACATCCCTAAAATAAAATGACAGCATTTAAAGATGTTCATGAGCAGTCTGTGATTTCCCAAACTGCCTTTTAATCAGTATTCTTTTTCTTCTTTTAAATACATATTTCTGAAACTTATAACCAGTAATGTATGCATATTGAGGATGGAGAAAAAAGGGATTATTCTCCCCCCCTCGAGCCTACTACCTGTTCTCCCCACTTGTGCATTCTTCTCACACTCAATACCACACAAGTAGTAAATCAATGTAGTTATATAAAGTTTTAAGTACAATTAAAAAAATTTATTACTTTTATTAGAAAGGCAGATATACACAGAGGAGGAGGGACAGTGAGAAAGTTCTTCTGTCCGATGATTCACTTCCCAGGTGGCCACAACAGCTGGAGCTGAGCCCATCTGAAGCCAGGAGCCAGGAACTTTTTCCAGGTCTCCCACGAAGGGCAGGGTCCCAGGGCTTTGGACCATCCTCAACTGCTTTCCTAGGCCACAAGCAGGGAGCTGGATGGGAAGCGGGGCCTCTGGGACACGAATGGTGCCTACATGGGATCCCTGCATATGCAAGGTGAGGACTTTAGCAACTAAGCTACTGTGCCAAGCCCTTAAGGGTGCTGGTTCTTTTTTTTTTTCCTAACAATTACATTATTTTTTTTTTAAGATTTATTCATTACAAAGCCAGATATACAGAGAGGAGGAGAGACAGAGAGGAAGATCTTCCGTCCAATGTTTCACTCCCCAAGTGAGCTGCAATGGCTGGTGCTGTGCCGATCCGAAGCCGGGAACCAGGAACCTCTTCCAGGTCTCCCACGCAGGTGCAGGTTGCAGGGTCCCAAGGCTTTGGGCCGTCCTCGACTGCTTTTCCAGGCCACAAACAGGGAGCTGGATGGGAAGTGGAGCTGCCGGGATTAGAACCGGCGCCCATATGGGATCCCGGCATGTTCAAGGCGAGGACTTAAGCTGCTAGGCCACGCCGCCAGGCCCCTTAAGTACAGTTCTTGCAGAAGACTTCTATTAGAATGCCTCCCAAGTATAGCAAAATTACCCAAGAAAAAGTTACAAATGTTCAAGAGATTTCTGTTCGGCATCTGTTTAAACTGATCAGGCATGCAGTTGGGAAAGACACCATTTACATTCTGAAACACAACTGCAGGCATTCCAAAGATCTGTGGCAGAAATCAAAACAAAAGCTGTTTTCAAGCAGCTCAAATTTCTAACTAACTCAAATTTAATCTGCTGTCTTAACCAACTCATTAAAGCCACACCGTGGATACTAAACCGGGTTCTTTGTTCTGTTCTGTCACTTCAACGTTGCCTCTTCTGATCTTCTGGATGTATGAGAGATCTTCAGAAAGTTTGGGGAGTTGCAGAAATTTAGTTTAGAGGTGCAGGCAATGGTTCTGAAGCCTATATCCCATCCTGGAGTATCTGAGTTGGAAATCTGGTTCCAGGTCCTGACAAACATAAATGACTACAGCTCAAAGCACTAGGCCCCTGCATCCCTCATGCAAGACCTGAGCTGCTGCAAGCTTATAGGGAGTGAGCCAGCAAATGGCAGCTCTCCTCAGTCACTCAAAACATTTAAAGTTCACAGAAATGCCTATTATGAAAAAAACATGCCTGGATTAAAAAAAATTGAACACCGAAATAAATTCCATTTTTCATGAACTTTTAAAAGAAAAGATTTATTTTTATTTGAAAAGCAGAGTTAAAGACAGAGAAGACTCCCCAAATGCCTGCATTAGTCGGAGATGGGCCTAGTCCAAAACCAGGAGCAAGGAGCTTCTTCTTTTTTTTTTTAAAAAGATTTATTCATTTTATTACAGCCAGATATACAGAGAGGAGGAGAGACAGAGAGGAAGATCTTCCGTCCAATGTTTCACTCCCCAAGTGAGCCGCAATGGGCCGGTGCGCGCCGATCCGATGCCGGGAACCTGGAACCTCTTCCGGGTCTCCCACGCGGGTGCAGGGTCCCAATGCATTGGGCCGTCCTCAACTGCTTTCCCAGGCCACAAGCAGGGAGCTGGATGGGAAGTGGAGCTGCCGGGATTAGAACCGGCACCCATATGGGATCCCGGCATGTTCAAGGCGAGGACTTTAGCCGCTAGGCCACTGTGCTGGGCCCGAGCAAGGAGCTTCTTACATTCTGCTAGGTGGCTGCAGAGGTGCAAGGAGTTGGGCCATCCTCTAGCTGCTTTCCTAAGCCACTGGCAGGGAGCTGGGCTGAAGTGGAGTAGCTGGGACTTGAACTAATTTCCATGTGGGATGCCAGTGCTGCAGATGGAGGCTTTATGTTTACGCCACGTTGCTAGCCCCTTTCATGCACTTCTGAAGTACTCTCAGAGTGTGGTAGTTCACAGAGAGAGGAAGCAAGCAAAGTGGACCCTGGGCTTTATACTGGGTTAACACTTTCCTTGTCTATTCTCATAGGCTATTTTTTCGTTCATACTATTCTCTCTAGCCAAACTTACCCTTTCTGGTGTTCTATGGTTAGCTTCACCTTCTAGCCTTACACTATCGTAACAATCCTGCAGCTCCAATTCTACAGTCTTCCACATCTTCAAATGCCAGTTCCCAAGGGTTACATCTACAAAACTGTACTTACCTACTCTTTCCTGGAACTTCTGCATCAGTCATTTATATACCACCTCCAGTTTACTCATGCAAATCACTACACGGAATCACTTTATTTTACTAAATGTTAAAAGCTCTGGGGACTGACTCCAGCTTCCTGTCAATGCAGACGCTGACAGGCGTTGGCAGAAGAGCCAACACTGGGTTCCTGTTATCAATGAGGGAGACCTCAATTGAATTCCCACCTCCGGCTTTAGCTCCGGCTGTTGCAGGCATTTGGGAACTGAAATGGGATAAGAGCTCTTGGATTGTGTCTCTCAAAACAAAACAAAAACTCAAGACTTTCAAAACCTTGAAAAGCAGCACGCTAATCAATAGTGAGGAAATGCAGTAATAGTTAAGTGTTTCGTGGGTTTACTGCTGTTCCTGGCTTCCAAGATCAGCAGGAATTAGTGAAGGTCTTTTATATTTTGCCTGACAGAATGCAACAAAAAGATGAAAAGTGCCATCATATAACCAAACGGAACCAAATTCTAGAACGTTCGCAAAGGTCATTTGGCCTAATTTTCAGCAGAAACTTCTGATTCTAAAGGTGAACTTTAAAACCAACAAAGTTCCTGATTTGTGGTAACTAACATACAAAGTACATTGTGTGTGTGTATATATACAGTGAAAGTGAGATTTTATGTCTACGGCCATACCACCCTGAACGCGCCCGATCTCGTCTGATCTCGAAAGTGAGATTTTATTACTGCTTGCCTATACTCTTGAGAAACAGGCCTCTCCCCTCAACTTACTGTTTAATTCCTTACTTAGTGGAGGGTTAGATTTGTGGTTGTAAAATATACTGAAATCATGTCACTATAACAAGAAAAAAGGGGAGGAGGCGGCAGAGCGAGAGCATGGCAGTATCATTATGCTCCTAAATCTGTATATATGAAATACAGAAAATCTGTTCCCCTTATGAAAATTCTTTAGAAAACTGAATTAAAGAAAAAAAAAGAAAGAAAGTATAACTCACTGGGAAAACTGAAACATTCTCTGAATGGACTTTACTATCCTGAACATGCTACTGAAATCAGGAGATGTATGTATAGTAAAAATCAAGCAGCTGCACTCATTATCCTTGAATAATTCACTCCTCTTTGAACCTAGAAATTACTCTGGTATAAAATTAAGAATATATTTTTTTTTTACCTATCACTTAGGAGTTTTGTCAAATGATGATTACTGTTTCAATAGTTAAATGTATTAAGAGAAATTTATTTAGTCCAATAATTAATTTTTCCATTAAACTCTTGACATGTCATTTTGTTGCTTCATTCAGCATTTAGCTTAAAATGTAATTTTCAAGGACTAGCACTGGGGCCTGGCGTGGTGGCTTAGTGGCTAAAGTCCTGCTTTGAACGCACCAGGATCCCATATGGGTGCCGGTTCTAATCCCGGTGACCTAGGTCCCCATCCAGCTCCCTGCTTGTGGTCTGGGAAAGCAGTCGAGGACGGCCCAAAGCCTTGGGACCCTGCACCTGCGTGGGAGACCTGGTTCCTGGTTCCAGGCTTTGGATCAGCTTAGCCCCGGCCGTTGCAGTAACTTGGGGGATGAATCATCAGACGGGAGATCTTCCTCTCTGTATATCGGACCTTGCATTAATAAATCTTAAAAAAAAAAAAAAAAAAAAAAAAAAAAGACTAGCACTGTTTGTCTTAGGTTTACAATCTACTAAGGAAGAAGACACTCAAAAAGAAAACAAAGTGCTGAGGCACGGTAGGTTAAGCTTCTACCTGTGGCTCCTGTGTCCCATAAGGACACTGCTTCATGTCCTGGCTGTTCTACTTCCGATCCCACACCGTTAATGGTCTGGTAAAGCAGTGGAGGATGACTGAAGCGTCTGGGCCCTGCACCCATGTGAAAGACCCAGAGGTGGCTCCTGGCTTCAGGCTCACCTTGTCAGTGCAGACATGTGCAAAATGATGCAGTGGATGCACGAGCTCTTTTCTTCTTTTTGTAACTGTGCCTTTCAAAAAAAAAAAGCTTAAAACAAACAAACAAAAAAAAGTAAACAGGGCCTAGACCAGTAGCCTAGCTGCTAAAGTCATTTCCTTGAACATGCTGGGATCCCATAAGGAGCCGGTTCTAATCCTGGCCACTCTGCTTCCCAACCAGCTTCCTGCTTGTGGTCTGGGAAAGCAGTCAAGGATGGCCCAAAGCCTTGGGACCCTGGCCTTCATGGGAGACCTGGAAGAAGATCCCGGTTCCTGATCAGCTCAGCTCCGGCGGTTGTGGCCACCTGGGGAGTGAATTAGGGGATGGAAGATCTCCTCCCCGCCCCTGCCTCTCTCTCCTACTCTCTATATAGCTGAGTTTCCAACAAAACAAAAATCTTTAAAAGTTTAAAAAAAAAATCTTTAAAAATATTCAAAAATTACCCTAAAAATTTTAAAAAGTAAACAGATAAGCAAATAATTCACAAAGTACGACAACTAATAAAAGTAAATAAGATGTAGAGACAGAAAACCAGGGAAGGTGACTTAAGGTCAGATCTAAGGACTGTTGACAATAGTGAGGGGGAACGTTTCAGACATAGTAATAATACCCCATGCAAAGGCACTGGATTGTGAAAGAATCAGAACTGAAAAGATCAGCGTAGTTGGAAATACTCAATAGGAGGAAACAGATCAAAAATCAGCTTGGAAAGAAATGCAGGTCCCAGTTTATATAGGCCATGGAAAGGAGTTTAGATTTGAAGTGCAAAAGCTAGGAGGTATAATTCTGATACTGGCTGTGATTGATTTTTAAGACTCTCCACCAGTCTCTTGATACAGGTTTGGAGACAGTCAAGCAGAGGCTATTGCTGCACTTCAGATGAGCCAAGAAGGTTCAAGCAGGAAGAAACAGTAGTCTAGATGCAGACAAATCCCACTGTTGATTCTGCATCGGTAAATGTGCCTACTCACTAAAACTTCTAGCTTCTAAGTCAATACCGAAAGTGCTTTGTGATCATTTTTGGACATAGACAATGCAACAGCAAGTCAGGCAATGCTGCCTTATTCGCAACTCTCAAAACTGTAAAAACATCATTTATAAGGTCTAAGCAATGTCACATAATTTGCACTCTTTATGCTTTCAGTTGGTGATTTCACTTGTTTTTTTTAAAAAGCTTTGTTTAATTTGAAAGGCAGTTAAAGAGAGAGGGCAAGACAGATAGAGAGATCTTCCCTCTGCTGCTACAATCCTCAGATGGCTGCAGTGGCCAGGGTTGAATCAGGCCGAAGCCAGAAGTTTCATCCTGGTCTCCCAAAGCACTTGGGCTATCTTCTGCTTTCCAAGAATGTGAGTAGGGAGACAGATCAGAAGTGGAACACTTGGGACTTGAACTGGCACTCATATGGAATGTGGAGGCTGCAGCCAGTTGCTTAACTCATTACACAACAGTGCCAGCCCCTGCTTCTCTCTTTTCTTCTTTAAAAAACAGGTTCATTTATTGATCTGAAAGATAAAATGATAAGCAGCAATACAGAAAAAGTGATCTTCTATTCTCTGGTTCATTCCTCATGTATCTGCATTAGACCAGGCCAAAGCCAGGAAATCCATACAGGTCTTCCAAATGGATGGCAGGAACCCAAATACTAGGGCCACTGCCACTGCCTGCAAGGTGAACCAGCAGGAAGCTGACTGGAAAGCATAGGGTAGCTGGGAGTCAAGCCAGGTGCTGTGCTACAGGACATAGGTGTTCCAAGGGTGGCTAAAGGGCTCCTAAAGCATTAGAAGGCCACACTGTACTTTATGGAGAAAATATGCCCATGCAAGAACTTCATTCATGCATGAATTCTAGTACTGTTGGACAAGATGCCCATGCTAATCAACCAACTACATTAAAGTAAGCTGTCTAAAAAGATAAAATTTTATATTGAGTGGTTGGGGAAAATATTGTCACAAGTGGCCCGCCAAGAAACTCAGCTCGCAATTCCCTTATGAACACCAGTTCCCCACTCATTAATTCAGTGTCTGTGGTGACTTTACAGAGCATAACTACTTCAAATAATGAAAAGCAGCTGTACTGATCTGTTCCCTACTGTTTAAAATGCTAGCCTGGGAGTTAGGGAAGGCTTCACAGCTGAAGCAGCACTGCAGATTGGACTTAATAGCAAAAATTGGTAAAGAGCTAAAAAGAAAGGACCTCAAACCAAAGAAAAGAATGCAAACAACACGACACATACAAACTAGCTAGGCAGGCATTTTTACTTTAGGAGTAATGTTGAGAAAAGCCAAAGGTAGGCTTAGAGAATAAGAGGTTTTAGAGCAGTATCATGGACTTTGAATTTTATTCCAATAGGTTATAGAGATAAATTACCGAAAAGATGCCACCATAAAAACTCACAGGGTTCAGAATTGGGCTTCAAAACATTGGGCTTGCATGAGTGGATAGGAAAGCCTGGTAAAAGCAGGAAAACCAGTAAGGATGCCGTTCTAAGAGCGTAAGCAAACAGTAATAACAGGCCTAAAGTAGGACACTGTCAGTACACACAGAACAGCAGTAATGACCTCAAAGCACACGATCACTGCAGTAACTTACTGGTTATAGAAAGTCAGACTTCACAAAATTATAGCTCAATGGGATGTGTATTTATCTTCCAGGACGAAAATAAAAATGTGTTCATATAGTTGTTTACTAGGCAAAAAAGAACAGCAATACATTTATTTGGAAGCTGGAGGTACAGAGAGAGCAGAGACAGAATCTTCTCCTCACTGGTTCACTCTTCAAATGGCTGCAATTGCCAGGGCTGGCCAGGCCAAAATCAGGAGCCCAGAGCTTCTCCTGGGTCCCCCAGGTGGGTGCAGGAGTCTAAGCACCAGGGTCCTCATGTGCCATTTTCTCAGGGTATCAGCAGGAGCAGGCAGGACTCAAGCCCACGCGCCTATGTGATGCTGGTATTGCAGGGGAAGGTTAAGCCTGCTACATCATAATGTTGCCCCATGTCTTTTTCTTTCCATTTTTAAAACATGTATTTTTTTTTCAATGTGAAAGAGACAAACAAGTGGAGACACAGACCTTTTAGCTGCTGCTTCACTCCACAAATGTCCACAGCAGCCAGAGCTGTACCAATGAAGCTAGGAACCTGGAACTCCATATGGGTATCACAGGCACTTGAGTCATCCTCCAAGACGCACCAGCAGGGACCTGAACTGGCACTCTGATATGGGATGTTGGTGTCCCAACAGCCACTAACCTGCTGTGCCATAATACTCAGCCAAGCAATGATTTTTCCCTAAGTGCCAAGCACTTTGCAAGGTTGCACGGTAGCAAGCAAAAATCTTTAATTTCCTGAATAAGAGAAATACTGACAATTTCATTATGGCAATTCTTCATGAAAATTCCTACACTAATATAAAAATAACTTGCTCACTAAAACAAATTTTCTTTGAGGCCAACCTGATTATGTGCTTCCAGTTGACATTCAAAATAATTTTTTTTAAAGATTTATTTATTTTTATTACAAAGTCAGATATACAGAGAGGAGGAGAGACAGAGAGGAAGATCTTCTGTCCGATGATTCACTCCCCAAGTGACTGCAACGGCCGGTGCTGTGCCAGTATGAAGCCGGGAACCAGGAACCTCTTCCAGGTCTCCCACATGGGTGCAGGGTCCCAAGGCTTTGAGCTGTTCTTAACTGCTTTCCCAGGCCACAAGCAGGGAGCTGGATGGGAAGTGGAGCTGCTGGAATTAGAACCGGCACCCATATGGGATCCCGGGGCTTTCAAGGCGAGGACTTAAGCTGCTAGGCCATGCTGCCGGGCTCCAAAATAATTTTTAAAAAAGGATTTATTTTTATTGGACAGGCAGATATACAGAGAGGAAGAACTGCTGTCTGCTGGCTGACTCCCCAAGTGGTCAGGGCTGATACGATCCAAAGCAATGAGCCAGTAGATTATTCTGGGTCTCCCACGTGGGTACAGGGTTCCAAGGCTTTGGGCCATCCTCTATTACCTTCCCAGGCCACAAACAGGAAACTGGATGGGAAGTGGAGCAGCTGGAATATGAAACAGTGCCCAAATGGGATCCTAGTGGTTGCAAGATGAAGATTTAGCCACTAGGCTATTGTACCAGGTCCCAAAATAATTTAATAATTGTTAAAGACTAGGTATTTCAGCTATCATAGTCATGTAAGTCATTACTCAGATTAAAAGTCAAGGGAGGGGCCAATGCCTGCAACATTAGCATCCATATGGGCGCCTGTTGAGTCCCAGCTGCTCCAGTTCAATTCAGCTTCCTCCCAGCTCATGGCCTGCAAAAGCAGTGGAAGATGACCCAAGTCCTTAGGACCCTGCACCCACGTGGGAGACCCAGAAGCTCCTGGCTTCAGATGGGTTCAACTCTAGTCCAATGGGCCTTTTAGGGAGTGAACCAGTCAGTGATGGAAGCAGGCTCTCACGGTAACTGCCTTTTAAAGAACACTAAGTGTTCAAAACAAAAGTCAAGTGAAAAAATATTAACAAAGCACCTACCGAATGTACACACTGAGCTAGGTGTTATGGAAAATACTTATGGCATTAGCAAATTCCAAAATGCCAAGAACTGTACCCAGCGTGTCTTCCTCTTCAATTTTAATGAAGGATCAAACTTCAATTCATATCCTGAAATACCTATCCAAGATTTTATTAGAGGATAAAATCAAATCAATGAAGAATTTCAAAAACGCTTATGACTAGAACGAAATACAAATTTTAAAAATGATATACTACCTACTCTTTAGATAAATAGTTAAAACCAATTTTAAAAATTGGAGTTGTAAAACGGCACAGATTAAAACTAAAAGCTGGAATAAAACGATGAATATACAATTATACTTAGGAATTATATATATATATATATATATTTTTTTTTCATTTTTATTACAGCCGGATATACACAGAGGAGGACAGACAGAGAGGAAGATCTTCCATCCGATGTTTCACTCCCCAAGTGAGCCGCAACGGGCCAGTGCGCGCCGATCCGAAGCCGGGAACCTGGAACCTCTTCCAGGTCTCCCACGTGGGTGCAGGGTCCCAATGCATTGGGTTGTCCTCGACTGCTTTCCCAGGCCACAAGCAGGGAGCTGGATGGGAAGTGGAGCTGCCGGGACCAGAACCGACGCCCATATGGGATCCCGGGGCTTTCAAGGCGAGGACTTTTGCCGCTAGGCCACGCCGCCCAGGCCCGGAATAATATATTTTTTAAAGAGTTACTTATTTTTATTGGAAAGGCAAGTCATATTTATGGAGGAGAGACAAAGATCTTCCATCTGCTGGTTCACTCACTCCCTAAATGGCCACAACTGCTGGAGCTGAGCTAATCTGAAGCCAGGAGCTTCTTCCAGGTCTTCCACCCTGGTACAGGATCCCAAGGCTTTTGGCTATCCTCTACTGTTTTTCCAGGTGTTAAGCAGGCAGCTGGATGGGAAGTGGAGCAGACAGGACACTAACCAGCGCCAATATGGGATCCCGATGCTTTAAAAGAGGTAGGATTAGCCAAATGAGCTATCACATCAGGCCCAGTACAAAGTTCTAACAAAAGCTCTTTTAATGAAGCTGGTTTATACTGAATTAAAATAAGCATAACCTAAGATAACAAAATGAGTGTAAGATGAGAAATGACTCTACTTGGAAAGCTTATATTTTGGTTCAAGTGATTTTCAAACTAATAGGCAAGCACTGAGCAAGACAGTGTGCTAAAAACGCAGGTGCCCGGTGGGTGAAGCACACCAAGCCTCTGCCGGGCAGAGCTTGGGCATCAGCTTGAGACTACTACTCCACTACTTCCTCCCTTTCTCCTTTTTAAAAGATTTCCTTGTTTTTATTAGAAAACCAGATATAAGAGACAGAAAGATCCTCCATCTGCTGGTTTACTCCCCAAGTGCTACAAAGGCCAGAGCTGAGCTGATCTGAAGTCAGGAGCCAGGAGCTTCTTCCAAGTCTCCCACATGGGTGCAGGGTCCCAAGGTTTTAACAGGCCACAACCAGGGAGCTGGATGGGAAGTGGAACAGTCATGACATGAACCAGAGACCATGGGGGTTCCTGGTGGTTGCAAGGTGAGGACTTGAGCCACTAGATTACTGCACTGGGCCCGCTACTCCACTTCTGTGCCAACTCTCTAACATACCTAGGAAAGCAGCAGATGACCCAACTCTTTGGCTCCTGGCTTTGGATTGGCCAGACCTGGCTGTGGTGGCAGTCTGGGTAGTGAACTAATGAACGGAAGGTTTCTTTCTATAATCGTCTTTCAAATAAAAATACTTACAAAAACAGAAACAAACCAAGTAGACCCCAGGTTGGCGCTGTGGCAGGCAAAGCTGCTGTCAGCAGTGACAGCATGCTGTGTGTGGGCCCATTCAAGTCCTGGCTGCTCCACTTCCAGTCTAGCTCCCTGCTGATGGTCTGGGAAAGCAGAAGATGGCCCAAGTATTCGGGCTGCTGCACCCTCTGGTGTACTGGCATACTGTACTATTTAGGGGATGATAATGGGAAAAGTCTGTATGTATGTAACAGATGCAATTTTTTTTCTTGAATAT
Organism: Ochotona princeps; assembly: GCF_030435755.1. Taxonomy (NCBI): domain Eukaryota; kingdom Metazoa; phylum Chordata; class Mammalia; order Lagomorpha; family Ochotonidae; genus Ochotona; species Ochotona princeps. The sequence goes on from NC_080840.1 coordinate 34,570,584, forward strand.
TTTCAACCAGGAGTTAATTGTGTGGATATAGTATCACAGAGGGCTGACTGTATATAATTTCTCCCAGGGGCCCGGTGTGACAGCATAGTGGCTAAAGTCCTCGCCTTGAACGTGCCGGGATCCCATTTGGGCGCCGGTTCTAATCCTGGTAGCCCCACTTCCCAAACAGCTTCCTGCTTGTGGCCTGGGAAAGCAGTCAAGGATGGCCCAAAGTTTTGGGACCCTGCACCTGTGTGGGAGACCCGGAAGAGGCTCCTGGCTTCGGACTGTCTCAGCTATGGCCGTTGCAGCCGCTTGGGGAGTGAACCATTGAACGGAAGATCTTCCTCTCTGTCTCTCCTTTCTCTGTTTATCCGCCTTTCCAATAAAACAAATACATAAATCTTGAAATAATAATAATTTCTCCCACAACAGGAATTTTAAGCCCTATTAAGAGAAACTGAGCTTTGTTTTTGTATTTATCCCCTTTCAGTAAGGCACAGGAATACTTTACTACTTCTTACTGCCTTCAATCTGTAAGCAGCATTTTCCTTTTCTCCAAGTACTGAGCAGGGCAAAGAGTGAATCCTGAATAAATGGCAATTGCCTCATAATCAAATATAAGACCAACTTAGTGGGCCACAAATATGAGTAAAGAAAAACAGAACAGTTTAATATTTATGTCATAATGCAAAATGCATTTCTTACTGTGCGTTGCCATCAGAACAAGTATGAAAGTCAATACTTCATGAATACTGATGAAGCTAAAGTTCTTCAATAACTCCTCAACATCTGGCAAGCAAGGACACTTTCGCATTTAATCTAGTTTTCCCAAGCTCTACTCTTCAAAGTTAATACTAACTTTCTTACCCATGCCTCCCTCCTCAGGGAGGAGGCAGCGAGCCCCGCGACTAAGGAGCATTCTGCTGAGCGCACACACCCGCGGGAGTAGCTGAGTCATCTGTTAGGACGCACTTCAGAGGAGCTCTTGGAGCACCTGTCTCTGAAATTCTAGATGGCCCAAAGAAGGCTTCGAAATGTTCATAACCTGCTCCATGCACACAGGTCTTAGGATTCATGAAGTGGTCTTTCAAGATCACCTTTCTCCTTCACCTTGGAACCGGACTCTGTATTTTGATCACAAAAATCACTTTCTGGGAAGCCCTGGCACTCTCTACCCATTTTAAAATCATGCTTCTAATTAATGGGCTTCGGCTTCTTCTACTACTACCATAGACATGAACAAAATTAGGCCCTTTACTAGCTTTGCATCTTACATCATCTTAATCAGCAAGCAAAACATGAATGCTTATCCAGGCCTAATAATGCATTAATTGTGATCTGTCACAGTCTAACACAGCCTTCTTTTGTGTCATTACCAACGACACTGATTAGCTTTAGCTTCAACAGCACCTCCTCCGATAACTTTTTCTGAATGCCTTGGATGGGACAGGCCTCCCACTGCCCAAGCTTCATTAACCCTGGATCCGTACCTCTCTGAGCTGCCTTTAGCAGTCTCCACGCTTTCCTCTAACTCCTACGCTATGCCTCCAACAGCACCTGACACAGCAGGGCCCTGGTACTGGCTTACTGAGTGGTACTCAAAGATGAAAAGCTTAACTCTGGCAATATACAAATAGACTAGGAGATGTCCCCAGTTTTGCACATCCTACATATTCTCTCTTTGCTCAATGGTAAAGTATCTTAAAATGTAGTCACAACACTGTGAGAGATAATGGGAGAACCCCGAGAAACCGCCAACAAAGAATGCAGAAGTCACACACGTTAAAAAAAAAAAAAAAAGCCGGATAAAAGGGATGTGAGGCTCCCTGGAAGCATTTCCACACGCGGTCCAGGAAGTTGGTGCCTGAAACCTTCTCACAGCCTTCCCCCATTCTGCCTTGTCATCCCCCTTCTACTCTCATTTCCAAAAAAACCTGCCACAGTACGACGGGACCCCTCCACAACTTGGCTGAACTTGCCTCATCAGTCCTCTGCTCCCTGGGGGTACATCCCCTAAATCCCCCTCCCCCACAAAGTATATTAGGTAACCTTCCGGCCTCCACAGGTCACTCTCGCCAGAACTCGAGTGGGGGCAACCATTTCCCCTTTCAACAGTCCCAACTAAAATGGAAGTGCGTCGGCACCTGGACGTCTGTAATCTTCTGTAAGCCCCTAGCGATTGGAGGTCACTCGAGCTCCCTGCACCGGCGACTGCTCTCTCCAGGCCACGCGCCGCGGCTTCCCACCACCACCTCCTGGGCCACCTGCCCCGGGGGGCGCAGGCAAGCTTGGGACGTCGAGGTTGGGGTCCAAGGCCCCCTCCCCGAGCGGCCCTCACCTCTGGGCACTTGGCACACGGACCCCGAGTCTCCCTCATTCCCTCCTCAACTCGGGGGGGATGGAGGGAAGAGGACCTGCGGTCTGGACAGACACCAGAACCTCCCCACCTCGCCCCCGCTCCCCACTCACTTTGGGCTTCTCGGGCAGTTTCTTCCGGTTCTTCTTCTTGGGCTCCTCGCCTTTGAGGTTCTTGAGCGAGGCGGGGTCGTCAGGGGTCGAGGCCGGCGCGGCCGTCGCCTCCTCCCGCTTGCGGGGCGGGCTCCTCCGCTTCTTGCGGGCGCCCGCGCAAGCCGCGGCCCAGCCGTAGCCCAGCAGCAGGAGCAGCAGCAGCCCGAGCGCGCCCGTGCCCACCAGGATCACCCAGCCCGGGTACCGCTTGGGCTCCAGGCCCAGGTCGAGGCCCAGTTCGGTGCGCAGGAAGCCGACGGCGGCCGAGAGCATTTCCCGCAGCCGGGCCGAGCCCTCCTCGGCCTGCTGGGCCAGCTCGTCCTGCCAGTTCCGTGCAGCCATCTTCCCTCCCTGGCAGAGAGACTTGCAGGATGACGCCGGGGCGCGCAGGGACGCCGCTGGAAGAGTCGGGGGGGAAGCGAGGAAGGCACCGGCCGGAGAGCCTCAGGCCGCCGAGCGCATCGCGGCCGCCCCTCCCGCCGCAGCCAGGGATCGGCCGCTGCCGCCGCGGGGAGGGCAGAGGGGGCTCCCGGGTTCCCCCAAGTCAGCCTCCTCTCCGCCACCGCCACGAGACGGGGAGACGGCAGCGAGCGTCTCCCGTGCCGGCCGCTAAGCGGCGTCTCGGCGCCAGCGCCAGCGCCAGGCCCCGCTGCCCTCCCTCGGCGGAACAATGGCGGCTGCGGCGCGAACGAGCCACACCGCGCGCTGGCGCCGCCGCGAGGTCACGTGGCTCGGGCGGGCGGGGCGTCGGGGTCACGTGGGCGGGCCTAGGCGCCTGTGCGGCCCAGGCGCGGCCATTGCGGTTGGCTGTGGCCGCTTTGGGGCCTGGTGGGGCCTTGGAGCTTGGCGGGATGATGAGGGACTGTGGACTGGAAGGGCTGGGAGGGCCTTACCAGGCGTGTGTGAGTGTGTGTGCTGTCGGGGGAGGTCTGCCCCGGGTGGCTGGGGCGTCGGGGTTAGGGGACGTGGCGCTCTGAAGGAGTGCCGGGGAGGGACTCGCGTGGAAGCGTGGGGAAGCGGGTCACGGGGTCCAAGGCTGAGTCGTCGTGGGAGCTGTAGGGTTTTTCCGCTCTTTGTGGAGAAGGAGCTTCCCGCCTCATCGCCCCCATGCTGCCAGGTCTCGGCCAGCGTCCTACCGGCCTTCCTGGGCCGCGTCGCCGCCCGGCGGCGCCTCCTCGAGAAGCCGGAAGTGGAAGCCCCGTGGGTGCCATTCCTTCTTTCCTACTAATTGGTAGCTTCGGAGCACCTGAGGTTGTGTTTACCTGGCGAGGTATATTCTTGGTGCGTTTTATTTTAAAGCCTTTGTATTACATCCTCTCCCCTCCCCTCAAAGGACATGAAAAGAACCTACTTTTCAAACGAAGTAATTTCTAGGACATAGCGTTAGAAGGAAACCAATGACTTAACCAGGTTGTAATGGGAAAGATGACGTTTGGGTTGGGGGACGGCCTTAGGGTTTTTGAAGTTCCATTTTGCTGTGAGGCGGCGGCGTTTGAGCATGAAAGAAGGGTGAATTGTAATCAACTGTCTTATGCGTACCGCATGCCCACTTGCCCAAAGAATAGAAGGATGCGGGGAGTGTTTTTTTTAGTAAGTCCTGAGCACTGAAAATGTACCATGGTGTGTTTTGGCTTACTTGTGAGTGTTGGAGTTACTGGGTTTAAGACCAGTTTGTAAATAATAAGTGGAAGTGACGACGTTTTCTCAGTTTTATACTGACTTGAAGTCCGCAGATTAATAGCCTGAGACGTTAGAAGACACTGAGAAATCTGTCCAAGTGCCGTTTATATTTGTGAAGTAAGACTTATAATCTTAAAATATTTTGGATCCAGGGACAGGAAGGGTGGTGGTTTGCCTGACATCCACTGAGCACTCTTAGAGTAACACCCCGTGGATTTATACATTTATTACAGCACTAGAATGGGGTTTGCTAGTCCCGTTGGCAGCCTAGTAAGTATTCGTTTGCCAGTCATTGTCACCTTTTTTCTTTAAAAATACAAAATAATTATGTTTACTTTTATTTGGTATTACAGATAGGCCTTTTAAAAAAACATTTATTTGTTTGAAAGAATTGAGAGTGAATGAGCAAGGGAGAGACTGCCTCTGTCCACTGGTTTCCTCCCCACATGGCTGCAAAGGTCTGGACTAGGCTGGGCCAGGCCCAAGCCAAGAGCCTGGAACTCCATCCTCCACTGCTTTCCCCAGGCTTTTGTCAGGAAGCTGGATTTGAAGCAGAGCCACTGGGACTCCTAACTGGTTCTCTTGGGATGTGTTGAAGCCAGAGGGTTAACCCCACCACACCACAATTGCCCTAAGATAGAGTTTTTTTTTATGTTAATTTACCTTTGTCATATTTTAGGATAAAATGAGATATGCTGTTTACTGCCTTGGCTCTTGTAGTAGTGAGCCTTGGTGTCGTTCTGTAAAGCCTAGTTGATAAAGCCAGCTAGGAACACATCAGTGGGTCCCCACGTTTGTTCATTTGCAGGAGCATGCTTAAAAACTCTCAGCAAAGTAGGGCTGAATGGAAAGGAGTTACTATTTGGCCAGATATTAATGAAGAATAATAAATCCATGTAAATAGCAAAATGAAGATAAATTGTGCAAAATGTGTCTGAAACCCATTACCCAAGACTTTTTGCATGTGGATTGGAAACTGACTGCATTTAGGAGTGACTCATTGAATCAGATACCATTGAAACATCAAGAAGTATGAGTCTGCTACACTTTTAAATGAATCCCAACATTGTTTTTTTTTTAAAAGATTTTTATTATTATTTGAAAGCTGGATATACAGAGAGGAGGAGAGACAGAGAGGAAGATCTTCCATCCGGTGTTTCACTCCCCAAGTGAGCTGCAACGGGCCGGTGCGCACCGATCCGAAGCCGGGAACCAGGAACCTCTTCCGGGTCTCCCACGCGGGTGCAGGGTCCCAAGGCTTTGGGTCGTCCTCGACTGCTTTCCCAGACCACAAGCAGAGAGCTGGATGGGAAGTGGAGCTGCCGGGATTAGAACCTGCACCCCATATGGGATCCCTGTGCGTTCAAGGCGAGGACTTAAGCCGCTAGGCCACGCTGCCAGGCCCAATCCCAACATTGTTACGCAGAAAGAATCCAGACCAAAAAGTCCATGCCATGTGATTCCATTGTTATAAAGCTAGAAAAAGCAAAGTAACCCACAGTGATAGGAAGCAAATTAGGGTTCTTTGGGGTTGTGGAGTGGGTGCAGGGAGGGTTGGGAGAGAGAATATGTGGAAGTATCAAAAAGGTTTCAGGAGTATTGATTGTGGTACTGGCCTTATGGGTACTTCACAATTTACCAAATTGTATACTCTATCGTAGTTTATTTCAATTTTATATTGATAGGAGTTTTTGAAAAGTGATTCGACTTGGCTCAGTCCGAGCAAAGAGTGGGGTGTTCCATTCTCACTGCAGGGATTTTAAGCAAAGATTTTGTTACTCTATAATTCCAAAAAAAAAAAAACAAAAAAACAAAACCAAGCTTTCGCAACATTATATACTTGATGTTAATTACAAAGTGACTTTATTTTTACAAGTTTGCACATTAATATAGTATTTTTAAATTTTTTTTTAAAGCCAGAAAACTGCTGCTCTTTCACTAAGTACAACAGCAGCTGAGACTTTACCAGATTGAAGCTGAAAGCCTGATTGAAACCTAGTCCAGTTCTGCCCTATGGGTAGCAGGTACCTAAGTACTTGAGCCGCCATCTGCTGCCTCGCAGGTTGTGTATCAGTGAAGCTGGCTTCGGTACTGGAGCTGAGATGCCAGCCCAGGCCTGCACTCTGATGCAAGACGCAGAAATCTTGAATGGCCATCCTGACTTGCGTGTGAAATGCCCACCCCAGGCTTGATGTTTCACTTTGCTGTTAAATGTAGTATTGGCCTGAACATGCTTGTAACAGAATGTTTAAGAGACTCATGGTTTTTTGGGGTAGAATCCTGGTACTATACTTGCCTGAGCCATAGCTCACACTGTATAATTAAGACACTTTGAGTTTGATGGCTAAGGAACCGACACAAATGCTTGTTACAGTTTATCATTTTATGGGCAAGAGGGTGCAGAGTCCGATTGGTTGAATTAAGACTAGACCCCAGTTCTGGCACTGCTCTTGTCATAGTTCGTGGGGTTACTACACATACTAGTTTGCTAAGGCTGCTGGAACAAAATAGATTGGGGCAGGCACTGTCACATTTGCAAATTAATCCGCCTCCTGTGATGCCAGTATCCCACACAGGCACTGGTTTGTGTCCTGGCTGCTGAGCTTCCAATCCAGCTCCCTGCTAATGGCCTGGAAAAAGCAGAAGGTGGCCTGTGTGTTTGAATAACCTGCCACACATGCAGAAGACCTGGAAGAAGCTCCTGGCTCCTGTATTTGGCTTGGCCCAGTGCTGTCCATTGTGGCCATTGAGGGAGTGAACCAGCAAATGCAAGCCATATGTCTTTCCCTCTCTATAACTCTTGATTTCCAAATAAATAAATCTAAAACAACAACAACAAGAAGAAAACCAAGTAAAACTTAGACAGGACTGGGTGGCTTAAGCAACCAACAGCTATTTCCTCACAGCTTTGGGCTGCTAGTGTAATGGGGCAGCAGTGTGCTTGGGCTCTGGTGAAGGCCGGGCCTCCTCTGGTGGGAGATGATCATCTTCCTACTTGTCCTCATGCGGCAGCAGCAAGTGAGCTCTCTGGTGTCTCTCCTCATGAGTTCTCAGTAATTCTTTCAAATTAAGACTTTACTCCTATAACCCCAGTTAATCTTAGACTTCCCTAAAGGCCCTGGCTTCAAGTATAGCACATTGGGAGTTAGGGTGCCCACATACGGTTTCTGTGGGAAACAAGTGTTTCAGTGTGGGAAGCTTTCATGCAAGTAGACTTTGTGCAAGACTTAAATATTTGTGTGGGTCATAGGATTGCACATCTAGCAGGATGATCTTATAGTAGAACAGGGAACTATAGTCGAATGTGCCAAGAATTAGAGGTACAGCCAGGAAAAGGTCATCCTAGAATACATTTAGTGTGAGTAAAGAAACCACCTTAAGGGACTGGCATGATAATGTAGTGAGCTAAGCTGCCTCCTGCTAAACTGACATCCTGGATGCCCTTGTGATCCAACTCCTTGCAAATACACTTGTAAAAGCAGAGAAGGTGGCTCAAGGGTTGGGTCCCTGCCACTCAGGTGGGAGACCCAGTAGAATACCATGCAGAGATGAACATAGAATATTTGCATTTTTACACCATGCATTAAAAGTAAAACACATGTGTAGGTGCATAGGCAGTAGTAGAAAGCTGTGCATATCAGACCTGGGGTACTAATTATCTCTAGGGAGAGTGGGAGAGAGATGGGCTTGGCATGAAATATGGGGCAACTGCAAACCTATCTATGATGTTCTCTTAATGTTATGATTATGGGTTGCATCTTTTTTTTTTATATTTATATTTTATTACAAAGTCAGATATACAGAGAGGAGAGACAGAGAGGAAGATCTTCCGTCCGTTGATTCACTCCCCAAGTGAGCCGCAACAACCGGGATCCGAACCCGGGAGCCAGGAACTTCTGGGTTTCCTACATAGGTACAGGGTCCCATGACTTTGGGCTGTTCTCTACTGCTTTCCCAGGCCATGGGTGGGCCACTGGATGGGAAGCGGGGCTGCCGGGGTTAGAACTGGCACCCATATAGGATCCTGGTGTGTTCAAATTGAGGACGTTAGCTGCTAGGCTACCGTAGCAGGCTCTATGGATTGCAGCTTATATCGCTACTGTTTATATATTTGACATACTAAGTGACAAAAGTTAATTGAGAAAAGCAATAGTTGGGGAGCAGGAATGGTGACACAGTTGCTTAATGTCACTTGGAATGTCATCATCTGATATTGTACCCAGAACCAAGTCCTGCTCCTTCCTACCCAGTTTCCTGCTAGTGAGTTTGGGAGGCATCAAGTGACAGCTCAAGTATTTAAGTCCCTGCACCTATGGGGGAGACCTGGGCACTGTGGGCATTTTGGAAGCGATTAAGTAGATGGAAGAGATATCTCTCTGTTCCTCATCCCCTTTCCCCTCTACATACTTCTGTCCTTTTCTTCCTCCCTCCCTCTCTTCTCTCTCTGTCACTCTGGCTTTCAACTTTTCTGATGTGACAATTTACATAGAAACTAGACAAGTAAGAGTCTACCCTGACCACAAAATTGCTGGGTTGCTATAATCTTACAGTAGGGAAAAAGAACAGAATGATCTCTTCTAAGTAGGTCATGTCACATCCTTTGCTCTGATTTCATGCCCAGCGCACCGCACCCAGATTGTAATGTGACTCCTCCAGTAGATTTTACTGTGTAGGGAAAATGAGTTGAAGAACTGACTTTTAGGAAATCTGATCTTCCTAGCAGTTACTTACTAGTGTTAAGCATACATTCTCAGAGGAGTTATTTGGCTTCCCCAGTGGTGAGATCTTTAGTTTTCAGGAGCAAAAAACAAACAAAAACAAAAACAAAAAAACTTCTTTAATGTGTGAAGTTCAAAATTACTATATACACAGAATACAAAAACATCTGTACCATCCAAATTGCATGGAGAGCAGCTACAGACAGTCTGAAAGGGTTCTTGTGAAGGGTGATATTGAGAAAACCCTGGTGTGAAGGAAGAAATCAACATTTGCTGTAGTCCTGCGTTTTTGCTTTATCCCTTCCCTTGGGTCATTTATTCAGTAATTCCTTCACTAAATTTTTATTAAATATGTGGTTAGGGAAGCCTGCCATAATACAAGGGACTATCATTGTTGTCAGTTTGAGCATAGGGATTGAGGTGGATCCAGTGATGCACCTCCTGGACCCCCTTCAGAAATGATGGATTGATTCCCTAACACCAGGGGTGTTGCCAGAAGACATTACTGTCATATTTTTGGGACTATTACTGAGCAACACATCCTTGCCCAAGGTTATACCTGCCTCCAGGATAGCTCACATGCAGTGACTGAACAGCCTATGGAGGTGTCAGGTCCTGGTGCTTATCCAACTTGGAGCAATCTCTAGGGCCATCTTTGTCTCAGAGGACACCGTTTGCTTTGTGGACTGTGGAGACAGCATCTCACTTCTCTTCCTAGTAACATTTTTTTAAAAAGTATTTTTTCATTTTTTATTTGAAAGGCAGAGTTACACAGAGAAGGAGAAATAGAAGTCCTCCATATACTGTTTTCACTCCCAAAATGGCTGCAACAGCTGGGTTGATGTTAAAAGTCAGGAGCCAGGAGCTGCTTCCAATTCTCCCACATCTGTGCAGGGATACAAAACCTTGGGCCGCCATCTCCTGCTTCCCCAGGGCACAAGAGGGAGCTGGATCAGAATTGAAGCAGCTGGGACTTGAACTGGCAGATGCCAGAGCCACAGCCAGAGGCTTAACCTACTATGCCATGGCACTGGCACCTGGGAAGGAAATTTTACAATCTAAGCTTTGTGCACATTGATTTTGAGGAGTATGGAATATCCAGAGGATGATACCAGTCGAGGAATATAGGTCTGTGGGAGGAAAGCCAGGCAGTACCACTTAATTTCCTTCTTCCAATTTTTTGTTTTTCAATCATCTGACACTATCTGTAATCACAAGCCTGTTGCACTTGCTCTTCTCTTTATGTGGAATTCATTTCCTGCTTTTTCTTTATAGTTTCAAAGAAATGTCATTTTCTCCCAGAAGCAGTGCCCAAGCACTAGATCAGGTCACCATGAACTTTCATAGTATTTGTCAAAAATCATAACTTTTCATTTCTCTTTCCTTTTAACTACAGTTTCCATGTTTTTGCTTATCACTGTTCTACATCCTATACCTAACATAATATCTTGGATATGGTAGATGCTTAGAATATATTTAAAAGGGTAGTTTATATTAATTATATTAATACTAATGTGAATGAAAAGAATAGTAACTTACATTTGGTGGAAGCAAAGATATATCTAATTGAAGGCATCAGTATTTTTTTTTAAAGATCTATTTTTTATTACAAAGTCAGATATACAGAGAGAAGGAGAAACAGAGAGGAAGATCTTCCGTCTGATGATTCACTCCCCAAGTGACTGCAACGGCCGGTGCTGTGCCAATCTGAAGCCGGGAACCAGGAACCTCTTCCAGGTCTCCCACATGGGTGCAGGGTCCCAAGGCTTTGGTCCGTCCTCGACTGCTTTCCCAGGCCACAAGCAGGGAGCTGGATGGGAAGTGGAGCCACCGGGATTAGGACCAGCGTGCTTATGGGATCCTGGCACGTTCAAGGCGAGGACTTAAGCTGCTAGGCCACCGCGCCGGGACCATGGCATCAGTATTTTGTAGAGGAGACACGTAGGTGCCCACCTCCTAGTGCTACTTGTGTCCTATGTCATTCTCATCCATTGGGTATATCAATGCAGTATGGCAAAAAGGCGTGGAATATGATGGAATATCACTCTCGGGGTTGTGTTATGTAAGATTGTAACTTCTGTGTTGCTAATGTACCATTTTCTTCTTTTCCTTGCTCACTTGGTAAAACACCTTTCCGGGGGAGAGGCTGATATGAGAAACAGGGTGGCCTCCTACTGGCAGCCAGTCGTAGAGCAAGACCCTCAGCCAGACAAGCTGGCAGGCACTGGGTCCTGCTGATAATCCCATGAGTTTGGAAACAGGTCCCACCTGGCCTAGCTTTAGGGGAGACTCCAGTCTGACTGCTGCATCCCAAGAGGCATTCCTGCCAAGTTGTGCCTGCTCTTCTGATCCTCAGAAGCCTTGTAAGAATGAGGATACATTGCTATTAGCTGTTGTGTTTGTGGGAATATCATTATGAATCAAGTTGCATAATATCATTATGAATCAAGATAAGTTGCTGTGTTGGAAAGGCACACAAGGCAAGGAGCTAAGGGCACCCTCTGGCCAACAGGCAGCTAGGGCCCCTCAATGCAACAAGCAAAAGGAACTGAACGCTGCCTGCCACCTTGCACGTGAGCTGGTAGATGAACCCTTCCTCAGTGGAGCTTCCTGATGAGGCCCCAGCCGGTGCTCACACTGATTGCAGCCTGGTGAAAGATCTTCAATAGAGGACCTAGTGAAACTGCCGGGACTCCTGATTCACAGGTGCTGTAAGATAATGTGCTTTAATTGTGACGCTTGTGGTAATTTGTTATCTGGCTGTTGAGCTAGTATGTCTTAAATTGCCAGCGTGGGAGAAGATGGACAGTACCCAGCGTTTGCAGCTTTTGGAGGAACAAGCATGTATCATATAGTGTTGCTGTGAGTTCCTTAACAATGTTCTTAAGGCGTTTTGGCAATATAAATTTTTTAAAAAATCAAAATCTAAAGTTGAATTTTTTTTTTTTTGATCCAGCAGTGTCCATCTCTAGCAGATTATCCAAAGGAAATAACTGGTAAATACAGAGAATTGCAGTCATTACATTGTAGGTTATATTCTAAAAAAATTTGGAAGAAACAAAGGGAAGAGCATTTGACTGTATCATGACTTATATAAGGATAGAAATATTAGGGATTTCAAGACTATGATATGTATTTATACATATATATGAATTATTAAGTAACCTGGAAAGCCACATTACTAAGTGGAAATAGTTGCTTAATTGTTCATTAACATTGTAGAATATGTATGTGTGACAGATAGCTGAAAAGATACTCCCCAAGGTCTTTATAAGAACTGACTATACTCACATCCAGGAGTTAGGATTTTTGGGTGGATTTTAGGTTTTCTGTATACTGTTGTGAACTGACTATTTTATGCAGCAATACACTTTTTAAATCAGAATAGATGCATTTCACTTAGCTTTTAAAAATCAGAGAAGGAAACATTATTGAACTATAGAACAATTTCTCCTATGATGATTATAGTCTAGAAAATTTATTTAACTTATTTGAAAGGCAGAGAGAGCAAGAGACAGGCTGACAGAGAGAGCTTCCATCCACTCCTCAAGTGCTCCAAATGGCTGGCGCTGGCTTGGGCTGAAGCCAAGAGTCAGAAACCCAATCCAGACCTCTGGGGTCAGTGACAGGGACCCAAGGACCCGAACCATGCTGCTTTCCCAAGTGTGCATTGGAGGAAGCTGGACTCAGGAGTGGAGTGGGGATTGGAACCTAGACACTCTGCTAAAGCACGCTGACATTGAATCTAAACAGCCATGCCTAATACACCTGAGTTAGAATTTCTTGAATACTATGTGTTAGTATAATATAAATTTAAAATGCCTCCCTGGACAATGCCCTCTGAGAGTTGCCATGTGTATTTAAGTGTATCTAAGTATTAGGGTCCACTCTGCTGAATAATGCCAGGATTAAATGTTAAAATATGTCAACATCCATGTTATTTAATAAACCCCATGGCTTTGAAGGTTCCTGCTAAATATTAATGTTTTTCTAAAGCCGTTGAACCTTTATTACTAAAAGTCAAAACTTCTGTAAGAGGAGCCTCTCCTGGAAGAGAGGAAAGAAAACAAACAAAAAACCACGTCAAACCACACTAAGGACCCAACGTTTGTGAAAATGAGTAGCTATTCTGGTGGCTGAGCAGAAAGGAAAGAAGCAGCTGTGCCGGTTGGGAAGAACCTAAGTGTTTATGCAAATTAGTAACCTCAGTTACTCAAAAGCTGACTACAGAACTGAGAGTACACTCTAAAAGTGTGCTTTGGCAATGAGTAAGCTGACAGCTCCATGTGGCCATGCTGCAGCTAATAAAGTCCCTACAGATGGATTACTGGAACGCAATGAATCTTTTTTTTGGCTTAGTGTATGTTTTGCACGTGATTTGCAAGTATGGGTTTTCTTTGGATAAAATTCATTACCCTTACTCCTGATAAGCCACTTTGTGAAGATTCTTGAAAGATTTGGCTGATTCAGTATGAACTTATCACCACTACCTAAAAGATACATATATATATATATTTGGTATGCAACTTGGCTTTTTCAGATCTGATATCTCTTCCTCTTTTAAAAATAGCACTCATTATAATTTCATTTATGTTTTCAGATACCCTGTTTTCAGACCTTGCTATGTTGCCATTCTTGCCTCTCTTCCCTCCCCAATTTCTTTACTGTACTTATTTTTGTCTGTATCTTTGTTTTTAATGGACACATAGGACTTGTCCTTACTTGTGAGGTGCTGTGTGACATTTCAGCACAGGTGTTCACTCTGCTAGTCCTGCTGCCTTAGGACACTACCCTCACACCTCCTTTCACTTTATCTCCTTCAAGGCTGGTCCCAGCACCATCACGGCAGGTGTTGGAACTTCATATGAATTTGAGGGAGGGAGTATAATCCAGTTCATAGCACATAAATGATTTGGGCTGCTTCTGTGGTCTTAGAAGAAGTTATAAAACTAGTTTCCTGGCATTCTTTTCTAGTATATCATCTCCATGGGCAAGGAGGAGTGTCTTCCTTGGACACTTTGGCACTTCTGGCACTTAGGCAGTACCTGTCAGTATAAGTATTTGCTGAATTAAGAAGTTAATGGATGTGTGATTAAAACTGAGTGGAGGAGGCTCTTTCAGAGGTGTAATATGTAATGTAACAAGTGTCTGCATTCCTTGCTGGAAGGAATGAAGAGAAGGGGAGACAGTGGGTGACAATAAGCAGTGAGAATAGGAAGGTGAGTTGAAAGGACAGGAGGACTCCTGAGTGGCTGGCATTCTGTGACTGACATGGTGTTATTGCTCCGTTTGTGGAAATGGAGAGGATGAGAGGACTGACTTAATTCCTGCAAGCGCTCCTTTTGGAATGAGAGGACTCGCTAGTGAAACCAAGTCTTTGCGCCTTATCCCCGATGATTGTCTAGGTGTGTCTGAAGTTTTTCTTTCAGCAGCATCCACCACTCCTGTTTGCTAGCTGCCCTCTTCCGACTCTGGGTGGCCCAAAGAGAATTTTAAGGATGAGAATACACATTCTTCCCCCTCCCTCTTATAACAGCACTGTTTCTTTCTCTGTGATAGCAACAATAGAAACAGAAATTATAGTCATATCCGGCATGACACTGACATAAAACTTCTACTCCTAGTGCTGTTTATTTCAAGATTGTTTTTCTTTTCCTGATTGGTTTCTTGTCTTATTTAAAAGTGTAAGGGAAGTGACTCAGGGGCTCGGCAGCGTGGTCTAGCAGCTAAAGTCCTCGCCTTGAACATGCCGGGATCCCATGTGGGCGCTGGTTCTAATCCTGGCAGCTCCACTTCCCATCCAGCTCCCTGCTTGCGGCCTGGGAAAGCAGTTGAGGACAGCCCAATGCTTTGGGATCCTGCACCCGCGTGGGAGTCCTAGAGGAGGTTCCCAGCTCCTGGCTCTGGATCAGCAAAGCACTGGCCGTTGCGCTCACCTGGGGAGTGAATCATTGGACGGAAGATCTTCCTCTCTATCTCTCCTCCTCTCTGTATATCTGACTTTGTAATAAAAATAAATAAATCTTTAAAAAAAAGAGAGAAGTGACTCAGAATGCTCCTACTGTTTCTTGGCTGAGTTATTTATGAATGGGAGTTTGCTTCTAATAATAATCTACTTACTTTCTGAAAGCACTCATAGCCATAGCAGTCTCAGCTTATTTAAGATCTTTTTGAATGTGTCCATTATCTCTTCTGAATAAATTACTCTTAGCCCGCTTTAAATCGGAAATGCAAAGAGGTGGTTGATACAGACTTGGAGTAATTGGATTGCTTCTGCTCTAGGATTTAGCATCATGGAATTACTTGTTTATCCTGAATAATTGGGTTGCTGTCTTCTAGCTTCTGTCCTAGTTGCTCCAAAAGGTCAAAAACTAAGTTCAGTGTTCAAACCCACTTGCCTAACTGGTCATGTAAGTTTTCGTTTTAAAAATATTATTTGGGAGGCCTAGTGCGGTGGCCTAGCAGCTAAAGTCCTTGCCTTGAACGTGCCGGGATCCCTTGTGAGCGCCAGTTCTAATCCTGGCGACCTCACTTACCATCCAGCTCTCTGTGCCCTGGGAAAGCAGTAGAGGATGGCCCAAAACCTTGGGACGCTGCACCTGCATGGGAGACCTAGAAGAAGCTTCTGGCTCATGGCTTCAGATGGGCTCAGCTTTGGTGCAGTTCATTCTTGGGGAGTGAACCAGCAGATGGAAGAGCTTTCTCTCTGTCTCTCATCTCTTTGTGAATCTGATTGTCTAATAAAAATAAATAAATCTTTAAAAATATATATGTTAGTTGATGTGGGAGGAGCTGGCACAATAGCTTGGGAAGCTAATCCTTTCCTTGTGAGTGTCATTATCCATACAAGAGCCAGTTTGTGAACTGGCTGCTCCTCTTTGCATCCAGCTCTCTGCTTGTGGCCTGGGAAAGTTGTTGGGAGTGACCCAAAGCCTTGGGATCCTGTACCCTTATGGGAGACCTGGTGGAGGCTCGAGGCTCCTGGCTCCTGAATCAGTTCCGATTTGGCCAACGTGGGCATTTGCGGAGTGAAGCAACAGATAAAAGACATTTCTCTCTGTCTCTCCTTTGCTGTAAATCTGCTTTTCCAATAAAAATAAATATTTTAAAAAATGTATTATTTGAGGGCTGGTGCTATAATGTACCAGGCTAAACCTTGTTCCTGGCACCAGTATCTCATATGGGTGCCAATTGAAGTCCCAGCTGCTCCATTTCCAATTCAGCTCCCTGCTAATGTTCCTGGAAGGTCAGTGGAAGATGGCACATGTGCTTGGGTTCCTGCACCCACAGGCGAGACCTGGAAGAAACTCCTGACTCCTAGTCCAATTCTGGTTCTTGCAGCCATTTGGGAAGTGAACTAGTTATGGAAGACTCTTCTTTCCATCTCCCCTTTTCTCTCTGTAACTCTGTCTTTCAAATAAAAACTAAATCTTTGAAAAATTACTTGATTGGGGCTGCTATTGTGATATAGCATGCCAAGTTGCTACCTGCCCTGCCAGCATCCGATATGAGAGCTAGTTTGAATCCTGATTGTTCCATTTTCAGTTTTACTCCTATTAATATATCTTGGAAAGCAGTAGAAGATGGCTCAAACCTTAGCTCTGCTACACCCATGTGGGAGACTTGGCATGGAGTTCCAGGTTTCTGGCTGTAGCCTAGCCCAGTCTCACCTGCTGCAATCATTTGGGGAATGAATTAGTGGATGGAAGATCTTTCTCCATCTCTTCCCCTCTTTATGCAATTCTGTCTTTTAAGTAAGTAAATATTTTAAAAAATTGTTTGCAAGGCAGAGAGTGAATGAGCAAGTGTACTTACACCTGCTGGTTCATCCCCCAGATGCCTGAGACAGGTTGGCAAAACCTAAGAACTGAGAACTCAATCCACTTCGCCCACACGGGAGACAGGCTTCCAATTACTTCAGTCATCACTGTCTCCTGGGATCAACAATAGCAGGAAGTTGGAGTTGGGAGCCAGAGGTAGAGACTCAAGCCCAGGGACAATATGAGACAATACCGTGTTAATTGTTATCTCAACCACTGGGCTGAAATGCACACCCCAATGTTAACATTCTTTATGAGTAGGCAACATTTTGCATAACTTTGATAACTGGATTTGTTCTTTGAACTTAGACATAATTCATTGATAAAATGGTCTTTTGAAACCATTTTATGATGTTAATTCCTAACAATTTTAGCAAAATTACTGTTCCCTTTTGCACAGAAATGTGTAGAATTCCCCAAATATTTTATCACTCCTGGTGTTAAAAAGTCTAACTGGGCCGATATTGTGATGTAGTGGGCTGGGCATCTTCCTGTGGTACCAGCATCCCATATGGGCACTGGTTAGAGCCCTGGCTACTCCACTTCCAATCCCCCTTCCTTCTAATGTTCTGGGAAAAACATTGGGGGAAGGGGTAGATACTTGGGCCCCTGCCTCTTATGTGAGAAATTTGGAAGAAGCTCCTTTCTTTGGATAGGCCCAGCTCTGGCTATTGTGGCTGTTTGGAGAATGGGCCAATGGATGAAAGATCTTCCTCTGTCTCACCTTCTCTCTAACTTTGCCTTTCAAATAGAAATAAATAGATCTTTTAAAAAACAATCATTTCACATTGAAATCCAGCCAAATAAATGAATATAGATCCAGAATCTAGGGGTAGTAAAGGATCCAGAAATGAGGATCCATGTGAAAATAGAACAAAGAAAATAATTGGGAGTATTGTAACTACAAACCAGGGTACAATGATTTTTTTACTTGCCAACGTAAGATATCGCATGAGTAATGAAAAAGAGGAATGAGGAAACATTTACGTAGGAGAAATTAGAATTATAATCATCTCATCTTTCCCAGCAAGGAGTCAACCAATGCCATCTAAAATTAAAACATCTAGTTAAAAAAAGGAAAAGGGCCCCTACCTCAGATGATTTGTGTAATCTCTTAGCTTAAACTGAGAACCAGCAAGGCTAGCCAGCTGTGTTTTGGTTGTGTCAGACCAGTGCAGCATTCTTAAATATTTTAAATTTGGAATGCCCTTAGGTGTGAGTTCTCTTGCCTGTTGTCATTTTTTGCACTCTTGAGGGACTAATGTCTGATGTGGTGATGAATCATTTCAGTCACATAAGGTCCATAGATGCCCTCCTGTTGTTTGTTTTGTGAAATGTTATTTTTCTGTGATGTTACATAGTATTTCCCTGTGTTTTATAATGACATCAATCTGTCTCCCTGTAAATGTAAGTTCTGCCACCTCTACTTTTTTTCTTGACTTGGCTGTCACAGGGCTGGTAGGTGCTCATGGTCCACAAGGAGTGACTTTGGTAAACCATCCCTCATACCATAGAGGAGTGCTCTAGGAGTATCTAGCTTTTTTTTATAGCCTGGGCACTTAGCTTCTGTCATCTCTTAGCTATTTCTTGGGTCAACTTTAACTCTCAGTCCTTTAAATAGTGTGGGTTAGGACTGAAACAGAGCCAGAAGAAACAGCTGGTTGGCTGTGACAGCTCTGTTGGAAGTTTCTGACTGTGGTCTTGGAGGCTGAGCCAGTCAATACTCAGAACAACTGCACGGAAAGCCCCAGGGTCCTCTCTGATGGCTGGAAGAGGGACAATGGGTGACAGTAGAGGATACCAGAGATGAGGCACTATAAAAAGAAATGGAGAATTCTAAATTTAGTATTGCCACATGCAAGTGTAATTTTTTAAGGGATCCGCAGGGACACAACAGATACCACCTCAGAAAAGCAGAACTGAGTCCACCCTTGTGGCATGGCAAGTTAAACCACTGCCTGCAATGCTAGCATTCCATATAGGTGTCGGTTCAAGTCCTGGCTGCTCCACTTCTGATTCAGCTCCCTGTTAATGTTCCCAGGAAAACAGTGGAAGGTGGCTCAAGTGCTTGGGTCTGTGAATCCATGTGGGAGACTTAGAAGAATTTCTGGGCTTTGGTCTGGCCATTGCGACCATTTGGGGAGTGAACCAGAGAATGGAAGATATTCTCTCTCTCTCTCTCCTTCCCTCTCAGTAATTCTGCCTTTCAAATAAATAAACTTTTAAATAAAGAAAAAAAATCAACCTTTCATTAAATTAAACTCAATGATATTTAAGAGAGAAATGGCTGTCATATTTGACGTTTGAGCTTCTAAGGGCTCACATATTTGAAAGGTATTTTCACAGAGAATAACAAAGGTTGCACTGTATGCTGGCAGCTATGAGAATGAGAACCAAGAAGGGTTCATCTGAGCCTTGTGGCTGTTTATAAAATACTGTGATCATCTCAAATGCCTGGCATTTTGCTTGGTGAATTGAAATAAGCAAAATCAGGTGCCTAAGTGCCTCTTGCTTCCTCCACAGTGGTGTCTAGGTGGCGTTTGGGAGCCTGGGGAACTCCACCATGTGTTTGAGTCCCAGGCAGGCCAAGGGTAGGGGTGGAGGGTTAGTGCCCTAGGTTGGCATGCTGGTGGGCTGGGCTTATGGACTTGTTAACATGCTTCAGTCCTGGCTGGGTCAAAGGGTGGGTCCCCAGGCCAGCACATGTGCCAGAGGAATTGCTCTGGTGTCTTGGGTGGACAGGCAGGGTTCCAGGCCAGCACATTACCCAGCCAGAATTCCAGGCTGGGAAATCCAAGTGCTCACAGGAGAGAGAAAACTGTGGATTGATCAGGGAATGGGGTTATAGGATGTGTGTGTGTGTGTGTGTGTGTGTGTGTGTGTTTGTGTGTGTGTGTGTTGGGGGGCACTGAGGGAGTATGTTGCAGGCAAGGATTGACTTTTGGGGGACCTCTGCTGACAAGGACACTGTACTTACAGATAAGTGATGGGGCTGAAACTGGTTGGTGGGGGAAGGCTGGAGGACCTTTATGGATCAGACCAATGCACCTGCCCACATAGGAGATGTGAGTTGGTATGGTTAGCATTTACCACCACTGACCACTACCCACTGGTGCACATGAAAGCTAGGACTGGGAAACTATCTAGCAGAGCTAGTTAACAGTAAATACCAATGAGTGTCAGAACAGGGGATGGGTAACATTAGGCTGGACCAGGAAGCTAACCAGTATGTGAGTGAACCAGGTCTAGAGGCAGATTCTGTGAGGAGTATATGGGTTAAGCTCCTGTGGAACTGCAACACCCACTGGTTTGTTCAAGAGCTGGGGTGGGTGGCAGGCTGAGATAGGCATGACCATGGAACTCCTGACACACATGGGTACTAGGGTTGGGAACAGATAGGGCTGGTCTAGGCTATAGCACTTATGGGCACACCCAGGATTAGGGTGTAGCACAGGTAAGGCTATAACATCCATTAGCACATATAAAGGCTGACACGGGGGCGGGGGGGGGCGGTGGACAGATTATGTCAAGTAAGAACCTAGCACTCCTCTGTCCAATGGTTCACTCCCCAAGTGAGCGCATCGACAGGAGCTGAGCCAATCCGAAGCCAGGAGCCAGAAGCTCTTCCAGGTCTCCCACATGGGTGCAGGTCCCAAGGCTTTGGGCCATCCTCGACTGCTTTCCCAGGCCACAAGCAAGGAGCTGTATGGGAAGCAGGGCTGCCAGGATTAGAACCGGCAACCACATGGGATCCCCGGGGCGTTCAAGGCGAGGACTTTAACCACTACGCTATTTGCCGGGCCCATAGAAGATGTGAGTCTTTTTATGTCTTCTTGTCTGGAGCATGGGTGTAACCCCTGGAGATGGGATACTTGTTTTGTGACAAAGAAAAAGAAAGTCTTGAGGGGCTGCTGTTGTGGCATAGTATGTTAAGCCTCTATCTGCAACATTGCTATTCCAAATGGGATGTTTTATTCATAGTAGTGGATGGAATGGGAAAACTATAGCAATTTAAAATTTCCCAACATATTACATGCTTTTTAATTTCTCATTTTTCGAAACCCTTGGAGTACTCATATTTTGTTGTAGTTTTTCCCCTAAGATTTGAATTCTAACAAAGAATATTTGTATTAAAAACTGCTTGATTCTGCATTTTCTCTACTCCTAAATTTTACCTCTTTGTTATCACGTGGAAGAGTTTAAAATCAATAGATCTGTGCCTGGACTGCTCTAAAATTGTATTGTTCAAATTCACTCTGTATCTTCTTTAGTAAGATTTAAATTAAAAAAAAAATCAAGTGTTTTATCCCTGGAGTCTGAAGAATCTTTGTAAATATTCAACTCTATTTTTCAGAGAAGGGAAGAAGAATCAGCCAGGTCTCCCAATGCATGAAAAGCAATTTCCTTCCCTGGCAGAATGTGTCTGGGAGATAACAGTTTTCCACCCCAAAGCTGCGTATTTCATGTCAGAGTCTCCACATGCGGGGCCTCGGTTACAAGCTGGATGATAAAGATAGCTTTCCCGAGTTACATTCGGAGGACTGAGAATACTAGCCTTAATGAGATCAGGGATGGACTCCAGACACATCTTTTTTTCTTTTTTAACTTGGTAATATCCTAAACTTCATTCATTCCTGTTCTGGAAAGGTCCTCCATTGCTCCTCTGCCAGATGCTTTAATTCCTTTGCTGTCCTGGAAGATTTGGAGTTGATGTCACTCCTCTCTAACCTTATCTGGTGAGTCTAGAGATGCTCGAGGAGACAATGATCCATTCAGGGCTGGTGTCCACTTGACCCACTGGGGGCCAACCCTTCCTGTCCTCCCAGCTGGTCCTCCAGGTGGGCCAGCTGGGCCACTGCCAGCATTTCTGATTGCTGCTGGAAATGGCCCAATCTCCATACATCAGGGATTCTAACAAGCAGTTGTTCTCTATTGTTCAAATTTTTCTATTCAGATTCATATTCCCATAAGGATTGCATGTTTTTAGCCTGTCTACAAGGTATTATTCCTTGAAAGGCTCAGTAATATTGTTTGGGCCAATGTGTTGGTCTAGATAGGCCTTTTACCATGAATTGAAATAGTAGTGATATATTTTCCTTGCTGAAGCTGGCATACATTATTATTTTTCTAATTTTTTTGCTATGTATTTAGGAGAATTAAAAGTTTTTAAGTGCCCAAGACCCAGGTGCCAGCTGTCCCCAAAGACAGCCTCTGTTCTCACTCCAGGCAAACCTAGACACAAAGTCCACTGCAATGCAGTCTCCAGAAAACCCACAGAAGGAATTATGGTTGGAAATGGTGGATATAAACCTTTGCTCTGGCTGTGTGACTCTCGGTATCTTCATCAAGACCTTCAAGCTTCAGTTTTTGGAGCTCTGAAATAGAGATGACAGACACAGCATCTAGGGCACAAGGTTGGCAGGACTGAAAAAAGATTTCATGTTAGTCATTCGGTAACTCATGGGTGTTTATTCATGGGAAATGTAGATTTTAGAACATTTATTATAAAACTTTCAAACATATGTAAAGGTAGAGGAAAATAAGTATGATTAAACCCTTCCAAACTCAGTGATTCTCATGTCATAAGCAGTCTTATTTTTTCCCTTTATTCCTTTTCTTGATGTTCATTGAAAGCAGTAAGTCTTAAATTTCACGTAATCTTAGTCGTGAGTATGGTTTGCTGTTTCCATTGCTTGGAGACTTCAGGTCTCAACCTTGACCTCCCTTCCCTGCAACTCTGCCAACTTCTGCCCACCCCTGCAACGTCTTTCCAGGTATCAGGACCCCATAATTGGAAGTCACTGGGACAAAATATACATCTCAATGCCTTTAGCACTCAGATGTATCCTTACAAGACTCAATTATAATGCTTCCATGAGTAACCTGCAGAAAGAAACATCTTCAAATTCTGTGTGTCTAAAACGTTGAAGTCATGGCCTTGACCTTAAGATGAAAATAACCAAACACAAGGTTCCATTGGTTGGGAAGTAGGAACATTGTTCATAAATGCCATAGAAAGAAATCTAGCTCAGAGTGATCACGCACATGGGTGGTTTTCCATTCTCTGGTCCATCTTGAAACTCCTCCTCCAGCTAAGCTCATCTGCGTATTGTCCTAACCAGGAATTATTTGCTCATCTCAGTTTCAGAGAAAAATGCACTTTTCACGTGTGGAATGTTTTGTTTTCATTTGCTACTTTCATCAGCAGCTGGCTTAAAACTCTCATTTTTTTTTTCCAAGAAGCTGATCTGATTGCACTTTGTTAGAATATTTTCTGTACCTTGCATACCTCAAGTTTCAGGTTGCCAGAACCAGAAGACACCCAGTTACACTCCAGTTTCAGATAAGCAATGTATGTGTACGTATTCTTCAAAAAAGATTTATTTATTTATTTGCTTTATTGGGATGCAGATATACAGAGAAGAAGATACAGAGGGAAAGATCCTCTGTCTACCAGTTCACTTCCCAAGTGGCTGCAATGGCCAGAGCTGAGCTAACCCGAAGCCAGGAATGGAGTTTCTCCCAGATCTACCATGTGCGTGCAGGGTCCCGAGGCTTTGGGACATCCTCTACTGCTTTCCAAAGCCACAAGCAGGGAGCTGGAGGGGAAGTGGAACAGCAGTGCCCACATGGGATCCCAGCAGATGCAAGGTGAGGGTTTAGCAACTAGGTCATTGAGCTGGCCCCATGTGTATGTATTTTTAAGCATGAGTGTTACTTTTGTTAAGATTATTTGTTGTTTCTGAAATTTAAATTTAATGTTTATTAATTAACATTTATTAATTAACATTTATTAATTTAATGTTTAAACTTTAAAAATGTATTATCTATTTGAGAGGTAGAGGGAGACAGCCCCCACCTGATGGCTCACTCTCCAAGTGCCTGGAATGAGTAGGGCCCATAACTGGGAGCAAAGGACTCAGTCCAGGTCTCCCACATGAGCTGTAGGAACTCAAGTACTGAGCATCAGGTGCTGCCTTCCGGAGCTGGCAGTAGCAGGAAGCTGACACTCCGTGATATGGTATACAGGTATCACAGTAGCAAGGCCAAATACAAACCCCTTCAATTCAATCTGGATACTCAAGTTTAAAGATCTTGAAAAGAAAAAAAAAGTTACTACATGTGTTTATTATGTTGCTTTCAGAATTGTGTATGAGTGATATTTTATGTGTTTTTTGCTAAATAGATTATAAATTCCTTGAAAAAATGTGAACACTGTTCCTTCCATAGCCTACCTTTACATATCCTGCTCTTACACCGTGCTCATAATTACTAAGCTAGTGTTGAGACCAAACCTCTATAATAGGAAAGCAGAACCCAGCCTCTCATTTTACCTCCCTTTGCGCCAAATGTCCTTACTTTGTAACCCCAAGATTCAAAAACAGGTACAACCTTGACTGTCAGTATTGCTGGAAGGGTTTGTTGAGGGAATTCTGGGACCAGGTAGAGAAATTCCAAGTCTGAGGCAGGTGGTAAGTATCACTGTGTCCTCCCATCGCAACAGATACTGCCCCCAGACCCAGTGGAACCCACTTGTCCATCAGACATTATCTGAAGAACATGGCATCATCAGCCAATCCAAGGAGAGTCACCAGCACACTGACCAACCAACAACTTGGACACTGCTGATCACACACCTCTTAACCCCAGTTTCAATCTATGAGAATCTTCATCTCTGACTCCACAGGGAGCCTGGGAATCAGAGCCTGATCCTTCCTCTGCGCCTTGCAGAAACACCTGCTTTCTTCTACCACTCTGTCAGTGATTGGCTTTCTGTGTGATGGGCAGGCAGATACCAGGTTTGGAGGTTCTGTAGCAACACCTCCAACTAGTTTGAGAGGTTGTTTGGCTATAGAGTTGAATGAAGATAGTCTCAAAATTAGCTTTGTTTTGCATAAAGAAACCTCTGTCTCAAGAGAATTCTGTTATTTTAGCATAAAAGAATATAAAGCTATTTAGAAACTTATTTTTAAACCAATCTAAATTTCTAAGACTGAGTAGGGTAAAATCAGAAGTTATTTTCACTCACAGTATTTTATTCTTGCAAAATTGTACCGTAATCTTGCATGTAATTATACACTTAGACTCCCACTAATTAAATTTAGTAGCTTATTTCTGGCTTCAGTTGAAAACTAAAACTATAGTTGCAGTTGCTTCTAAAGGCTTTCATCAGTAAGACTAGCAAAACTCTTGCTATGCCCAAGTCAGTATCTGCATTGATGAATCCTTGCTGTAGGTAAATCTCACGACCCTGGCAGTCAGCAGAGGGGACCAGCTTCAGGTTTGATTCCTCTTTTCCTCCCACAAGACTCAGACGTAGTAGCTAACATTTGAAGATCATTTATTTGTTTTTCAAGTTGAGAGTTAGATTGTAGGTAAAACATAGGGATAACTAAATAATAGACACCATCAAGCTTCTGTTAGGGAATCCAATGGCTGTTCCATGAAAACTAGTCCTGGGGAGGGTGGTAATGAAAGTGCAGTTACTCCTCTAAGCAACAGGTTCTGTGAATGCTGGGATTCAGAAATGCTGACCTTGGTGATGGAAGGAACTGGCAAGGCTGTGAGAGGAAAGCAGCGGAGGAGTACTCTTTGCTTCCTGGCTGGGCCATTGCTCATAGAGTGACAAAGGAAGGGGCTCTGGAAACCATGATGAAGGGAAGAACCGGCCTTTTTGCTGTTGTCTTTTTTTTTTTTTTTTTAATCTAGAGGGAACCAAGAGGGATTTAGTGGTAAAGAGGCCAAGAAAAATTGAAGGACCCTAATCAGGGGTATTAATTTTTTTCTCAAACAGGGAATGGCATGTGGTTTCTGCAGTGGGAAGAAAAGAAGTAGAATAGGAGTAACTTGTTTTAGCTGGGTGGGGCAAGAGGAGAGGCTGGTGAGGTGGGCCCACAGCATGCCTGGGGAAGGGGAGGCGGAGAGAAATGTGTACAGGAAGCCTGTGTGAGATTGGGAATGGAATCAAGACTTTAATTTTTTTTTTTTAATTTTATGAGACAATTCTATAGGCTCTGGAATTTCCCTTACACCTCCTCCACCACTATATTATTATAATAGTACAGTTTTTCATAAGTCCATCATTCTTCTATTTAAGTATATCCTGACATTGCAGGTACGGATAATGGCAGAGAGTTCAGCAGCCTATTGTCAAGATGTATTTTTAACAATTTCATTGTTAAAAAGTCTTTGATTTGGAAGACTTTTTTCTTACTTTTTTAAAAAGACTTTTTTTTTTTTAATTGGAAAGTTAGATATACAAAGAGGAAGAAAGAGAAGAAAGATCTTCAATCTGTTGGTTTATTTTCCAAGTGGCCGCAAGGCCAAAGTTGAGCTGATTCAAAGCCAGGAGTTAGGAACTTCTTCCAGGTCTCCCACATGGGTACAATATTTCAAGGCTTTGGGCCGTCCTCTACTGCTCTCCCAGGCCACCAGCAGGGAGCTGGATGGGAAGTAGAACAGCTGGGACACAAACCAGCGCCAATATGGGATCCCAGCACAGTCAAAGTGAGGACTTAAGCCACTAGGCACAGGGCCTGACTTTTTTCTTTTGATTTTATTTTTGATGATGTTTACATAGTTGTTTGGATTGGAAAGTGTCAAGGATTAGGGGAAAGTGGGCGAGACCATTGTTTCAAAATTTTCTTTTTTTTTTTTAAAGATTTATTCATTTTTATTGGAGAGCTGGATATACAGAGAGGAGGAGAGACAGAGAGGAAGATCTTCCATCCGATGATTCACTCCCCAAGTGAGCCGCAATGGCTGGTGCAGCGCTGATCTGAAGCTGGGAACCAGGAACCTCTTCCAGGTCTCCCACGCAGGTGCAGGTTCCCAAAGCTTTGGTCCGTCCTCTAGTGCTTTCCCAGGCCACAAGCAGGGAGCTGGATAGGAAGTGGAGCTGCCGGGATTAGAACCTGCACCCCATATGGGATCCCGGCATGTTCAAGGCGAGGACTTAAGCCGCTAGGCCACGCTGCCGGGCCCTTCAAAATTTTCTTTTTCCTCCTCCTGTATCTGGAGTAGGGGGACAATAAAGTGAGAAGGCACATTCAGTCTTCCAACCATCCCAGCACTCAGGAATGGGGAACAGCAACCCAATATCATTCTAGGATCCCCAGTGTGGAGCATGCTCTCAGGGTTCTGCTTAAGTGGCTTCGATATTTCTGTAATGCTGTCCATCTCACTGATCCAAGGATGAGGAAAACTTTCCAAGGTCCGTTGTCTGACACAGTCCACCCAGAGTCTCCATTTGCCCAGATATTTGCTGCCAATGCTTGACTGGGGTAGTTGGACCAATTTGTTTTGTACTCCTTCCTCTGCTATAGTACCAGATGCTCTCTGAAGGCCCCAGTGGACTACCTTATCCTCCATGTGCATCTGGGTATGCTGTCCGCTGCTCTTTCTTAGCTACTCATGAGGCCCAAATCTGACACATGCACTCCACGGTCAGACTACAGATCCTGAGATTCTCCTTGTGATTGAAGTTCTGAGTCCAGCGGTTCAGTTAGAGGGGAAGGTGTCCAAAGAAATCTCATCTGAGGTGATCCCGTGCCTGACTCCCTTGTTCTTGCCAATACAGGGTTTCGCTCTTATTGGTTACCCACATCAGCCTATGCACACAGTGGTAGTGGCAATTGCTGGGTCAGTTCTGTCTCCAGCCCTGTCTCTTACACAAACCAGTGGTTACCACAGCCCAGCCCAAACCTATCTACTACATGCTCGACCCTCACCAGCAGTAACAGCAGTCTAGTTGGAGTGACCTCCAATAACCCCCATTAGGCCCACCCCCTGCCCTGGCTCCTGTGCTTGCCACTGTGTGCAATAGACTGCTTCAGTCTGTCCCACATCCCCTTCAGCTCTCATGCACATCAATGGGCATTGAAACCTAGCTCAGCCCAACCAACCACATACCCACCCACATTTATGCCAGCAGGTGCCACCACCTTTTCAGCCAGGGCCACCCCCAGCCCTGGTTCTCATGCTCACTAGTGGGAACTGTAATTCATCACAGAAGCACCAGTTTCACTACTAGGCCCACTCAAAGCCCCAGATCTTGCATTTTCCAGGTGGTTCTGCAGCCTAGCTTGATGTGACCTGCTCCCAATTCTAGCATTTGCCAGCTGATGCTGTTGCAAAGCCCAGCCAGCCCGCATCCACTCTGGCTAACACATATACCAGTGGATACTGTTGCTTAGCCCAGCTTGGCTCTCTCCCTAACCTAGTTCACATGCAGGCTAACAGGTACTGTAGCCCTGCCTGGCCTGGTCAGCTCCCGATCCCAGCTCTCATGCTCACCAGTGGGAACAGTGGCTCAGCAGGTAAGCCCTCTGTAGTCTCTCCCCCCACCCCAACCAGGCTTGCACATTGTCCCCCTGGGTCTCTTATGTGCTGGTAGGTGCTGTGGCCCAGTCTGGCATGGCCTGCCTCACCTCGGCATTTGTTGATGGGTACTGTAGCCTGGACCAGCCCGGCTTGCCTCCAGTTCCAGCTTATGCTGGTGGGTGCTACAGCCTAGCCCAGCCCAGCCTGCCCCTAGTCTTGGCCCTAGTGTGAACTGGCTGGTGTTGTGGTCCAAGCCGACCTATCCTGCTCCCTGTCCTGGTTCTCAGATACGCCAATGGGTGCTATGGACTGGGCCAGCCTGGCCCGGCCCCAGACCTGACTTACACATATGCCAAGGTATTGTAACTTGAGCTGGTCTAGGCTGCTCCCAGCCTTGGTTCCTGCACTCACCTGCAGGGACTGAGTCCTTACAGAGGAGTTCCTCAAGCTCTTGCATCCAGTCTCGTCCCAATGGCAGGTCTTGCCCACAATGGTGAGTCCTTGAGCCAGACTGGCTTAGTCTACTTCCTCTCTTGGGAGAAACAGTGGCCTTGCCCAATTGGCCTACACCCATTCCAGTTCTTAATGTTGGGTGCTACAGCACAGCCATGCCTGGTTCATGCTCACACACAGCTCTTGTGTGGTTCAACGGGGCAAAGACCTAACCCAGCCCATCCTAAACACACCCAGCTCTTATGAGCAACAGTGGGTGCTAGAGTCATCCAGTGGCTCATCCATACCTAGTGTATACCCATGCTGAGGGACACTGCAGTCATGTTCAACCCAGATTGCTTTCCTCATTCCAGCTCTTGCACTCACCAGTGGCAACCACAGGCCAGCCAAGGCATTCCCTTAGCTCCCCAACCAGACCTATCCCAGCCACAGATCTTGTGCATGCCAGTGGTTGCTCAGGCCCAGCTTGGCGTAGCCCATCCCCCATCTTGGCCTTTGACATCCAATACTGCAGCCTAATCTGTCCTGACCTACACCCAGTCCTAACTCATGCTGACAGTTGTGGTAACCTGGCCCTGCTCAGTCTGCTCCTATCCCTGGTTCATGCAAACTGGAAGGTGTGATTGCCAAGCCCATCCTGACCCACACTCTGACCTGGCTCCTGCACTACCAGTGTGGTAAGGTCGACTTGGCCATGCCCCGTCAGCCCCCCTCCAGAACCAACCCACATACTTGTTGATGGGTGGAGCTACCTTGCCTGGTCTGACCAACACCCAGAACTGATGCAGCACACCAGAGGAGTTTCCCAAGTTCCCCCAACAGAATCATTCCCAGACCCAGATCTCACATGTGCTAGCAGGTACTAGGCTCTTACCTGACATTAGCCTGCCCCCACCATTCTGGCCTTTGTATGAACTGATGGATATTGTAGCTCAGCCTGCCATCACTTATTCTTGGGTGCACCTGTGGGTGTTGCAGCCTGAACCTGCTCAGCCTGTTCCCAACCCTAGTACCCATGGTCATGTCTAGCTCAGCCCATCACCCACCCCAGCTCTTGAACGAACTAGTAGAAATTATAGTTCTACAGGGGTAGGCCTACATATCCCCCACAAAATCTGCCCCTAGATCTGGTTTTCTTGTGTGCTGGCTAGTGTCATGGTTCACACTAGCATCACTTGTCCCCAGTTCCAACTATCACTGGTAGGTACTGTGATCTAGCCCTGCCATGTAGACCCCCAGCCTTAGCTTTAGTGTGCACTGCTGGGTGGTGGTTAGCTGTGAACCATGCTAAGTGGCCCAGCTGAAATCTTCCATGTGGGCTTGTGCATCTGTCTGACCCAACAAAGTCCCCCAGTTTTCCTCTTCCAAACTGCTTGGTCTCAGCACCCTTGCTTAGCTCAAGCACAGTGGCTTTGTCGATGACTGTCTCTCAAAAGTCAATCCTTACTTGCAACATATTCCCTCAGTGGTCTTCCCTCCCACAGAGCTCCTTCCTCCCTCCTTGGTCAACCCACAGATCACACATGTGGGGAGAACCCCAGGCTCACTTTGCCTACCTGGTTGTGAAGCCACAGGTAACCACAGGCCCATGGCAGTACCATTCCCCTGTACCCCCACAAGTCTACCCCCAGGCTCCCAGGAACACAGGGATGGGCTCCTTGTGCCCTGTGGGCAGCCTGCAGGTTGCTCACTGCGGAGCAAGGGCCTGGAGGAGTCTTAAGAATTTTTAAACAAATGTATTTTTTTGTTCTTTTTTATTATTTTTTTAATGTGTTTGTTTTTATTTGTTTGAAAAGGGAGGGGAGAGAGAGAAAGAATGTGGGGTGTGTGTGTGTGTGAGAGAGAGAGAGAGAGAAAGAACAAATTTCCCATTCGCTGGTTTAGACCTCAACACGCCCAACACCCAAGGTGGGGCCAGGCTGGGAGCTGGGAATTCAGTCTGGTCTTCCACACGGTTGATAGCAGCCTGTGTATTTGAACCACTACCTGCTGCCTCTCAGGGTGTGCATTAGCAAGAAGCTGGAAGTGCAAATGAAGTCAGGACTCAAAGCAAGGTACTCTGGAATGGAATGCTTGTGTCCCAAGTGGTATCTGAGTGACTGTGCCAAATGCCACTCCAAAAATAAAAAAGATTCACTATAGAATTTAATTTAAGTTTAAACTTGCTTTTTTGTTGCTAAATAAATAACACTGGGACCCTGCACAATAGCCTAGTGACTTAAATCCTTGCCTTGCATGCGCTGGGATCCCATATAGGCGCCAGTTCGTGTGGGAGACTCAGAGGAGGCTCCTAGCTCTTCACTTCAGATCAGCTCAACTTTGGCTGTTGTAGCCACTAGGGGAATGAATCAGTAGATGGAAGATCTTCCTCTCTGTGAATCTGACTTTCCAGTAAAAATAAATAAGTCTTAAAAAATTATTTATAAAAAATAAATATTGTTCTTAATGACAATGTATTTTTCTTAAGAAATTGGATATAGAAATTATAATTTTAAGTCTGCATTTGATCATATAGAGCTTCCACAAAAGTTTCTCCAAACTTTGTTTTAAAATATTTATTTTTATTGGAAAGTCGGATCTACAGAGAGAAAGAGAAGAGCTTCCATCTGAGAATTAACTCCCCAAGCGGCTGCAATGGCTGGAGCTGAGCCAATTCAAAGACAGGAGCCCGGAACCTCTTCCGGGTCTCCCACGCGGGTGCAGGCTCCCAAGTCCTTGGGCTGTCCTCAAATGCTTTCCCAGGCCACAAGCAGAGAGCTGGATGAGAAGCGGGGCCTCTGGGATTAGAACTGATGTCCATATGGGATGCTGGTGCGTTCAAGGCAATGACTTTTGCTACTAGACTCCTGAGCCATGCCCGCTCCAAACTCATAAAATCTTTAGTTAAAACATCATTTGCAGACTTAACACCAAGCAATATGAATATTTTTTACATTTTGATGTGCATTATTTTAAGAAATGCATGCATTTACATGCCTGTATACAGAATTTCTTAAAAATTTATCTATTTTTATTGGAAAGGCAGATTAGATTTATGGAGAGAAGCAGAGATAAAGATCCTCCGTCTGCTGGTTCACTCTCCAAGTGGCTGCAATGGCTGGAACAGCTGATCTGAAGGCAAAAGCCAGGAGTTTCTTCTGCATTTCCCACCTGTGGGTGAAGGGTCCCAGGGCTTTGCCTGCTTTCCCAGGCTACAAGCAGGGAGGTGGATACGAAGTGAAGCAGCCAGAACACGATCTGGCATCTACATGGGATCCTGGTGCTTGCATGGTGAGAATTTAGCCACTGAACCATTGCATTGGGCTCACTCTAGAAAATATTTTAGAAATTAGAAGTTACATTGTATTCTACTTAATAATGGTGATGTGCACATATTAAGAGCTTAGTGTATGTCAGACACGGCTGTAACACAGCATCTCATTGAATCTCCTCAATAACCGTGTGAGGTAGTCAGAGCATTCCCAGTTTTCTCAGCTAGAGCCCACTGAGGTTAACACACTTCCTCAAGGTTACACAGCAAGTAGCTGGGATTTGGACTTAGTCACCTAACCCTACAGTTGGGCTCACATGGTTGCCACCTAGTGGCATTGTCTCTAAACTGTTGTAGGAACTCTGAGATCCTGTCTAAAACAAAATCTTTTAGCAAAATGTTCCTTTTTTTTTTTTTTTTTTAACTATTATGAAAATATACTGTCGGGGACAGTGTTGTGGTTCAGTCAGCTAAGCTGCGACCTGCAGCCCTGGTATCCCATTGTGGAGTGCTGCTTCCAGTTTCTGCTGCTTCAATTCCAATCCAGATCTCTGCTAATGTGCCTGGGAGGGCAGCGGTTGATGACCCACGCACTTGGGACTTTGACACCCACATGGGAGACACAGAAGGAGTCCCTGGCTTCTGGCTTCTACTGTTCCAACCTTGGTGGTTGTCACCATTTCAGGAGTGAAATGACAGGAAGTCTGTCTCTTCCTCTCTCTTTTTGTCAATCTGCCTTTCAAATTAAAAAACAAAAACAAAACTTCTTAAACCAAAATAAAATAAACAATACTGTAAAGGCAAAATATCTTCATGCTTCAGATGTGAAAAATTCCTAGAAATGTTGTGGAATTCTGGAATTTTTTTGTCTTATTATAAGTGTAACACATAATAAAATGACCTGTGATTTCATTACTCAGAAAAACCATGTTTAATGTATTGTATAGGTGCATTTTATTTGATTTCTTAAAAGCTTTGTTAGGAAAGGTGGAGTTGGAGCCCAGAACACCACACAGGTCTCTGACAGTGGGTGACTGTAGTCCATGGTCTCGTGCCGCCTTGCGCTGCTCTGCCAGCTGCACCAGCAGGAACCGAGGGCTTGTGTCACCCCATAGATAGAGGCAGCTGGGTGAGGGCAAGGGTGGCAGGGCCTGCTGCAGGGATGTGTGACCCTGCAGCCACACCAGGTGCCCCACTTAGTTGTTTAACCCCCTGTTTTCCTCATCTTAGATTTGTTCATCATTTTTGTTCACATTTCTGTTAAGCTTTTGGCTCGTGGCAGGTCTTGGCTGGGGAATCACAAAAGAGGAGAGAACTGTACTGTAGATAGGAAGAACAACAGGATAGCAAAAGGTGTGAGTGACGCTTCATGCCAGCAGCTCCCCTCCAAATGCGTCATTCACTATCTGAGGCCTGGCAGCCTTCTCAGCCTTCTTCATGTACTCCATCCCAAATGAGCTGTATATTTTGGTGGCTACTATTCCTCTTCACAGAACATTTTGTCAGGGAGCTGTTTGTCACAAGAGTTGACTTTTTTCTTTTCTTCTTTTTTTTTTTTGGCTGCGAATTCAGCAGAACTTCTACTTTGATTCATGAACTGTTTCAAGGCTTAGGCTGACCTCTAGGATGCCTGATACTGGGCAAAGATGTGCAGAGTGGGGAGGGTGCAGAAGCACATCTTCTGTGTGCACATTTGGTGGGTGGAGAGTGGTGGGCATTTCTCACCCTTACCCCACACCTTTCACATCCTCCCGGATGTAAAATGGCACGAGAGAATCAAAAAGCACTTAAAAAAAATCTATTTATTTCTGATTAAAAACCACCTGAAAGGCAGAGTGACCACACACACACACACACAGAAATACTAATCTTCAACCATTTGGTCCACTCCCCAGATGAGCTGCAATGGCCAGAATTGGTGAAGGCCGAAGCCAGAAGCCAAGAACTCCATCTGGGTCTCTCACATGTGTGACATGGATGCAAGTACTTGGGCTGTCTTCCACTGTTATCACAGGAGCATTAGCAGAGAGCTGGATCTGAACTAGTGTTCCCATATGAACACTGATGTCCCAAGTGGTAGCTTAACCCATGGCACCACAATGCTAGTCTCAACTCCTCCTTTCTGAACAGAAGTGGACCAAGATGATCTATTATGAAACGTAGTAATTACACCTTTAGTTTTGCTAACTTGAGTTAGTAATTCTTCAGTTATGGATATATATACCAAACCAAAATTGTATGATGTGTACCCATGACTTTGAAAAAATTATTTTGCTTAAAACTCAGTTACACACATTGAAGGAGAGACAGACACAAATCTTCCATCCTTTGGTTCACTCTCCAAATGGCTGCAGTGGCCAAAGCTGGGAGTCACGGGCTTCTTTCTTCTAGGTCTGTTACATGGGTGCTGGAGGCCAAGGCCTTGGGTCATCCTCCGCTGCTTTCTCAGACCATAAGCAGGGAGCTGGATGGGAAATGGAGCAGCCAGGTCTTGAACTGTCACCCATCTGGGATGCCAGTGTGGCAGGCAGAGGATTAGTCTGATACACCACATGCACCAGCTTACATCTGTGACTTTTAAAAAGTGTTTTGATCATTATATTTCAGCATAATAGAATTTGTTGTGAACTGATTGTGTTTGTTCCCTCTGAATTAGTATGCTGAATCCCCGAGTCCCAGTGTGTTTGCAGATGAGTCCTCTGGGAGAGGTGATTGGGTTTCACTGAGGTTCTGTGGCTGAGAGCTCTCATGATGGAGTTGGTGTCCCTGTAGCAGGAAGAGATGTCCAGGGCTTGCTTCCTGCCATGTGAGGACATGGAGGAAGCTGTGATCTGGAAGTCAGGAGGACAGCCGTCCCCAGGACCCACACACACTGCCATGCTGATCTCGGATGTCTAGGCTGCAGAACTGGGAAAAATGAACATCTGCTGTTTGGGCAGCTTAGTCCGAGAGTTGTATTACAGCAGCCCCAACCACAAATACAAGTGTCTTTGTAATTCTGTTTGTTTCGTTCATGCCTTTCAGAGCTTTAGTCTAAGCAGGGGGATTCAGTAGAGTCAGCAGCCTTCTAAAGGGGTCCAGAACACAAATGTGCTTTGAAGCCCTGATCTATGGGCCTTGCCACTTTGAGCCTACTCTAATTGTATGACTCTAGAGTAATCAAATGGTCTATCCAAAGGTAGGGTTCTCAGTGCCTCATGGCAGGGCTGCCCACGGGCATCCCCACTGGACAAGGAATTTGTAAGCACTGTGGGACACCCAGCAGATGGGTGGCATTTTGCTTTTCCTGGAAATACTTCAGTCCAGGACTTCTTCTTGGAGGTCTGGGGTCTGGGGTCTGGGGCCTGGGAGCACTGTGCCCTGACCGGAGCTTCCTCTCTGGGATCTTGTAAATGACAATGTCAGACAAGGGACACTGCTGTAAGGGGACCCCAGAATCAGGTGGAACCATAGACCAGTGGGCAACCTACCCTGCCCCCCAACTCCCGGGCTACACTTCACATGGCCTCCTTCATCTGATGAGTCCATATCACTCAGCATGTGATATCAGGAACAATTCATTTATTCATATGATTATTTGTTATTTAATATTTCCCAACTGATTACATATGAACCATGGATACTTCCGTTACAATTTTTTTTCTCCCATCACGGAGCTTATGTTCTAGTTGGAGAGTAGGGAAAGAAGACGTAACAACAAAATAACACAGGATCTGACAGAATATATGCTGATGATACATTTTGGGGAAAAATTGAAAGGGAGGCAGGAGTACTTTGGAAAGCAGCCAGGGAGAGTCCCAATGAGGAAGTGACATTTGATTAAACACTTGAAGGAAACTGGGAGCATGAGCAGTACAGATATCTGAAGCCAGATGTGTCAGGCAAAGCCCATGAGGCAGGAGCACATGTGGCATGTTTGTAAACCCCCCAGGAGACAGGCCTAGTGTGGTAGCCTAGTGGCTAAAATCCTCACTTTGCATGCACCAGGATCCCATATGGGCGCCGGTTCTAATCCCGACAGCTCCACTTCCCATCCAGCTCCCTGCTTGTGGCCTGGGAAAGCAGTCGAGGATGGCTCAAAGCCTTGGGACCCTGCACGCACGTGGGAGATCTGGAAGAAGTTCCTGGCTCCTGGCTCCAGATTGGCTCAGCTGTGGCCATTGTGATCACTTGGGGAGTAAACCAGCAGATGGAAGATCTTCCTCTCTCTCTCTCCTCCTCTCAGTAGATCTGACTTTCAAATTAAGATAAATAAATCGTAAAAAAAAGACAAGAGACCTTAAATATTGCAAGACACACCTTGTTGTTGCTCTTTGGGGCTTTGCAGTAAATATGGGAAACAATCAATTCTCCCAATTATTTACTTTCTTCTGTAAATGATTCCTCAAGAGAGAACTGAATCCAGAAATGTTAGTGACCAGTTTTTAGTGAATAAAACAAGTTTAGCCCTCCTTAGGAATCATTGCATGGGATCTAATCAACAACCATCATTACCTTTCTTTAATAAACCTACATTGATTTTGCTTTGTATTGATTTTGCTCTCCATAACCCTTTTACAACACTGGTTCATAAAAGCAGTTCAGGCATATCATTTAAAGGTCTATTCTACTGTCACCAGAAAACAGCTGTAGTGGTAAGGAAGAAAGCTATCCACCCACATCTGCTGTGTATCTGACAAGCTTTCCTCCCAAGCCTACTGAAATGCCTGCATCTGATGGAAGTGTCATGAGAACGCACTCAGCAAATGCAATTGCAAAGATGTCTGTCCCTATGAGAACTTTGCTTTCTTCATGTGAGCACTGAAATTTGCATGTTTGCACTTTAGCAACTTCTAAGGGTAAATTTTATTCAGTACCTAAAGGATAACTCTATGTACTAATTATAATCCTCTGGTTGGAATTTGATTGATTCAATAGCTAAGTTTCTTGCATCTTGTCAGTTGATGGTGTCAACGTGTTAAAGTAGGAAGAGTTTCTGAGCTGTTCGCTGGTTCATATTGGGTTGTGATTCAAGTAAAATGGGGGGGATGTGAGAGGACATTGGAAAAAAATCACAAGTCTGTTCTACTTAAAATTTAAAATAAAACCATAAGCAGTGCATAGTTTTTATCAGTTGAAAACTAACTCATGTTGTGACATATTTCTTTTTTTAACTTTTAATTTTATTTTAAAAAAATGATTACATGGTTGATCAGAGTGGGAAGGATCGAGATTTAGGGAAAATTGGGTGAATTCATTGCTTCCTAATTTGCTATTTCCTGTTGTTCCTGGGGGAAGGGGAGAGACAATGGGGGAAACCGCTCAAGACATTCCACATGTCCCAATACCCGGGATGAGGAACCACCACCTCATATCAAGCCAGAGTCTTGATGTGTACATATTCCGAGGGTTCTGTCCAAGTGGTCTAGATCTGAAATGCTGCCATTTTCACTGATCCAAGGATGATCTCACCCTCCCAATGTCCATTGGCTCCATTCACCTAGGTGTTTTGCTGTCATTGTTTGTTTGGGGTAGTTGTCCAGTTAGTTCTGTTCTTCTGGTACAGCTCCAAATATGCTGCCATATTTTCCTTTTACAACAGGGCCTATGTCCACTATTCCATCTTTTTTTTTATTAAGTAGGACATGTTCTTACAGGCAAAGTCCAAGGACCCGGGCCAGGTATCCCAAGCATCACTGGATTCCCCCTCCCTGGAGCTCCCAAACTTGGCACTCACTTAGCAGGCAGGCCCCCGGACCTAGGACAGGAGACCTAAGCCCTGCTGAGCTCATAAACCCGGTACCCACCTTACAGGTAGATCCCATGGGCCAGACCAGGCGACTTGAGCCCCACTGGATCCCCCACCCCTGGGGCTCACAAACCTGACACTCACCTAGTA
This sequence comes from Ochotona princeps, assembly GCF_030435755.1. Taxonomy (NCBI): domain Eukaryota; kingdom Metazoa; phylum Chordata; class Mammalia; order Lagomorpha; family Ochotonidae; genus Ochotona; species Ochotona princeps. The sequence continues at coordinate 34,608,195 of NC_080840.1, forward strand.
GGTGAGCCCCAGGACTCAGGACAGAAGACCCAAGCCCCACTTTATCCCCCACTCCTGGGGTTCATGAAACCAACACCCACATAGAAGGCAGGCCCCAGGATCTGGGCCAAATGACCCAAACCCCACCACTCCCCCTATCCTTGAGGCTCAGGAACTTTGCCCCCACCACACAGGTGGGATCCAGGACCCGAGCCCTGTCAGATTCCCCATCCCTGGGACTCACTCACCCGGCCCCCACTGGGCCCAGGCTGGCATGACTCACCTCACCTCAACCTCTGCAATCTTATTGCACAGCCTAGCCTAATCTAGTCTGGCCCCTGTTCCAGCTCCTGTTGGTGGGTGCTGCAGCCTATCCCAGCCCAGCCTGATTGCTGTCCCGGTCCTAATGTGAACTGGCTAGTGTTGCAGCCCGATCTGGCTCCTGCTGCCCCCTTCTCTGGTTCTCAGATCTGCCAGTGGCTGTTATGGTTGTGACACATGTCACTGATTATGCTTAGAGATCTTTGGTGATATTACTTCTGAAGTTTCAGATTTCTGGATTTAATGGTTTAGCTAGGTTACTTATTGGTCTCTTTAGCAAAGAGTTTGATTTAAAAAATGTTGATTGAACATAGCCTATGGTAGACCTTTTTAAAGTCACTGTCCAATACCATCTTTGAAATAAAGAATTGTATGTACCCAAACCCATTCATGCCAGAGAACTACTGAGGATGTAAGAGGAGGAAATTTTTTAAAAACAAAAACAAAGACAAGTCCAGAACTGTACAGATTCTCATTTAAAAAAATTCTATCAGCCACAAGATCAGCCAACAAACCTCACAACACCTGGTGTGGTGTTTTCAGCAGATGGTCAGCTCTTAATTATTTCCTAGATGAATGAATACATTTGAGGGCTAACTTAGCCAGAGGCAGATGTAAATATGCTTTCCAAAACAAAACAAAAAGGAAGAATAATAATCCTGGTGCTTTTTCCTCCTCGTAGGTTCTTTGCTTTGTATTACATCTTTTGATTCTGACACCTATTTAGTGAATGGCTCAATGTGTATCATCCATCGCCTTACATGGAAGAGACAACTGAAACCCAGCCACACGGCCAAGGTCACACCTCAGAGATGTAGTGCATGTCTTGACTCCTAATGTAACATACTTCTCCCCCATCTAGAGCTAGCTGCTCAGTGATAACAGGATCAAAACCCCTGGATTCTGAAATGTGAACCCATCGTGAATCAAGGCTCCTAATGTGTTTGCTCTCTATTTTCCTGGCATCATGTGGTTCAAATCCTTCTCCTTTCCTGATGGGAACCTCTTAGTCCTGTTCATTCCAATCCCAGCGTCTTTTCCTTCCACTCTTCTGAGTCTGATGCTCGCTATGGACAAGAACTTCAGCTTGAGTTACCTTGCTGCTGACTATTTTCTGACCCTGGGGGCTTTGGTGTTTGAAAGCTGGTTTTCGTCCTATATAATCTGGTCCCATGTGGCTTCTTGGCACCCAGAATTTTAGCAACGGAGTTCATTTCTTACTGGTTATTGACCTGTCTGGATTTTGGCTTCTCAGTACCTCATCCTCAGGATCCCTTTCCTGGAACCCTTCACATCTACACAATGTGGGTCTCCTGGCACAAACCATGGCTCTTCCACCAGTCGGTATCTCGCAGCACAGCCCTACTTAGAGCTCACGGTTCACACAGGCCCAGGCAGTCTTCCCCTGACCCACACATCAGGCCAGTCCTGCTTGGCCCCTTGATCTCCCCTGGAATTCAGTGACTTTGGCTAAAACTGGAATATTTAAAGTCATGTACCTGGGCCCTGGGGAGATGTTTTGCAGTTTTCTTTCTTTTTTTTTTCTTTCCTTTTCTTTTTCTTTCTTCCTCCCTCCCTCCCTCCCTTTATTTTAGCATTTAAAAATATTTATTTATTTGAAAGGCAGAATGTTAGAGAGAAAGCAGCCAGGCCTCAAACCTGTACTGCATCAGAGAGAGAGAGAGAGAGAGAGAGAGAGAGAGACACACAGACAGAGATAGATGTGAACCCCCTATATGTATTTTCATAGTATATTTCCACATTCTGAAAAGTTTCTCGAGTTGATTGCATTGCTCTGTGTGTTTGCATGGCACCATCAACCATCACAGGCCCTGACAAACTGGGCTTGGGAACAACAGACCGATCAGCAGTGACTGTTCTTATTGCATAAAACCTCAAGGATTTAGCGTAAATCACCCATATTCATTTAACATTTTAATATCGGATTCCTCAAGGATTTTAAGACTTTCACTTTGATCTTTAAAATTTTACATCAAAGATAATTCATTTTGGTGGATGAGTTTTTAGGCCCCCTCTTCTTCCAACCAGGCCTGTTTTCCTTGATCTTCCATCCCCCCAAATCCGAAATGTCTCCTTCCTCCGTATTCTCTCCCTTTCTTCTGTGTACCTTTCCCATCTTACATTCTTTCTGGGCCCTGGATTCTCCCCACTTTTGCACCCCTTCCCTCTGCATAGCCTGCAATGGCTATTCCAATTTTGCAAGCTCATCTGCATCTTATGAATTCCATCTCCACGCCCAAGGAGCCCCAGCAGGCAGGGGAGAAGGAGGAAGCATCAGCTCCTTTCCTTCCCTGTTCCCCTCAGCCTTTTCTCGGCTTAAGTCCTCTGCTGGAAGAATGTCTTTGTTTCCCTTTGAGGCTCCAGCATTGGCATAGATCACCCTCACTATCTCTCAGGGCCACCCATGGGTAAGCTGGAGCTTAACCCTCTCCTCACTGAAGGCCCTGAGACCAGCTCTACTATTCCCACCGAAGAAGTCTAACCCATCTAGGATACTTTGGTATCTTCTAGATTTCCCATCCTAGACTGTGACCTTGGAGGTCCTGAACTTATCACAGCTTTCTTTTCTAGCTTTCTCTAGCCACTTGCTTCCTGGGTCTCATCTTCAATTGTATTGTCACAGGAAACAAGTACCAAAGACTTCACTTTCATTTTCAGGTCTTTGATTGCAATTGTCTGCCTTCACTTTTTCCCACGGGTTTTCTACCCATCTCTTTTCTTCTCAACCTTCTCCACTCTGTCTTTGGTCCTTGATCACTCTGTTTTCTTCCAGTCTTTTCAGGTTTCAAGAACTTTCTTTCTTCCCTGTCTGGACATTTTGTGGTTACTCACATAGTGTTCCACCTTCAATTATACTATCACATATAACAGGAAATCCCAAATCAGTCTCTCTTTTCTCTGCCTCTAAATGTAAGGTTAGGCTTTGTGTAAGTGATGTACATTTTAGTTATATCATTGGCTTGGGCCTGGGATCCCTCTCCATGGTGGAACCTCCAAGGTTGGAGGGCAATGGAGTGAGATGACACCTGGCAGATTCCCGGGTCACATTCTGATCAGGCAGTATCCACTGGAGACTTTGCGGAGGGCCACAGAACTGGCTCCACACTGGCTGGAAGGAGTCTATTCTGACAGGATTTATAGCCTTTAAGCTGCATATTGCTGATCTTTCATAGACTCTTCCCATACTTTATCACATTGACAGCCCACATCTCACAAAAAGAGGAGTGAGGGAGGACGTGGAGGGTTCGTGAGGCCTTGTCCTCAGTGGTCTTGCTGGTGACCTGTCCCTCTTTTGCAATCAGTATATTCTAGAATCTGAGAGGCAAATATATCCATATCACTTTGAATCTTATATGTGTTGTTTCATTTTAATAAAGCAAAAATTTTGGTCTCAGAATTTATAACTGGAAATACCTAACTCCCTATGCCAATTGAAAAAAAAAAAGAGGACTATAATACATTTTAGGCCAAAAGGGAATATTAAGCACCACTGAATAGGTAAATATCATTACCAAACTGTCGTCCAGGGGAAAACCAGGCACAATTGGAAAGTAGGACTGAGACCTCTGTGTGTTAGGCCGAGGATTTACACTAAGTCACCCTATGTCCTGTGCAGCCACCTTCACATGGTCGGGTGAGTTGAGCGCCGGAAGGTTGCCCGGGGTCCACCATGGCAAAGGCAAGGGAAGTCTGCATTCTAGGTCCGGAGTCCCTTGGAAAGAGGTGATGGAGAGTCCAGGGGGTCCATAGATGGTCTGTAAGTCAAAGTGAGACTGAAGCATCCAGGGACGCCCACCTCCACCACCCGACCCAAACTGAGCTGAGAAGCCAGCCTAGCAGCAACTCCATGGGTACAACTGGAAGCTGGTGATGTGCTGGTTAGTTAGCTTTTCTTGAAAAGCAAAAGAGTCCTGTTCATGGTCTTCACCATGTTTTCCAATTCCTAGGGCATACGTACTCCTGTCACGACTGTTTTTAAGCTGTCACAGAGTTGAGAACGCATGCTAATATCTGGTGTGAGCCAGCTCCAGCACACCATTATCAGTGGGGACAGCAGAGACCCTGGCCTCCCCAGTGAGGCCAAGGGGATCCTGAGCAACAAAGGGATCCAGATGTGGTTCTGACACTCTCTTTCCCTGCTGCTGTAATGTTACATAAGTCAGTTAGTGCTGAGTTGAACTGAGAGCTAATTTAGGGGCCCTCCTACTTATGGGTAAAGCCTGAGCTCATTTGCATACAGGCTGAGTGATCTGTTTCTGCCTGATTTTCCAAGTTCATTTTTTATTATTGTTTGACATGTTCATTTTCTTTTCTTGGAGTAATATTCATTCCACTGTCCCTTCTCCCACAGCTTGTCTATATACTGTCAAGAGTCAACTCAAGCACCAAAATGACATCTGAATTCTTAAGAATTGAAGTTTCGTTTGGATCTGGTGCAATGGCTCTGTGGCTAAATCCTCACCTTGCACTCACTGGGATCCCATGTGTGTGCAGGTTTATGTCCTGGCTGCTCCATTTCCCATCCAGCTCCCTGCTTGTGGCCTGGGAAAGCTGTAGAGGACGGCCCAAAATCTTGGGACTCTGTACCTGCATGGGAGACCTGGAAGAAGCTCCTGGCTCCTGGCTTCAGATTGACTCAGCTCTTGCCGTTGCAGTCACATGGGGAGTGAACTGGCAGATGGAAGATCTTTCTCTCTCTCCTTCTCTCTGTAAATCTGTCTTTACAATTATATATATATATATGTTTTAAAGAATTGAAGTTCTATTTGATATGACTTTTCAGAATAACAACATTTTCTTTTTTTCCAATTGTTTGTTTTTCATTATACAGTTCCTTAGGTTCAGGGATTTTCCCTTCCACCCTTCCCCACGCCCTCCCCCAATAACATATTCTGTGTCTGTGTGGTCCTGTGTGGTAGCCGTTAGCACACATGGCTTTTGAGCACTTGAACCGTGGTTAACATGCTTTAAGGACCCAGGTTTTAGATTCTAGCTCATTTAAATCCAATAACCACGAGTAGTTAATGGGCATTATATGGGCAGTGCAGCTCTAAAATGAGATCTTGTTGCTTCAACTGCATTTCCATTTTCTAATACGGCTGCTGTTTTCTTTACCCATTTCTTCCACCAGATGGCACCCTCACTGAGGGAACGGAATTGGTTTGAGCTGATCTCTAACCTGAGTGGAATGAGTAAATGCTCCCAGGCCTTTCTGATATCAGCACCTGCCCCGGCACTGCTGGAGGCTCTGCTGCTGGAGTGGCACTTCACTCCTGGACCACCAACAAGAAATGGCCTCTGCTGGAGTTCTTTCATTCCTACAAAAGTTGGGATGAAACACAAAAGTCATCTGTTTAAAGGAATCAAAAAGCTACTTGAACAACCAGGGATAGAGAAGACACACACTTCTGAAAAAGACTGACATACTTCTGTTTGCTCCATCTCCACCTAAATTAACATGTAAGGGTCTGCTGACATCATGACGTAAGTTAGCCATCTACCCAATTTTAGCCTGGTAGTTTTAAAAAAAATTAATATGTATTTATTTGAAAGTGGATGCAGGGTCCTAAAGCTTTGGGCTATCCTTCACTGTTTTTCCAGGCCATTAACAGAGAGCTAGATTGGAAATAGAGCAGGTGGAACGCAAACTGGCACCCATGTGGGATGTCGACACTTGCAGGTGGAGGCTTAGCCATTGAGCCACCACAGTGACACCTCCACAACTGCATCTTTTGTAAATGATTATATATTTAATCTCCTTTATTCTGATCATGCAGTAAATTACATTGATCAATTTCAAGTATAAATCTGTCTTGTGTACTTTGAATGAGCCTCATTAGGAAGTGATACATAGCCTGTAGCTAGATTTGATTGATTAATGTCTTGTTTTTGATTCTGACACCTAGTTTGTTGGTAAGACAGAATGTCCTCTGATTTTCTTTGTTATGGTATTATTACGTAGTTTTCTTGAAGATCTGATAAAAAGCATTTGGAGTATAAGTCCCCGAGCTCTCTCACCCTTTTGGTGGGATAATTCTGAGGCATGAGGTTCCTGAACTTCCTCTGTGGACTCTAGTTCCAGTGACTCCAGGTAAAAACATGGTCACAGTCAGCATTGTTTTTGAAGGTCTTTTCTTCCTGATTTCATGTCCCCACTTCCCTCACAGTATTTCCTGGAATCACCTTCTTATATCCCAAGCCTTCTCTTGGGATCTACATCTGGGGGACTCTCAAAGACAGGACATTAGGCTCCCCATTCCTGGCTATTTTAGTAACCCAATGCCTTCAAATAGAGAAGTTTTGCATTTGTCCCAACTTTTCTAGTTGCTCTTGGTACAAGAGTTGGTGGACATTTTCTAGTTCATCACAGCTAAAAGCAGAAATCTATTTCTTGTGGATATATCATAACAAATGAAACATGTTGTTATAATCTGGTATGTGTGTGGGAGGGTCTTCCCTAATAGCTGCATTCAGTTTTTAATATTTGTAAGGTCTGTCTTAAAATAACCGTAACTGAAATGTTTGCATTCCACCCTGTTTTCTTTTTCTTCCTTAAAAAAAAAGATTTATTGATTTATATTGGAAAGGCAGATTCATAGAAGGAGAAACACAAAGACCTTCTGTTTGCTGGCCCATTCCCCAAATGGCTGCAATGGCTGGAGCTGAGCCAAACTGAATCCAGGAACCAGGAGCTTCCTCTGGGTCTTCCATTCCAAATGCCACAAACAGAGATGGGTGGGACATGAGCTGGTGCCCACATGGGATCCTGGCGCTTACAAGCGGAGAATTAAGCCAATGAGCCATGCAAGCCCTGTCTTGGAGTCAAGATGGTGCTGAGAAAACATACTTGTGGAACCTCAGGATATGCTAGGTCTCTTCTTCCATCTGCCCAGTTGCCTCATTCTCATGGGACTTTACCCAGGCTACTGACAGAGTCCAGGTTTATCCTTCTGGAATCCTCATTTCCTCCAATTCTCCTCATTCTCTTCGGAACAGGAGAGAGAGTGACTGAGGCACCACATGACCACGGTGACAGCACAAACTCTGTTCTGGGCTAGAAACAGTTTGTGCTGTGCCAAGAGAAAGGAAGAAAGGATGGGGGAAAGGAAGGAAAGGAGAGGAGGAAAAAAGGAAGGAGAGAGAGAAAAAGATGGATAAATAGATTTTTGGTTCTTAGCCACTATTGCACCTTGAACTGCTCGCTTGTGACTTTTATGTCCTGAATTTGAATCTGATAGCATTTTGTTTGTGTTGTTCCTAATAGTACAAAATTTTTGTAACAACTTTACTGAAAGGGCCATATCCCTCTTTATGGAAGAGTTTTCAGTCAGTTCTGAAACTAAAGTTATCATTTTAAGAAGCAGAACATTGCTATTTTTTCTCCTCATCCGTCTTTGTTCCTTCTGGAACAACTACTCACAAGTCAAGGAGGTGGTGTGGAGCAGGTCAGCAGCCCCAAGTGGGACATCGGGATCAGAACCAGTTTTGGTGGATGTGCATGCAGGCAGGGTGTTGGAGGTTGAGCAGAGGACAGAGACAGGGTGACAGGGGTCTGGCCCTGCTGTCTGATCCCAAGCAGAGTGGGACTTACATTCCTGAGGCAGCCCTGTGCATGGTGTCAGAGGTCAGGAGGTGTAAAGAGGCCATGAATATGTGAGGGCAACCTTGCAGGGAAGGGCAGTCAGGGCCCGAGAAGATGGGAAGGGTACCTGTGTACTTGGCCTGCGGGTATAACCTGGAGGGGTGTTCAAAAAGGATCCCAAGGATAGTAAGAGCAACGTTTTCACTGTCAGAGAAGAGAGTTACAAACACGGAAAGGCCAAAAACAGATGAACTCTGGTTGGTTTGGTATTAGAGAGATTATTGTAATTCCTATTGATGAGTAGATACGGGAATAATATCAAGTGGGTGAAGGTGCATGCATTTATGTGTGAACACCTGTATACTCTTACCTCTGTCACCTGGGAGGGCTTGAGGGTATCCACCCCAGGAGCAACGAGTGTGTCTAGCACTGGCATCTTGATTTCTTTTTTTTTTTTTTAATAAAGATTTTATTATCATTGGAAAGCCAGATATACAAAGAGAAGGAGAGACAGAGAGGAAGATCTTCCATCCAATGTTTCATTCCCCAAGTGAGCCGCAACGGGCCGGTGCTGCGCTGATCCGAAGCCAGGAACCAGGAACCTCTTCCGGGTCTCCCACGCGGGTGCAGGGTCCCAAATCTTTGGGTCGTCCTCAACTGCTTTCCCAGGCCACAAGCAGGGAGCTGGATGGGAAGTGGAGCTGCCGGGATTAGAACCAGCGCCCATATGGGATCCCGGGGCGTTGAAGGCGAGGACTTTAGCCGCTAGGCCACGCCGCCGGGCCCGGCAGCATCTTGATTTCTAACCATTTATCACTAAATGCAGTCAGGGTTCTTTAGAGACATGGCCGATTCCAGGGCTGGGGCAGACAAAGCGCATGATGTATTTCAAATATCTCTTGGTGCCAAAGGATGCAGAAACCAACTTGACAGTCATGGATTAAAGTTCAATGAATAATTGGAACCTTGTATCAATAATTACATAAATAAATAAATAAGTTGAAAATTGATGAGGAGCAAGATACCTGTTTGGTTTCAAAGTGTCTCTCTATGAAATGTCTACTAATTATGGCGAGAAGTGAGAAACCTGGCAGACATTAGCTTAATCAAGTGATATAAGTTAATATCACCAATAATAACCAACCACCAAATTGTAATGGAATGAAGAGAGATCCTAATGGAATGAAGTAGGAAGAACCCACTATCACTGTGTGATATTCTTGATGGAAATGATGCATAGCATCCAACACAGAGACATAATCACTCCCTTCTTCCCTCTCCAGTTCCTTTTATACACATATTGGGAAATTTGTCTTCATCCTTGATTTACTTTGATGTTCTAAAACTTTCCAAATCCAGCATCTAATCTTAAGAATGTTTGAAAAGAGAAGTCTCCAAATATGCATGATAACTATCTATGAGGATTGCTTACAGAATGTAATTTAAAGAATTGGCTGAGCTGAAAACTCACTCATGAAAGAAATGTTCAGTTGCTTATTCTCTTAGAAGTAAGACATATGACAATAGTATCGTCTTCGTGCAAAAGAAATTGCCAAGAGTCAGGATCGGAGGAAGTCAGTAGTCACCCAATATAAATGTAAATTTTCATGAAACATTAACATAATTTTCAATGTAAATGGCCATAAATATGCCATTGTATTTTATCCTCTACATTGTCTGAATCAACTTGTTAAGCTGCCTAGGATCTTTTTGGGGGAATTATGCACCTTTTCCTTAAAAAAAAAAAGATTTATTTATTTTTATTGGAAAGGCAGATTTACAGAGAAAAGGAAAGAAAAAGAGAAAGATCTTCCATCTGCTGTTTACTCCCCAAGTGGCTGCAATGGCCAAAGTTGAGCTGATCCAAAGCCATGAGTCAGGTGCTTCTTCTAGGTCTCCCATGTAGGTACAGAGTCCCAAGGCCTTGGGCCATCCTCCGCTGTTTTCCCAGGCCACAAGCAGGGATCTGGGTGGGAAGCAGGGCAGCAGGGACATGAACTGGTTCCCATACGGGATCCTGACACGTGCAAGGCAAGGACTTTAGCCACTAAACTATTGCACTGAGCCCCTACCTTTTCCTTTTTCGAGCTTGTGAGACTAAATCTTTTTTCTCCTAATCAGATGTGATGATGTGGTGATTGTATTGGTGACTGAATGTAAGTTCTTTAACGTAAAGAATTCCTTGTAGCCCTTTCCTTATGGAAACACTTTTGTTGTTGTTGTTATGGGTTTCTGAAACATCCCATCTTCTGATTTCTTTCCTTGACCGCTTTTCTTTCCATTTCTTTTACTGACCACTAAAGGAAAGGGTGATCTAGGGCACAATCCTTCTCTGCTCTGTGTATACCACCCTGGGAGAGGAGTCCTGCACCCCAAGCCTTCCTATGCCCTCTGTGTGTTCAAGGCATTCAAATTGGGATTGGCTGGCCTCTCCCTGGCCTCTAAACATGTATACTCACATTTTAAAATAATTTCTTAGCTTGGATGTTGTGCCAGTCCACTTTCTGTTGTATCTTTCATCTGAGGCTGAGTAATTTGTAAAGTATGGAGATTTATTTAGCACACAGTTCCGGTGGTCCAAGCACACAGCCCTGCCTTGGCATCACCCAGAAGAAAGGCCTCATGATGGCTGGCATCACAATGTGAGGAGTGCACTCAAGACACCACAAGGATGAGAGAAACAGGTGTGTGTGTGTGTGTGTGTGTGTGTGTGTAGAGATGGTTTTGCCTTTTGTACTAATATCCTCTTGTGAACTGAATACTGTCCCTTGAGAACTTTGTGAATTCTTTCTGAGGTCAGCACTCTCAATGACCTCACCATCAAGTCCCATCAAGTTCTACCTCTTAAAGGTCCCACCACCTCAACACTGCAACATGAAGATCTTGGGACCCATTCAATCTTGAAAGCCCCAGGGGAGCAGTTCCCCTTCTCTGTCTCTGTCTCCCTTTGTCTCAACGCATCTCTGTTGCTATGCCTTTCAAATAAATGCATCTTTGTAACAAAAAAGAATGCTAAGTGTTATCTCCAACCAAAAACCAAAAAAGCTACCTCATAGTAATTGGACAATCTCCACAACTAGCATTAACATTAACTTACCGGCCCAGCATTATGGTTCAATTGGTTAATCTTTCTCCTTGCCAGTTTGTGTCCCAGTTGCTCCACTTCTTCACCCAGTTCCCTGCTTATGCCCTGGGAAAGCAGCAGAGGATGGCCCAAAGCATTGGGCCCTTGCACCCATGTGGGAGACCCGGAGGAGACTCCTCTCTCCTTGTCTTCGGATTGGTTCAGTTCCAGGCTGTTGAGGCCATTTAAAGAGTAAACCAGTGGATGGAGGATCTTTCTCTCTGTCTCTCCTTCCCTATGTGAATCTTCCTTTCCAACAAAATAAAATAAATCTTAAAAGAAAAACACTGTAACTTACTTGCTATGTCCAAGATAAATCAGAGTTAAGATTTTTACCATCAGAGCACTTACTAAGTAGCCTAGAATATAAAATAATGCATGTGATATTTCAAGATCTTCAGATATTTGACAGTTATTTAATGAGCAGTTCTCATGAGACTGTTGGGTACAATACAAAGTGCTGGACATGAGCTTATATAGATGAATAATATATACCCAAAAATAGAGGAATATTGGGAGACAGCCATGAAGTAGCATTAAGGAATATTGGGTGCTCAACTCTTTTCTAAAGCTTGTTAGTAACATGTCAATACAACAACCTGGTGAGTTAGCTACAATATCATTTTCTTTATTTTGTATTTTTTAGCTTCTTGTGAGCAAGACACCAACCATTTGTTCTGGGCTATCATTTCAAGATATGCATGGAGCAAATGGCCTTCAGAGTGGTTATCTGTTTTTGGAGCAAAGGGCAGTTTTCCTAAGCTGTATCAACTAGCCCTTTTTGTATCACCCTTTGGAAACTGGGCTCAGGGAAACAGTTCAAAATGTGCTGATAAACCGGCTAGTGTGGTTGTTGTTGGTCACAGACCATTCTTTGTCTCTGATCCAACACTTTCATATCATCTATCAGCATTCATGAGACGGTGGCCGACTAACTTGCTGGGTTGCAAATTGGGTAATATCTCAGGCTCTTTGAAGTTCTGGAGGCTCACAAATAAGGAAATGAAAATGAAAAAGATTCCAGACTTTTTCAAAGTCACTCTGCCGGTAAGCAGTAGAAGCTGGATCCAAACCCTAATAATCTGGGGATGAGTTCAGTTTCAGGCATATATTTAGTGCCTTTGGGCATCTATTCAGGCATGGATTTATGTTTGGGAACTACAAAGGTAGAAGTTTGTGTAGAGATGATAAAGTGAGGGTAGAATGTGTGGATTTCTTTTTTTCTAGGAGCTTGGCTACTTTGAGATAGAGATAGGTTGTGTGATGGAGAAGGACTTAGGGCAAGATCATTTTAAAATGAATTTTAAATTTAAGATTGACCTTAACAAAAATGCTGTTGGGGGAAGACTGACAGTCAGGAAAAGGGAGTTTTCCATGAGACAGGAGATTAGGAGCGAATGATGGGTAAAGTACTGATACATGTGTAGACCCTTCTGTACAAGTCCTTGCTAAGAGGAATGATGGACGTGTTGTGGGTGGGCACTCCAGGAGAACAATATGGATTAGAAAGAGGTGACGCAAAAATAGGAGGTGTTGTTTGCATGCCATTGACTCCTCCGTCTGGCACAATGCTGTGCCCATAATAGAGGATTAGTACAGGGAAGTGAATTAGTGAGTAGGGAGAAGGATTCTTGGGTCGCACTCAGGTGTTAATGAAGATGGGAGACTACCTCTCTGCAGAGGCCAAATTCCAACAAGTGGAACAGGAGGATGCGGTGGGGCAGGGAGCCACTATTTGGTTAGGGCTCACTCTAATAGGTGACAGATGATAGGTCATTCTGTCCTAGGAAGTGGGCACAAGCAAAGCTTGGGCTGCTGGTGTGAGGAAGGAAGGGCTCAGCTTGGCAGCTCTACTTTGACCACTAGGGATGGTGAGAGGTGAGAACCAGACCACACTTTGATTCTAATCACACTGCAGAGCAAACAAGAATTGTTTAAGTCATCATAATATAATCTGAGAATCAATTCACCCAAATGACCTCATTGCAAATGGGGTCAACTTTTATTTTTAATCTATTCATGGAATTGAGGTACAGGTTTCCAAGGGAGTGAGACAAACGGATAGAGGTCAAGAAAGAGGGTGAAAAAATAGCTCATAACAAGCCACGGGGCATTCCACTTTGAAAGAAATGAATTCATGGCTAGCCAGAAAACCATCATAATAGTTGCAGGAAGGGAATAGTCACGAGAGAAAGATTTAAGTAACTTTCCATTATTTGGTGATGTTTTTAATTTGGCTATAGCCGACACCACCAGGGGAGGAAGAAAGCCAACCTATAATTCTAAAACCAAATTAAAATAGCTCTTGAGGCATCTGAAGATTTTGATCTTGGAGAGTAATTGGTTTCTGTTTCAGCTCTCCCGAGTCAGCAGAGTAAAAAAAAAAAAAAAAATCAGCGGCTGCAACAAAGCATAGCCTGCCAAGCTGTCGGTCTTGGTTTCCAACCTCTGTATCTAAAGTGAATAGTTAAATGTGCCTCCCTCACTCCCACTCCCCACCATGCACTTGGCAGATGCCCAAAGGTATCAGTAGCTCATGGACCTGATGTTCAGGAGAGGACCCGGTGTGATAGGCCATCTGCAGAGAGCTGTTTATAGGACACTAGTGTGTGTCGCTTAACTCTCACCTAATTGATCTTGATGTTTTTGGACTCCACTATTTATTTCAACATTAAATCCTAAACTTTTCAAACCAGACCACTGGGCCTGGTGAGCCAGCAGTTTCCTATTACTCACCTGCCATTGCTTAGGAAAGTCATCTGAGGAGCTGTAATGAGATCACTGGGGCAACCCCTTTTCAGTGCTAATTACTCTGGTACGCTTTGTATTGCCTTGTTATTTTTAACTAACATTATTTTTTTTCTTCCTATGGAGACTTAGGTCCACTCAATTTCCCTGACTGTCAAAAACACAAATTGCAATTTAATTTTTTCTCCCCTTATTTCCTAGGAAGCTGTAACCCTTTTGTCCAGCTCCATTTTCTCTTTTTGTTTCCTTACAGAGCAGGGATTAAGTATGATCGCAGTGACATGACATTGCAAGAGCAGACTGGACACATTTTCCAGTGATTCAATCTTTGCAGGTGAAGGTTGCTGGGAGGAGTGGCTTCTACTCCAGTAGGACTCCAATGGCATCTTAAATTACCCTGCTGCTCTGACCTGGCCCTTCTTGAATCTGTTGTCAATCCAGCGATCACGGTGATCCTGGGGAGGCATCAGTGGATCCTGTCCATCACTTTGGCTTGAAGATGATCCTCCACAAAGTTGATGAGTCCCCGGATTCATACATTCATTCATGATATTTGGAGGTGGAGGAGGTCATGGGGCTGGGGACCCTCTGATGGTTACTAGTGCTTTCCTGCAAAGAAACAAAGCTAAGCTAACATGAAAGCTGTGCTTTACTGTGTGATGCCCTGTGCTATTCTATGATGCAACAGGAAAGCTCTCACCATGTGCCAAGTTGCTGCTGCCACCATGCCATCCTCCAGAGGTGTAAGAGATGGATTTGCTTTCTCTACTTGTGTCCAGCCTGCTCTTGATGTTTTGTGGCTTCCACTTCAATTCAATAACCCAAGGTTATTGGTGGTCTGTCTTCTCCATCCCCCTGACTTCATTCTCGATTGCTCTTTCCTCTCCCATACACTTGTACTGTGACTCTACTGCTGTTCCTTGACTACGAGGCATGTTCCTGTCCCAAGGTGTTCCCCTTGCTGCTCCTCCTGAGGGTTCTTCCCTCAAGGGTCTGTATGATTTGCTCTCTCCTATCTTTAAAGCCTGTACACAGTGGAGTCTTTCCTGTTCATTCTGTTTTCAATTTTAAGCAACCTGCTCTCAACCCTGGCCTGTAACTCCACCCTTCCTTCCATCTGCTGCTTTCCTCCATACTACTTGCAACCATGAGTCTTACTATGTGGATGACTTTTTGTTTTTAGATTTATTTTTTAAAATATTTATTTTTATTGAAAGGGGAGAGTTACACACAGAGGTGGACAAAAGAGATCTTCCATCCTTTGGTTAACTCTCCAAATAGCTTTGATGACTGATGCTGGGCTAGTCTGAAGCCAGGAACCAGGAACTTTTTCCAGGTCTCCCACGTGGGTACAGGGGCCCAAGGACTTGAGCTATCCTCCAGTGCTTTTCCAGGCCATAAGCAGGGAGCTGGATGGGAAGCAGAGTAGCTAGGACATGAACTGGCGCCCAGATGGATGCCAGCACAACAGGTGGAGGCCTAGTATACTGTGCCACGGTGCTGGCTCCTATCTTTTTGTTTTTAAACGTCTGTTCCCTACCTTCCTTCAAATCTAACCTCCAAGAAGATAAGAGTTCCCCTTAAAAACTAATTTATTTGAATGACAAAACTAGAGAGAGAGAGAAAGAAATCTTCCGGTTGGGGCCCTGCTGAACCCAGGAGTTGGAACTTCATCTAGGTCTCCCATGTGGGTGATAGGGGCCCATGTACTTGGGTCATCTTCTGCTGCTTTCCGGGAACATTGTTAAGGAACTAGATCAGAAACAGAGCAGCCAGGAGTCCAGCCAGCGCCCATAAGGGGTGCTGGCCTTGCAAGCAGTGGCTTAACCCCTTCCACCACAGCACTGACCCCAAGAACTATTTGTTGTTTTTTGCTGTGTCTCTGCTATGGAGGAGAGTGCCTTGAATGAATCAACACATTTGCTTCCCAATCAAGGCTGTTTTAGGAAGTCAGTTGTCATGGTTTAGACAGGATTTGGGTCCCTAACTAAGGTCTCATGCTAACACTAAATGGAATGATGACTGGTTGACGGAGGGAGGAGGCTTCATTCAGTTATGGTGCTTGAAGGTGAGGCCCTTGAGAGGTGACTGGATTGGGTTTATTAGAGTCCTATATCTGAATCATGATGGTGTTATAAGATGATACCATATAGACATAGATGTCACTGAAGAAATGAAAAAGCAAATAAAAAACCACCTGAGTCAATGAAGAAATTAATAAGAAAAACACCTTTGTTAAGGAATGAAAATAAAAACAAAAAAATACCAAAACCTGTGAGATACAGCAAAAACAATATTAAAAGGGCTATTGAGCTTACATTTTGCATTAAGATTGCCTTATATCAGAAGGAACAAATGATATTTGTCCTTTTGGGACTGAAGAGTTTCACTGAGCATAACAGTCTCTAGTTGGAACAATTTGGTTGCAAATGGTAGAACTTCATTCTTTTTAATGGCTGAGTAGTCTATCACAGAGTAGATATACCATAGTTTCCTTATCCACTCCTCTTTTGATGGGCATCTGGGCTGTTTTTGTCTTTGCTATTGTTGATTGTGCTGCGATAAATATAGGGTTGCAGGTCACTTTCTCATATGCATATTTCATTCCCTTACGATATATTCCCAGAAGTGGGATAGCTGGCTCATACAATAGATCCATTTTCAGTTCTCTTAACACTCTCCATACTGACTTCCATAGTGGTTGTACTAGCCTGCACTCCCACCAGCAGTGAAGGAGGTACCTTTCGCCCCCATCCACACCAGCAGGTGTTGTTAGTGGAGTTCTTAATGTAGGCCAGTCTCACTGGAGTTAGGTGAAACATCAGTGTGGTTTTCAAGCCTCTTTTTAAAAAGATTTATTTATTTTGATTGGAGATTTGTATTAACAGAGAGAAGGAGAGACAGAGAGAAAGATATTCCGTCTGCTAATTCACTCTCCAAGTGGCTGTGACAGCTGGAACTGTGGCTGCAGCGCTGGGCCTGCCTCTTTTTAAAGTTACCCAGCCTCAGATATTTCATTATAGCAAAGAAAATAGACTGACTCTTCATTCTGCCCTAGCTCCTGGGCATCACCAGAGTAGCCTTCTGTTCTGTCTCTAGGGATTTATTTATTCTGGACATTGCCTGTAAATGGACTTAGATGATTTGTGATCTTTAAACAAATCTGGAGTCTTTCAACTGGCGTGATGTTTTGAGGTTCATCAGCAGGTATCAGCGCTTCCTTCCTTAGAGACCAGTTTGCATCCACTCCTCTGTTGGCAGACAGGTATTTGGGTTCTATCCACCAGGTGGCTCTTGTGAGCAGTGCTGCCGCTGTAAACACAGGTGTGCCAGTATCAATTTGAGTCTCCTTTTAAAATTATTTTGGGTGTGTATGCCTGGGAGCCAGATTACTGGGTCATATATTATTTGTTTCACTTTTTGACTTGGTCTTCTTTCTTTTTTTCTTATCCCTCCTCCTGATGATTCTATATCACATAACCCTGCTTGGCAGGTGTGGAAGCTGGAGAGCCTGCAGCAGACAAGGAGTAGGGTCAGGAAGGAGGCAAGGCTGGGACAAGCCCATAGTAATCATTTCTGTCCCTGCCACACTCAGGTGGGACTAGTCTCAAGTTTTAGGAAAAGAGACTGTTTTGCCTGTTGATATGCATCACAGAAATTTCTAACTGTAAGCGATCTTGCAAATTTTTCGATTTGATGAATTCTCACTTTTCTCAGGCCCCCTTGGGGGAAGCCATCTATACCATTGCGCTGACTCAACCACATCAGCTCTGATTTCAATCTGTTTTATGCCTTGGGTTTCTGCTTAAGATTTTACATAAAGAGAAGAGGTTGATGCTTTAAAGATCTATCCTCTGTTTCTCCTCCCCTCTTCTCCTCTCTCCTCCCCTCTCCTCCTCTCTCCCCCTCTCTTCTCTTCTCTTCTCTCCCTTCTTCTCCCCTCCCCTCTCCTCTGTCTCTGGTATTGTTTTCCCTGGACCTTCCTTAAATGTGGGGCCTTTTATCCACTTAGTGAGTGCAACATACTTTGTTCCCTGTTCTAAGGAAAGATAACTTATAGAAAATGAAGGGCGAAGAAGGAGGCCATTCTTGGGTTCTTTGTGTCAGGAGTCTAGGGTTTTGAAAGGGCAGTTCCTGGGTGAATTAGAGACTTGGGAGAAGAGGAAGGATAAAGAAATCTCAGGGCTGAGTACATCCTTACTGGGTTGAGGTTTCCATGGGAGAGTACAGGGGCCAGAGTGGGGGCTGCGTTCTGGTCTGGACATGGCTGCAGTCTCCTTTGGCATAAGTTTGAACTGGAGCTGGGCGCACCAAGCCAGGCTGGATGCCAGCACCATCTGGTGCTCTGGAAAACCTGGGTAGATGTAGGATGGACTAGACTGGGTCTCTGTCCCTACTGAGCCATGAGTGAGCAGTGTCTGGGTACGGATAAGCCTTGGCTGGGCTGAAACATCCAACATCAAGAACTGGAATGGAGTGAAGCCCAGCAATGAGGGCTGATTCATGGAACCACCAGTATGCACAAGATCTAGCATAGGGAGAGGTTCTGATGGAGGAGTTTGGGAAACTCCGCTGTCAGGACACAGTCTACAGGTGAGTGCAAAAAGCACTATAGGGAGCAACCCAGACCAGGCCAGAGGAAGATACCCACCAGCATACATTTGGCATAGGTCAGAGGCAGACCAGGCTGAACCTGTTCACATCACCCACTGGTGAAACCAAGCACTAGAATAGAGTGTGGTCAGGCTGGGTTCAGCCGTGACACAAACCATTGCACATTACGGAATGCCAAGGTGGGGTGAGTCATACCAGATGTGGTTGCAGCGCCTGAACAGCACATGTGAGAACCCGTGGGGTGGAGGGGCAGATCCGACAGGGGGAAAGTGGACTCCCGTGCTGGACAACCACTCCCACTGGAAAGCATGAGTTGGGATGGGGCAGACCAGACCAGACAGGGCTACAACACCTGTGGACCTCAGGTGAGCTAGATCAGCGAAGGGCCAGGTTGAAATGACTGTTCCAACTGGTGCAAGCAAAAATTAGAGTGGGTGAGGGTTGGTTGGGCTTTGCCACAGAATCAGCTGGCAGAGGCTGGCACTGGGAGCTTAATCTGTCAAACTCCAGAACCACCTGGAGAGTGCATGGTCCAGAAGTTGGAGTGGCCTAGTAGGGAGATAATGGGTACCTTCTTCTTGGGTTACCACTCCCACTGGAGAGCAGGAAAACCAGGACAGGAACAGGGGTAGCTAGACAGAGCAGCACCTACAAGTATGTGTGTGGACTGGATAGTAGGTTGGTTGGGTTGAACTAGGCTTCAATGCCCATTGATGTATATGAGAGCTAAATGGGGTGTGGGACAGACTGGACAAGTCTGCGATACATACTGGCAAAGAATGGGAACCAGGGTAGGAGGCAGGTCTGGTGGGGGTTATGGGGAGTCGCACCAACTAGGCTGCAGCTCCCACTGGTTTGCGTGAGGGCCGAGTATGAAGTGGACAGGATCGGGCTGGACTGCAACACCCATCGGTTTGTGTGGAAGACAGGGCTGGAAACAGCACTGACCCAGCAATTGAAATGACCAGCATGTGCATAAGCTGATTGGGGCGACAGACTGTGCCAGACCCTGGACTGGTAAGCACACACAAGAATCAGGTTTGGGATCACCTCAGACGAAGTTTCTTTGGAGATCCCAACTGAATTGCTGATCTCAGAACCCCAACCATGAAGAGACTATGTCAGCCGGTGGACTCTGAATAGGTTTCATTGCGATTTGAACTGCGAGACTGACAGCAATCCAGAACTGATGAACTATCAAAACTGCTTAAGCAGGACCCTCGGAGCGTGTCTCACATCGGGGACCTGGGAGAGGGAGGCTGGGTGGGGCTTTTCCCTTTATTTCTCCCTTGACCCTAGACAGAGGGAAATAATGATAATATTAGTGTGAAAACATTGGTCTTACCCACTTTCCTGTAACTAAGTAAGATTATAAAAAAATAAAGTAAAATGAAAAAAAGAAACATTTTTCAAGTGGCAAAAAAATAACTCTCAGGGCTGAAGGAGAGGGAATAGAGAGAGGAAAGGAAGAGGGAGGGAGGTGGGTCAGAGCTCTGGCAGGGGTGCAGAGTTGGGATGCAGGGGACCGTCAGGCTCCTTCTGTCCCCAACACCTCATGCTTTCTTCACCCCTAGAGTGATTTAAGTGTTGAGTGCCTTCATATTTTATTTTGTTTTCTGCTAAGGCGATTAGCTGAATATCTGGTATGCCAAATGAGCAAAATATGAGGGCCTTTGAATGAAAGTAAACAAGGCTTAAGCAAATCAAATAATCTACAAGAAATCCAGATGGTAATTAAAAGGATGAATCCTGGTGTTTCTAAATGACAAACAGGCCTCTGTATCTTAATTATTAATTGCTAAATTAAATGTAACAGGCTCATATGTTCTCACGTTGTTCTGACTTATTCATCATCAGTGTACTTGAGGGAAACGGAAGACATAAATTCACTACGTATACATTTCTGTACTCAGGAGCAGGTGTGAGAACAGGATGCATGCCACTAGAACAAGGGTACCAGGTTGCTCCTGATAGAATCCTACAGGCTAGGGGAGTGTTGATCCATCTAAGAAATGGTGTCCTTGCCTGGAAGCCCAGAGCGGAAGACACAGTGCCCTTTTATGGAGCACAGTTTATGGGCGACTGGTTGGAAAGACACTTAGGTGGGGCAATGAGACTGGCTCCTGGTGGGTCCGGCACAAGAGTGAGGTTGTGAAGGCTGCACCTTCTGGTGGCCAATCATTTCCCTCCCCAAGAGGAGTGATACCAAAATCCTCTGAATGGATTGGTAAGTTTGGAATTGTAATGGTTGCCATTTTGTGGTGATTCTTTTTACCTCTTCTGGGAAATTATTCTACTGTTCCAGATCTTTCAAGCTCAATAAATTTGACTGGGTTCCCTCCCAAGTTCCTTTTGATGTTGTTTCCATTCTTAATGTAATGACTGTTCTCCAGCTGAAGAGGGTGAAACGCACACGGGTGACCGAAAGTCACTTTCAAATGCTGCTGTAAAGATGTATGCTTAAAGGACAAATTGAGAAAAAGGACACAGCTTCTCCTAATTCCATTCAGAATAAACTTGGTACAATTCTGTGTTCAAGGCATATTTTTGATTAATTTTTTAAAAGAAATGTCTGTGAAAGCCCTCAGGAAACTGTGAAATCCTACACATGTCTAAGGATTATCTGTCATCGAGCTCAGTTACAGGGACAGGGAATCCTCAGAACAAAGGTATGTCATATTTCACTTCCTCATCAAACACCTGTAGTTAGCACATATGAAGACATGCTTAAGAAGCACACAGTGTGGTAGGAGAGAGATGTAAACAAATACCGCATAGGATGAACACTACAATGACTTTTACTAACAAAAGCAAAAATAATCTGAACCCATATGGGAGAGCATTTAAGTAGCTAACAGGAAGTACCTGTGCATTTTCTGGAGCATGATATAATATTTCAACAGATATATATGGAATAGCCCAGTCATAACAGGTGATTGGCTTTTCCATTTCCTTTATCTCAAGCTATAGATGCCCCACTATTTTGTGAACACCAGAATCCATTCCCCTCACCTGCTGCTTTCTGGTAGCCAGTATCTAACCCACCACACTTCCCAGCCCCTAGTAGCATTTTTTTATATTCAAGCTGAGTATACATACACACATACACATGGAAAGTCACATGTGAAAGAGAAAATATGTGACATTTGTATTTCTGTGTTTAGATTATTTAATGATATCTAGTTCTATCCATTTTATTGTAAATGTCAGTATTTCAGTCTTTTTTGATTGATTTAATAATTCAGTGTGTATAGAAACTACCATGCTTCTTTTTTAAAATAAAGACACAGTCAATGTTTATTATATTAAAGAGGATCATTCTGTCTTATAAGTAATAAGAAATTGCATTGCTGTCCTTTGGAAAAATATTCTACAACAGCTATTCCTTTGGTTTCTTCACATATAATTTTCCAATTATTTTTTTTTTTAAGATTTATTCATTTTATTACAGCCAGATATACACAGAGGAGGAGAGACAGAGAGGAAGATCTTCCATCCGATGATTCACTCCCCAAGTGAGCCGCAATGGCCGATGCACGCCGATCTGATGCCGGGAACCTGGAGCCTCTTCTGGGTCTCCCACGTGGGTGCAGGGTCCCAATGCATTGGGCCATCCTTGACTGCTTTCCCAGGCCACAAGCAGGGAGCTGGATGGGAAGTGGAGCTGCCGGGATTAGAACCGGTGCCCATATGGGATTCCGGGGCTTTCAAGGCGAGGACTTTAGCTGCTAGGCCACGCCGCTGGGCCCTTTCCAATTATTTTTAAAGGAAAAATATAAATTTGCAACACCACGAATTTAATTCATGCTGAAAAAAATGAAAAAAAGTCAAACTTCTTGAAGAAAATGATGCTACTGTATGATCTATGAGTCAGTGAAAAATTTAATCAGAAGAAAGTGTTATAAAGAGTTGAAACTGACAAAAAAATCCATGAGATATAATTTCCGCTGATCTTTGTTGGTGAAATGTGTTTCTTGTAGGCAACAATAGATGGGTTTTATTTTTTAATCCAGTCTTCTAATGATTGATGAGTTTAAGCCATTTACATTCAGGGTTAATAAGAATGCTGGTAATGTGGTCCTGTCATTTAGCAATGGTTGTTCATTGATTTAGTCTTCTGTTGTTATTTTACTGGGATGTTCTTCACATTTGTCTTTGGTTTTGGTGGGTGCTATTCCTCTTCTCTGTCAAGAGAACATCTTTTTTTTGTTTGTTTGTTTTTGTTTTTTTGTTTTTTTTTCTTTTAATTATTTATTATTTTACTTCATTAATTACATTGTATTATGTGACACAGTTACATAGGTACTTAGGTTCTCCCCACCCCTCCCCAAACCCTCCCACCATGGTGGATTCCTCCACCTTGTTGCATAACCACAGCTCAAGTTCAGTTGAGATTCCCCCATTGCAAGCGTATACCAAACATAGAGTCCAGCATCTTATTTTTTTTTATTTATTTATTTATTTATTTTTTTAAATATTCATTTATTCATTAATTACATTGCATTACATGACACAATTTCATAGGTACTGGGATTCCCCCCCCTTCACCCCAAACCCTTCCCCCATCAAGTCCAGCATCTTATTGTCCAGTCAAGTTCAACGGCTTCTTAGGTATACCCTCTCTGGTCTGAAGACAGAGCCAGCAGAGTATCATCCCAGTCAATTGAAAGCTCCAACATACCATCAGCAAAAATTTACATCATTATGGAATTAATTGACATAAGTATCATTTGTAGGGCAGGTTTGGAAGAGGCATATTTCTTTTAACTTTTCTTTACTGTGGAAGGATTTTACTTCATTTTCAAAGACAAAAGAAAGCTTTGTTGGGTACGTTATCCTGGGCCGACAATTTTTTTTTCTTTTAGAATCTGGAATATGTCGCTCCATACTTTTCTGGCCTGTAGAGTTTCTCCTGTGAGTTTCATTGGCCTTCCTTTATATGTCAATTGATTTTTTTCATGTTCACATTTAAGGATAGTTAATCCTTATGTCGGATCCCTCAATCCTTATGTCGGATTGAAGAGAGCTTGATGATCATGTGTTGTGGTGAAGATTGCTTTTGGTCAAGCCTGTTGGGAGTTCTGTGCCCCTCCTGGATCTTGTTTCCCAATTATTTCTCTAGATTAGGGAAATGTTCTTTAATATTTCATTCAATACATTTTTAAGCCCAGCTTCTCTTTCTGCACCTTCTGGGACTCGCATAACTCTTATATTTGGCCTTTTAATAGTGTCTTTCAATTCTCAAATACTTTTTTTTAGCCTGATCCAGCTCTACTTCCAGCTTTTTGTTTGTTTCCCTCAGATGACAATAAATATCTTCTAATTTTGAGATTCTTCTGCCTCCTTCATTCTATTTTGGAGTCTCTCCACTGTACTTTTAGTTTGCTCCACTGTATTCTTCATTTCTGATATATCTATTGGCTTTCATTTGATTCATTTCCAGTGTGACATATTGTTTAAATTCCTTGAATGCCTGCTTTACGTGTTTCTTGTTGTTGATAAGAAGTTTTATAACAAGTGTTTTGAATTCTGTGTTCCAATTTTCTTTTTTCTTTTTTTTTTTTAAAGATTTATTTTATTTTTATTACAAAGTCAGATATACTGAGAGGAGGAGAGATAGAGAGGAAGTGGAGCCGCTGGGATTAGAACCAGCGGCCATATGGGATCAAGGCGAGGACTTTAGCCACTAGGCCATGCTGCCGAGCCCTGTATTCCCATTTTCTTGATGTCTTCCTCAGTTAACTCTGAAGTTGGCAAAGGGTTTGCTCCTGTGCAGGAGTCTCTGCTGATATTCTTTGTGCCTTTGTCTCTTCTTTTGCTCTTGGTCATTGTACTTCTGGTTATCAGTCTTCTCCTTGGGGCAGGTTTCTAAGCTCTGTCACCTACAGGTCTTCAGTGCAATATTACTTATTGCAGTTGGTACACGGCTCTTCGTTTGTAGTCACTTGTGCCAGTCCCTCCAGGGAGTTCCAGGTCTGGGTTCTTATGTTAGATTTCTGACATGGTCTCCACAGCTCCAGCTCCTGGCTCACCACTCTCCACCTCCTGTGATACCGTGCTGAGGCTGCTCCTTCGTGTGTACAACCTTTCTCCCACTTCCGGTTGGAGCAGGTCCCACAATTAGGGAGACACCAGGTGTCATATATAGCTAGGTTGTTGTTGGTGGTGATCTTGCCAGAACCTGTTGGCCACTAGGTCTGGGGGCCACACAGACCTATTTTGACCAGTATGATGCCATAGTTGGTATTATTTTCCTGTGAGACCAGTGCAATGCACTGAGCTCATGAGTTGGCTCCTAGCTCAGTGCATGCACAGCTCACTGTTATCCCCCCACAGTCTTAAATTCTTTGCCACACTGTAAGAAATGGCACCTGATGTGCCACTACTAGAGTTCTTGATCTGCTGGGCATCAGGTCTCAGGGCTACCCAGACCTATCTTGGGTGGAATCTGTGGGATGCCACGTTGTTGCAGTTCACTGAACCAGAAATGAGTTCACTCCCAGCTCAGTGCATTTTCAGTACTGTCCACAGCCCTTGCCTCCTTAAGCAAAATGGTGCCCTATATGGCTCAGGCGGGGGGGTGGGGTGGGCAGACTGTTATGTGCAGTCCACCCTGTTCCCACACTGCCAGGCTGGGATCTGCTGTTCTGTCTCTGTTCCTGGTCAAATCAAACAGACCAGCAGGACTGGCAGTTCTTTGTCTGGGTTTACCTCCCAAGTTCCCAGTGAAAGTCCCTTCCCACCTGGTTGCTGGTGGAGTTCCAGCTGCTGGTGGAGTTCAGATGGCCATTACCTGAATGCCGCTGGAGTATCAGTCACTGCAACATCACACCATTGTGTCCACTGCTTTCCTGTGTCTGTCAGTCTCCAGGTACCCCTCTGCTGTTGTTCTCTCGAATTTCCTGGAATGTACCCTCTTTGCTTCACACTGACTAATATTTTTCTGTCTGTTTAAACGTGTCCTTACCCTATTCCACCATCTTGATTCTCTACCATGTTTCTTCATC
This sequence comes from Ochotona princeps, assembly GCF_030435755.1. Classification (NCBI taxonomy): domain Eukaryota; kingdom Metazoa; phylum Chordata; class Mammalia; order Lagomorpha; family Ochotonidae; genus Ochotona; species Ochotona princeps. Next base: position 34,633,591 of record NC_080840.1, read on the forward strand.
TGTTCATGCACTGAAGGACACCTAGGATGAGTCCATATCTTGAGTATACTGAACATTGTGCAATGAATATGGGAGCACAGGTACCTCTTTCATATGCTGATGATACTTCCTTTGGATATATTTTTAGAAGCAAGGTAGCTGGGTCACATGGTAGATACATTTTTAGTTTTCTTCATTAATCTCCAACTGTTCTTCGTAACAGTTGTACTAATCTTCACTTCCTTAACTTCTCTTTTATTTCCATTTTGCCACTAACTTTTTGAAACAACCTTTTACAATTTGGGAAGACAAGCCATCCAAAGAAATGAATCCCATTAGTAACAATTGCAAATGTATATAAGATGAAAAAAAATGTACTCGTGGGCCTGGTGTGAGGGTTCAGTGGCTAAATCCTTGCCTTGCATGTAGCAGGCTTCCATATGCATGCTGGTTTGTATCCCGGCTGCTCCACTTTCCTTCAAGCTCTTAACTTGTGGCCTGGGACAGCAGCAGAGAATGGCCCAATGCCTTGGGACTCTGCACTTGCATGGAAGATCCAGCAGAGGCCTAGCCTGTCTCACAGGTTCACTATATATTTCCAAATGAATTAATAGAAGCAAAAAAAAAAAAAAAAAAAAAAGCGGGGGGGGGGGTGTTAAACAGGTCAAGAGTCCTTTGAAGGATGAAAGATTGAACTTGGTGGAAAGGAGATGTCAAGGTCTAGTTTAAGTTGAAATCCTTATAAATGAGAACTGCCTGAATAGTTGGGAAACCTGAACTTACCCAAAGTATCTCTCTTTCTCTCTCTCTGTTAAAAAAAAAAAATATTTTGAGGAGGTACAGGGATAGAGAGAGGTGAGGAAGTGCGGTTAGGGACTTAGATCCAGGTGCTGTGATACGGGATGAAGATTTATTTTTTCCTAAAGATTAACTTATTTTTATTGGAAAGTCATATTTACAAAGAGAAGGAGAGACAGAAAGATCTTAAATTCACTTGCTCACTGCTCAAGTGGCCATAACGGCCAGCCAGAGCTGAGCTGATCTGAAGCCAGGAGTTTTCTTCATGTCTCCCACATGGGTGCAGGGTCCCAAGGCTTTGGGACATCCTCTACTGCTTTCCCAGGCCACGAGCAAGGAACTAAAAGGAAAGTGGAGCACCCATATGGGATCTCAGTGCATGCAAGGTGAGGACTTTAGCCACTAGGCTATCACACCAGGCCCTGGGATGAGGATTTCTTAACCACTAGGCTAGACAGCTGGCCCTTTTCCTACTTTGTGAGCACATTAAAACTTGTCTCCTGTGAAATCTTTTTTACATTAAGCTCTAGAGTAAGAGATGTTAACCACTCCTCTCTGCCATCTCTTATACTTCAGCTGAGAGCCTGGACGCAAGCTTGAAGCTGCTGCTTGGACCGTGTGGTGCCATTGTTAACAACTGCTTGTGATGCTGCCATCCCCTGTGAGTGCAGGTTCAAGTTCCAAGTGTTCTTCCAATCCAGTTGTCTGTTAGTGCAGCTAGGAAGGCAGTAGAAGATGCCCAAATGCTTGGACTCCTGACACCCGTATGAGAGATAAGGATGGAGTTCCAGGCTGCTGTTCTTAGGGAGTGAATTGGCGGATGGAAATTCTCTCTTTCCATATCTGTTTCTCAGTGTGACCCTTGATAATAAACAAGCCTTGAAAAAAATAAAAACAAAAATAAGCTGCTCATCTCAGGCTAAGGCTGCGTGGGCCTGGAGCTAGTCTGAGAACAGAGCCAGTGAAGCCAGTGAGCTGCTCGGGTCCCTGCTGGTTGGAGCTGGAAGGAAGTTTCATTTCTAGCAGGAGGGCTGCCTAGAGGGAGGAGTGGGCTGCAGTGGGGGCATTGGGCTGTGTCTGTGAGCAGATTTTGCTCTCCTTCCTGGGGTGACGGAGGTACATAATAGCTTGTTTCATTGTTGGGGAGAGTTGGGGAAGGCTAGTTTACACTGCTCAAGCGAAAAACATTCAGCCGTCCTACATACTAGCTCACATACTCTTTTTTTTTTTTTATCTCACATCACAAGCTTACCAGTGTGCACGAGAAATTACAATTTCCAGTGTGAAAGTGTTATTTATTCCTATGTCACTCATTCCCCTTCTGGTTTACAGATACTCATCCACAGTCCCTTGTGCCAAGCCCATGGGGGCCATAATGCATTCTGGAATTCAGATTATATGGGGCTTCGGAGAGAGAGACCGTGTGCATGTGACACATAACACAAAGCCTGCAGAACAGCTTGGGAGACACACCCTTGAACAAATGCCACAACCGCCTTTGCTGCAGAGGGCAATTGCTCACTCAGCAGGGCTGGCAAAGATTGTGGGGAGCCTCATGCACTTCAGAGGCTGTTGGGCCATCATGTGGATTTCGATGAGAAATTTGATAAAAGAAGAAAGGGGTTTCTGAGCTTACTGGATTTCAGAAATGTGAATGAGACTCTGTGGGCCTGTCCTCAGGTTTTGATCAAGTGCTGCTTTCCTAGGTTTTGTTACCCATGTGTGGTTACCCATGCTCCCTGCATGGTAGCCCATGGTTCTTGCAGGACAGACTTGTGTGTGCCTCACGTGGGGCCTCAGAGCACTACCTTGCCAATAACAGGCGTTGAGCTTTTGCTAATTGAACAGTTTTTTTTTGAGAAAAAAGTTATGCCATCAGATTTTAAAAAAATAGTCGATGAAGCCAAACTCCAGAAGTTCAGGGGTGTTGGGGAGTGTGTGTGACTGTAGTTCTTTGTTCATGCCTTTCCTGTGTGTTTACACACAAGGTGAGTGATGATTTGTAAATACGCTCAGACTTCAGAAGGAAAGGAAGCTGGGGTGGGTCTAAAGCTGTCTTCTTTGGCAGGAGACAATTTGCTCCCTTCCTCTGCCTCCTAGGTAGAATGGGCATTTTGACAAAGCATGGAGACGTTTTTGGCCATCGCAGCTGGGGCAAATAACTGCATGGCACCTGCAGGGCAGAAACCAACAATGGTGCCAAATAAGGCACAGGACAGTCCCTCTCTCCCCGCTCCAAGACCAGCCGTTAAGACCCAGCCAGTGGGCTGAAAGTCTCAACAGCAGGAACCAGAATGGGTTGAAGAGCGGTGCTGGCCGAAGGACCTGCTGGTATGCGTGAAGCCTGACACCAGGAAGGGGTCTGATGGAGGAATCTGAACAGTTCCTCTGACAGGACACTGACCCTACAAATAAACGCAGGAAGCATGGAGGTAAACAACTCAGAAGAGGCTTTGGAAAGTGACCCACTGGCATACATTTGGCTCGGGTTGGGGGCAGACCAGGCTGAGTCAGTTCACGTCATCCACTGGCAAATCCGAGCGCTGGAACTGTGTGGGGGCCTGGCCAGGTTTGGTTGCGATAAAAACTGTACAAAACACAAAATGCCAAGGTGAAATGGCCTGTGCCAGTAGGGAATGCAGCACCCAACCAGCACACCTCCCACTGGTTTAGGTGAGGGACGAGTGTGTGATGGGCAGAGCCGGGAAGAGCTGCAATACTCATTGGTTCCAATGGAGGTCGGAGCTCAGAATAGAACCAACCCAGGAGTTACAACCACCAGCTGATCGGAGTGATGGACTGTGGCGGGCACTGTGCTTACTAGTAGTACATGTAGGAGCCTGGACTGGGAACGCCTCAAAGTTTCTTTGGGGATTCCCCTGAACAAAATGGAGGAATCAAAACATTAACCAAGAAAACATAGAAGATGGAGTAGATCAATCAACCACCTCAGCTATATGTTTGCAGCGAAAAACTGGACAAGGGGAAACTCTAAGATGGACTATGTCAATCAGTGGACTCTGCACCAGTCTCATCGTACCTGGATTGTTGCTGATGCTGATGATATGTTGGAGCTTCTGATTGATCGAGGTGATGCTCTGCTGGCTCTGTCTTCAAACCTGAGAGGGCCTCCATAAGAGGCTGTTGAACTTGACTGGACAGTGGGATGCTGGACTCTATGGTGTGAGCTTGTAATTACGGAATCCCAACAGAACTTGAGCTGTGGTTATGCATCAAGGTGAAGGAATTCACCATGGGGGAAGGGTTTGGAGTGAAGGGGGGAGAATCCCAGTACCTATGAAATTGTGTCATGTAATACAATGTAATTAATGAATAAATGAATAGAAAAAAAAAAGACCCAGCCAGTGTTGTAAGCCCATGATGCTGAGGCTGAGTTTAGCCAAATTCAGAAAACACTCTAATGGGGACCTTGAGTTGGCTGATACAGCTACTTGCTTTCTGTATGAGTTGGAGCTAACACATCACCCTACTGCAATACACCCTGAAGGTGCATCATATACTCCTGTGGTCTGCACATCTTACACATCAAGCTAAACTCTGCCCTGCCACTGGGTGTGTTGGGTGATCATTTGCAGTCCTCACCCGAGGGTGACTGAGCAGGGAAGTGAACCAATGAACGTCTCTATCTGATGCTGCAAGAAAGTGAAAACTCAGTCAAAGTAACCCAGTGAATGTCTTTAAGATCAGAAGGATGAATTTGTGTTTCTTAATTCTTTTGCCAGGCTTGAAACACAAACTCTTGCCTTTGGTAACTCCTGAATGACCAGCAGAGGGCAGACTGTGCCTATGTAAAGGAAACACCCAGCTTGGACCCTACCTCCAAGTATGCTCCGCGCTAGCGAGTGCAAGAGGCAGCTGGTGGGTCTGTTGCCTCTCCTGGTCATTTTTTCTACTTCCATGGTATTACTGACCATGATTATAGCTGTTTTACTTTCTCAAAATTTTGTGTCTGGGAAGAATCTATTTGTCTCTCTTTTTTTTTTTGGTGACAACTATTTTGAGGTGATTTGAAAATCTTGAAAAAATTATTTTCCTAATTAAAACTAATACGTACTTGTTAAAGAAATTTTGAAAAAAAATAATGTAACACAAACCTGTTTTAAAAAACTGCCCAGAGATGACCACTTCTGTGATTTTTTTTTTGGTGACCTTTTTATTCCAATATTGTCCCTATGAAAACTTCTGAAATGTATGTGTAGCAAAGGTTTTTATGGGGTCTCTGACACAATGAGAAATGTGTAAGTATGCTGTCTGTTCTGGTCTGTATGTCTTTGCTCCAAGATGAAGTGCAAGTTTTTCCTAATCTCTGCAAATCCAAATCCTAGATAATCTTGGAGGTCAACTCAAATATTTTCTTGATTCTTCCTAGGAAGAATGGATCTGTGTTTGTACCTGTTGGGGTTACTGTATCCATGACTCTTTTATGGCAATTTCTATCTTCTGCCATGTATATTTATGTACAATTGAATTTTCCTACTACGTGTAGATATTGAATGTAGGAGTTTCACTTTATCTTCCTAAATTGGGTCAACATGAGGTTTATCACATAGTAAATATTCAGAAGTAATTATGAAAAGGAAGGAAAAAATGGAGGAAGAATAGAAGAGGGAGAGAAGGCAGAAGAGAGGTCAATAAAGAGGGATGAAGGAAGAAAATTATTTCATAGCTTACAACATTTTGAAGACAGGAAGTTTATTCTTCCAGGTTCACAGAGAAACTCTGGAGAATCCCATGGCTGGCTCACCTACATAATGACACTTGGTGGGATGTTCTCAGTTAGGAAGATTCAGGATTTGGGTATTGCTGCCAGGTAACTGCATCCTCTACGATGACATGTTGAAGTTGTAACCTCCAGGACAAGTGACTACCATGTTATTTGGAAATAGGGCATTTTCAGATGTAATAAAATGGGCCAGACTGGATTAGAAAAGGCCCCAAGCCCATGTCTGGGATGCTTTTAAAACATGTGGTATTTGCTCAGACAGGTAGCTGCAGAAGGAAGACGGAGGCAGGAACTGGGGTGGTACAACTGTAAGCCAAGGATGTCTGGAGCTGCTGGCAGTCAGCAGAAGCTGAGGAGGCAAGGAATGAATCTTTTCTGGAACATTCACAGAGAGGACAGTCCTGATGTTGATTTTAGGACTGTAAGGGAAGGCTTTTTTTTTTTTTTTTTTTTTTTTTGTGGTCATTTGTTGTAACAGCCCAAGGAAATTAAAGCACTCCGGGTAGAAGGCTCAGCTTCAGCAGGCCCACCTGGGGGAAAGGAGGAGCCGTCTGAGGGATGTTTGGAAGGAAGTCAAAATTCCAAGGAAATGAAGGGAGTTCTTGGTGAAGGTCAGACAGAAGGGAATTGTTTAACGAGTTCAGAGATTACTTTAAATTGTTTCTTTGCCAAACGCTAGCACAAAAATAGCCTTATTTTGCCATCATTTATTTTGAAGGTTTTAGTCCTTCCCGAAGGTCTTTGCAAAAATGTTGAAAAGGTTTAACCTTCTGATTTCTCTTGTGTCATCAGCGGAGTCTTTTCAAATGCAGGTAGGGGTGCCAGCACTGTCATCTCATGAGGAAAGCTGAACATGATGGTAACCACCAAGATCAAACCCTGAGACTGGGATAAGGATTCAAGGTGCTGCAACCATTCATTTACCCATCACCATCAAGAGGTCAAGAAGATCTTACAGGATTCCAAAGATCAATTTATACTGGGAAAATACTGCTCAGGGAAGGGAGCAGAGCTTCTTCTCTGAGGTAAGACCAGATGCCTTCTCCCACTCCCATGGCCCTAAGACAGAGAGAAGGGAAAAATCGGTTTTCAGGGTAAAACAGCTGTCATCACCACTCCCAAAAATAGGAAAAATAATTCCCTGACCCCTAGATGCTTTCTTCAGCTTCTCCTAGGAGTCTTTAATGTGCTTCTTGTTTTGCATAAGACAGTGATGAAGATGATGGTGACAGGAATGGATAATTATCACGACAGCAAACATTGTTTCTGAAAGAATTCTGGCTTGGTTGGGCAACTCCTCTGTCAGAATGCAGTTCTGGCAGGTAAGCACAAAAACCAAAACAGGGAGCTGCCCAGAGCAGTCCAGGTTATGGTACCCATCAGCATTCATTTGACTCAGGTCTGGGGCGAGCCAGGCTGGGCCAGTTCATATCACCCACTGGCAGATTCAAGAATCAGAATAGTGTGTGGGTTGTGCTGGGTTGGGCTGCAATACCAGCCAATTCACATGAGGGCTGGGCTTGGGGGATGGCTGGCCTGGGCTAGGATATGACCCCCACCAGCGAGAGCAGGAATTAGGGATGTGCCGGGCTAGGCTAGGCTACATCATCCACTGGCAAATGCCAAGTTAAGGCAGGCCATGCCACACTGGCTGCAGCACCCAACCAAAACATGAGAGACCCAGGGGAGAAGGGAGTAAACCCGATAGGAGGATTGCAGGGGGCTCCTCTGATGGGCCATAACTCCCACTGGTGAGTGTGAGAGATGGGCTCAAGAGCAGACCAGGCCAGGCAGGGCTACAACACCTGTTGGCCTGCATGTGTGCTGGATTGGGAGAAAGCCAAGCTGGGTTGACTGTACCTACTGGTGCATGCATAAGCCAGAGTGGGTGTGGGTTGGTTGGGCTTTACTGTAGCATCAGCTGGCAAATGCTGGCACTAGGGACAAATTCTGTCAAGCTAGACTGCAGAACCACCTGGAGAGTACAAGATCTGGGAATGGAAGTGGACCTAGTAGGGAAACAGTGGGCATCTCCCTCTTGGGTTGCCACTCCAGCGGGTGAGCATGAGAATGCACACTAGGGATAGGCATGGCTAGACAGAGAGTGGCACTTGCCCCACACCAGTGAGGGTGGAATATTGGGGCTGGTTGGGTTGAACTAGGCTTCAATGCCCATTGACATGTACAAGAGCTGAATGGGAATGTAGGGCAGACTAGACCAGTCTGCTGTACATACTGGCAAGCACGGACACCAGGGCAGTGGGCGGACCTAATGGGGGTTATTGCCGGTCGCTCCAACTAGGTGGCTGCTCCCACTTGCGTACATGAAGACTGAGAGTGTAGTGGGCAGGATCAGGTTGGACTCCAACACCCATTGGTTTGTGTAGAAGACAGGGCTGGAGACAGAAATGACCTAGTAATTGCAACCACCAGTGTATGCATAGGCTAATTTGGGCAACAGACTGCGCCAGACCCTGTATTGGCAAGCACACACAAGAATCAGGTCTGGAATCACCTCAACTGAGGTTTCTTTGGGGATCTCTCCAACTGAACCACTGGACTCAGAACTCCAACCATGGAGAGAATCGCAGGATCTGTAATATGGCCGAGGAGTGCATGTATCAGAGCTGAGCCTCCTTAGTGGCTTAGATGGAGCAGTGGACAGCATATCCAGATGGATATGGCAGTATATTGGAGCCTGCCAAGGACACCTGGTACCATAACAGAGCATGGAGGATGGAATAAATCAATCAACTACTCCAGCCAAGTGTTGGCAGTTAATATATGGGCAAATGGAAAGTCTAAGGTGGACTATGTCAGCCAGTGAGTCTGGAGAGATTTCATTGTGCTTGGGATGGCAAGATTGACAGCAATTCAGAACTGTTGTACTAGCAAAACACTTGAGTGGGACCCTTGTATGTCCCACAACGGGGACCCTAGGATGGCATCAGGTGGCTGTCCCTATCCCAGGGTACGGAAGTGGTTAGGAGCCTGAGTGTGGCTTCTCCCCTTTATCTCCCTCCCTAGATAGAGGAAGGAGAAAAGAGATGTGGAAATAATGGTTTCACCCACTTTCTTCTAGCCCTTGACTCTTCGCACCCTAATCAACTATGTAAAAATCATCACAAATAAAATTAAAATAATTTTGGCCTGGGCACTCAGCATCATTGGACACACAGTATCCACTCCATGCAAGTTTGCTGAGTGAAAGGAGGAGTGGGGTTCGAACTTTCAGCAGAGAGCTCTTGATCACTCTCATAACTGGACTTGTCTGGAATTTTTCAGAGGAGCATCTGTGAATGAGGAAAGCTCCAGGGAGTATGACAGTGCTTGACCACTGTTTACGTTCCTGATTCCTTTTCCTGCTTATTTGTTAAATGTTTCTTTCTCAAATGGCCACGACGGCCAGAACTGAGCTGATCAGAAGCCAGGAGTCAGGAGTTTCTTCTGGGTCTCCCACATGGGTGCAGGGTCCCAAGGCCTTGGGTCATTCTCCACTGCTTTCCCAGGCCATAGCATGGAGCTGGATGCAAAGCGGAACAGCTGGGACACAAATCAGCACTCAAATGGGATGTTGGTGCTTAGAGGTGGAGGGTTAGCCAATTGAGCCATGGCACCAGTCCCAAACAGAGAAAACCTATCCTGTGTTGCACCTGCTTACAAGTTCTGATGTGTCCCATCTTGCCTTTAGGCTGAGAGTAAATCTGCTTGAAGAGCATGTGAAGCCCTTTGTGAGTCAGGTTTATTCTACTTCTCAACATCCTTTCCTGCCGCTTTTCTCTTTTCATCTAATGCTGTACTCCAGTTACATCAAATGACCCTCCTTTCTGCAATGTTCTGTGTAATTGCTGCCTCTATGCTTTTGCCCACGTTGCTAAGTTTGCTCGAGAAACACCTGTTCATCTCTCAAGGCATTCCAGATCTCCATAAATAATCACACTCTCCCCTTTGACCACATTCCTCTTTGTAACTGTCTCCGTTTTAGCATGACTTTGATTACATCACAGCTTTCCATGAAGCTGCTTGTTTTTGTGTCTGTCTCTTCATAATCCGAGAGCTCTTTTAAAATAGGAACAGTATCTTACATTGTGTGGCTTGTGCCCAGCACAGAGCCTCGCATATTATGGCAACTTAAGAAATGTTTGCCGAATGAATGTGTAAATATCCTCTCCCCACAATCCCTGCAGGTGAGTCACACGCTCTGATCCATGACCTTTCAGGGATTTCTGCCATCTTATTTCTTTCCCACTATGTCATCTTCCCATCCATCCACTTTCTAATAAAAGACTGACTCTTCGATTTAAATACCCAAGGACCTCTTTAGTCATTCTCCATGAGTTTCTTTTTCCTGCTGAGTAACTCTAACTATCCCTGATTGAACTCTCACTTCTGATTCTCAACTAATTTCAGTGATATTTAATGCCTTCCAATAGCTATTTTTAAAAATATTTTTAAAAGATTTATTTATTTTTATTGCAAAGTCAGACTTTACAGTGAGAAGGAGAGACAGAGAGAAAGATGTTCCATCTGCTGGTCCACTCCCCAAGTGGCTGCAATGGGTGGAGCTGAGCCTATCCAAAGCTAGGAAAAGGAGCCTCCTTTGGGTCATCCTCTATGCCTTTACCATGCCACAATCAGGGAGGGAGCTGGAAGGGAAGTAGAGCAGCTGGGATACAATCTGGCGGCCATATGGGATCCTGGCACATGCAAGGCAAGGACTTTAGCTACTAGAATACTGTACTGGGCCCCCGATATCTATTTTTAAATTTTATTTTGTTTAAAATATTGCTTATATAGAAGAGAGGAATGTATGTCATGCAGGCTTTTGATTGGGGTGGGAAGGGTCAGGTATGGAGAAATGTGGATAGGACAAAAGTTTTTTGTTTTTCTCCTGTGTCCACAGGGAAGGAAGGGGAAGAGACTGTTCCTTGCTGTCAAACTACATCAGAACCCTGTGATGGAAGATGGTCATTTGGTGAGGCCTTAGAGACTCTGAAGTGGGGAAGAGCGCTCCAAGAGTGTTGCTAGAATGGTTTTGATAGTTCTGAAAAGCTGTTGGTTGTGTTGCTCCTGGGCTGAGAAAATCTTTGCAAGGTCTATTGATTGACAAAGTCCACCTTAGTGCATCCATTGATCCAGGAACATGCTGCTGGCTTGCCCAGAATTGTCCAACTTGTTATACTTTCCATTCCCTGATGAGAAAATTGATGTACCTTGTGGGCCTAGATGATCTGGCCATCATGTCCTCTGCGTGCATCTGGGCATGTTGTCCACTGCGCAGGCATCAGTAACTGAGGAAGACCAGTCTGGACACATCCACTGCAAGGTTGAACTACAGATGCTGTGATTTTCCCTGTAGCTGGGGTCTGCTTCCATTGGTCTAGTTGGGGGATCCCCCAAGAAAGTTTACCTGGGGGTGATCTCAGACTTGAACTTTGTGTGTGCTAGCCAGTGTAGGGTCAGGTTCAGACTGTCACTTGCACCAGCCAATTCATAGACTGGTGGATGCAGCTGCCTGGTCAGTTCTGCTCCAGGCCTATATCCCCTGTAAACTTATGGGTGCTACAGCCCACCCAGCCAGCCCACCGCAGACCTGTTCTTTATGCATACCAGCAAATTCTATGGCATAAGTGGGGTGACTTCCAATAACCTCCACCAGGCCTGTCCTCAGCCTGGTTTTTGTGTGTGCCAGTCTCTGTTGCAGCCTAACCCAGCCCTGCACACATTCCATCTGGCTCTCATGTGCATTCATGGGTGCTGTGGCTTAGCTCAGCCTGACCTGTCCCCAGATCTGGCCCTTACAGATACCAACAGGTGCTGCCTAATCCAGCCTGGTCCATCTCCAGCCCTGATTCTTGTGCTAACCAGCAGACTTACAGCCTAGCAGGGGAGGTCCATAGTTTCCCTGCCAGGTATGCTCTCAGTCCCTATCTTGCACCTGCTGGGGAGTACTGTGGTCCAGTCTGACATGAGTTGCATGCAGTCCTGGAACTTGCCAGGTAGTGCAGTGGCCTAGCCCAGCTGGCCCACACCCACTCTAAGTCTCATGTGTACTAGTGTTTGTGGCAGCCTAGTCCAGCCTGGCCTGCCCCCAGACCCAGTCCAAATGCCAGCTCTTGGTGCTACAATCCTGCTCAAACCTGCCTACCCTCTGATGGGCCAAGCAGACTGATTCCTAAAGAAGCTGAGTGCATCAGAGGACAAGTGAGCTTATCACATGCCAGGAACACCTGGTAGCCTTGGAACATCAAGCAGCAGACTGAGTCCCAGCGCTATCTCTCCTTCCTGGCCACAAACAGAAGAAAGCTTCACTAGCTTTAATGCTATCTTTGCCAAGGTCAAGCAGACACTCCCATCCAGAAATGTCTAAAATGCCGAGTTTCACAGAAGATCAACACCCGCCGTGATGACCTGTCACAGTCACAAACATGCGTATACTGAGGAGCTGCTGCCTTGCCCCACCCCCACCCCTAAAACGTATAAAAGCCCAGTGTTGCATACCTTGGGTGGCCATTTCCCTTACGTGGGTCACTCTGCCATGTGGAAGTGGTCCTGGGCTGTCCCTCACGAGGGAGAGTCTGTCAGATTCTCTGCTCTCTTCTTCCCATGGCCACCTTCCTTACTGGAATAAAGACTTCCTGTGTGACTCGCTGCATCTGGCCTTTTTGGGGTTTATGGCAATGAAGCTAACACCCCCAGACTCAGCTTTCATGTGGAAGCAGTGGTCTAGCAGCATAGTGTTGGAGGTTCCCCTAGTAGGTCTTCTACCAGCTCTGAATCTTGGACATGTCAGCAGATGCTGCAGTCAAGTCTGGAATGGACTGCCCCCAGTATCAGCATTCACCAGCAAGTGCTACAACTTGGCTCAGCCCAGCTGGCCCTCAGCCCCAGCTCTTGCAGGTGGTGCTGCAGCCTACCTCAGCCTGGCCCACCACCAGCCCTTATGTGAACTGGTGGATATTATGGTCCAACATGGCCTCACCTGTGCCCCATCCTGGCTCTTACTCATACCAGTGTGTGCTGTGGGCTAACCTATACCGGCCTGCACCCAGACCTGGTTCACACATATGCCAGTGGGTTCTGCAGCCCAGCTTGGTCTAGCCTGCTCCCAGCCCTGACTCTCACACTCTCCAGTGGGCGCTGCAGCCTAGCAGAGGAGCTCCTCAAGATTCTCTACCAAGCCTGGTTCATCCAGTCACCACCTCCAGCTCTCTGCATAATTCAACAGGAGCTGCAGTCTCATAGTGGTGAGTCCACAAGTCCCCTATACAATCTGCCCCCAGATCTGGTTCTCTCACATTCTGGTGAGTGCTGTGGTCCAGCCTAGCATGGCCCACCCCCTGCTCTGACACTCATGGGGGTGGTACTGTGGTCCAGTCCAGCCAGACATGCCATCTGGCTGTGTACTGGTGAGCAATGCTATGTAGCTCATTCCATGTCTCCCCTGTAGGAAGGTGCCTTGGCCTGACCCATGCTTGCCCTCTAGTTTTTCCGTGCTAAACTGCTTCATCTCAGCTCCCTTGCCTACCTGCGAGTGTAGTGGGCAGGGCTGTGGAAGACCCCAGAAGTCATTCCTCCCCTATCAAATATGCCCTCAGCAGCTCTAATTCCAGTATGCCTCCAGATGCCCTAACCCCAGCAACTACACCTCACTTCTTGCCTGGGACTGGATTGGCATGTCCCAGGCCAGTGTTACTGACTTTCTTTACATATCTCCTTAAAAAAAAAAAAGCAAATATGCTGACATACTGATATAGTTAACACAAATTGGCCATTAACCAGGCTCAGAATGCCTACTAGCTACTGGCTGCTTTTCTCCCAGCAGTGTAACACTTGCCTAGGTACAAGGCAACCTAAGCTGTTGCCTAAAATTGAGAAATTCCAATAGCTATCTGTCTACACTTACTATCTACACTGTCTACTTGCTAGACACATTCTTAACACTGGGAATTCTTGGGCAAGGGCACCCCTGACTCCAAGGAGTTTGTGAGGTGTAAGTCAAATGTCTGTTCTGCCTTAGCCAACTGTGGGGAGTGGCTGAGTGCAGATCTATAGGTCTTTCTCCTTGTTGTTCTACTTACTTATCAGAGGCAGACTTTAAATTTATTCTAAGGGAACAGTGACCCTGTCCGTGATGGCAGGATATAATAAAGAAAGGTAAGGGAACTTAAACATTTTGGACCTCAGAATGTACAAACCACTTACATCACATACATTATCTTTTCTTCATTATAGGCCAAAAGACCAAGAGCTTGCAATCTATTCAAGAATCTTCACAGCTCTTCTTGTCTAGATGTCTTCAAAGAGGCCCTGGATCATTGGATGTGACTGGTTCAGTGTAAGTCCTCCAGCATATTGACATGAAGCAAGTAGCTTGAAAAATAATCCTGTTGATCATAAAATAATCATATCAATTCATGCATTTAATACTTGTGTCATTGAATATTCTTTTTTGTCTAACTTTATTTCTACAATTGTGCCATTTGGTTAAATGTTAACAGTAACCATATGCACTCTTCCGGCTCCTACTTTGTTCTATTCCATTGACTACTGGTTTTTGCTGTGAAAGTTAGCTTTTGCTTTCATCTGAAGTATTTTTTAGTTGTAGTAAGTGTCTCAACTGGCAGAGTTCTAGAATTTTTTTTCCTAAGTTTTGTTTATTTAAAAGCAGAAAGAGAGAATCTATATACTGGCTTACTTCCCACATACCTGCAACAGCTGGAATTGAACTAGGCTGAAACCAGGAGCCAGAAACTCCACCTGAGCTTCCCACATGGATGCCAAGATCCCAAATATGTGAGTCAGATCTGCTGCCTAATAGGAGCATTAATAGGAAGCTGGATCAGAAGCTGAGGAGCCAGAGCTCAAACTGGAACTCTGATGAGAAGTGGGCATTCCAACTAGTGGATTAACCTACTGTGCTTAAACAACCTCTTCAGAGTCGTATTAATGGGAAAAAACTCAAAAAGCCTTTATTTGTTGTGCTTCTCCTTTTTCAAGAGCCTACCCTTCTTATTTTAAAGAATTATTTATTTATTTATTGCAATACCAGAGAGAAGGAGATACAGAAAGAAAGATCCTCCATTTGCTGACTCATTCCCCAAGTGGCTGCAATGGCAAGAGCTGAACCAATCTGAAGCCAGGATCCAGGAGCTTCTTCTGGGTCTCCCACATGGGTGCAGGGTCCCAAGGACTTGGGCCATTCTCCACTGTTTTCCCAGACCACAAGCATGGAGCTGGATTGAAAGTGGAACAGCTGGGACACAGATTGGTACCCATATGGGATCTCAGCTTATGCCTGGCAAAGATTTAGTCACTGAACCATCGTACTGCCAACCCCTCCCCTTTTAAAGAGTTGAGTATTATTTTTAATTGAAAAGTCAGATTTACAGAGACAAGAGACAGAAAGAAAGATCTTCCATTCTCTGGTTCACTCCCTAAGTGGCTGCAATGGCCAGAGCTGAGCCAATCTGAAGCCAGGAGCTTCTTCTGGGTCTTCCATGCAGGTGCAGGGTCCCAAGGCTTTTGGGCTGTCCTCTACTGCTTTCTCAGACCACAAGCAGGGAGCTGGATGGGAAGTGGAGCAGCTGGGATATGAACTGGCACCCATCTGGGATCCCAGAGCATGTAAGGCAAAAGCCTTAACCACTAGGCTACTGTGCTGGCCCTTCCTCTCCTCTGCCCCCCACCCCCCTTAAACAAAACAAAACAAACAGAAAAAACAGGAATCGTAAGAATATTTATATATATTTAAAGATTTAATTTTTTTGTTTAGAAGTATAGTTACAGAGAGAGAGAGGGAGAGACAGAGAGATCTTCCATTAACTGTTAATTCTCCAAATGGCTGCCACAGGCAGAGCTGAACCTATCAGAAACCAGGAGCCAGGATCTTCTAAGTCTCCCTCAAGGACATCCTCTGTTGCTTTCTTAGGCTGTTAGCAAGGAGTTAGGTTGAAGTTATAGCAGCCAGTTCTAGGACCAGCACTCATAAGGGGTGCCAGTGCTGCAGGTAGAAGATTAGTCCACTTTGCTACCATGCCAGGCCCAACTTCCTACTTTCTTTTTTTGTCTTTGCCAAAAACAGTATTGCTTCATCTCATATTTTTTCATTTTAAATATCACTACTAGTAATGAATACTATCTTAGATTCTCAGAGGAAATCATGGTTTTGGGGTGTTGTAAATTAGTGAAACTGAGTGTTGAATGAGTACTAAATTAGCTGAACAAAATTAGTTCGATGAAATAAGTCTAGGACCTTTACCTTCTATCTCCAGTGTCCCCAAACTCACCTTTCAGGAAAGTGTGTAGCAGTAGAATACCACAGGATAAAAGCACAAGCCAGAAACTGGTGTTATGATCTCAGTTTTTTTCTGCCAAAAAAATGACAGCAACGATGTCAGATTTTCTGGTTGTGAAGCACAACTCACAGGGCCTTCCAGGAAATCTTTATTACAAATGAGAGAGGCCTCCCAGCATACTTCTTGTATCTTGTTGACCATCTCTGGATATTCTGTTCTGAGCCAGTCACTCCAAAGGAATAATATTCTACCTAGTGGGATGCTCTTAACAGGGGTGAATTATCTTCCCCCTGAGCTACTTGATTGTGTGACACCTGAACAAAATGCAGGTATCATTAGAAAGGAAGAAGCGGACATGAATGTTGGTAGGCAAATAACTGGCCCTTATATGTCAACACAGTTCCATGTGAAGCAGGTGATTTGTTACCTTGGTGGACTATGGTAGCATGAAAATATCTGGAGACCCCACTGTAACTTACTTGGTTATTAAGGTGTTTAAGAAAGCTCAAGGAGCACACAGTATACTGTGAAGCTTCATAGTCCAGACTGTGTTTATATATGGGACTGCTGTGTTGTTCATGCGACCACAGGGGAAAACAGATGTTTAGAGCAAAGAGTTAGTGAAGAAGAGAGAGAAAAAAATGAATCCAAGGATTGCTGCATAATATTTAGGTGTTTCATCAAGCTAGCTGCTGGAGTCTCTGGGGAGAAGGTGAGCTGTTGAGTCAGATGTGTGTACATGAGGAGGAGATCAAAAATAAATTAGCCCTTTGCTATAGCGAGCCACCGTGGTGGTGTTTAGTCACATCAGATTTCTTATTTATTCGCCTTAACAACAGGAACTATCAGGTGAACATAACAGATAGGATTCGATCCAAACCACCCTCTTCCTTGGGAAGAGTGGGACATCCTGGATTGCTCACGGCAGTGGATGAGAGCACAGCATATTAATCCAAACTGGCAATCAAAGGGTTTCTTTCCAACAGCTCTCATTTGCATATGAAGAAGAGTGTGTCTGCTATGTTGTTAGAGAAATATCTGTCTTCAGAAATTTCTCCATTTTCCCTGCTACTGTTCCTTTGGCCTCTAAGATGAAGCAATAATCAAGGATTTGCATGTGCTAATCCTTCTTAGAATGCCCTTCACTGCTTTATTGACAGGGTGGATTTTTGTGAATTGATATGAGGCTTCTGAAATGTTCCCTTGCCAAAGTGGCTGAAGCTTTTCATTGTCTTCTGAATTTCCCCACAAAGGATGACAAACTAATCCAGCTTGCCTCGGCCTGGAGTAGGAAGGTATATAGGGACATGGATTTTCAGTGCTAAAGTAACAAAAATCCAGCAATGAGTTGGGAATTCTAGGACAACAACCACTTAAAGTTTTATTTAAGTATTTTTGTTTATTTGAAAGGCAGTGTGACACACACACACACACACACACACACACACACTTACTTTGATTCATTTGTAGAATGCATGTAAGAGCAAAGGTTGTATCAGGCAGAAGTCAGAAGCTGGCAACTCCATCCAAACGTCTTAGGTGGGAAGAGCCCGAGTTGTTGACACATCACCTGTTGCCAGGTGCATGCTAGAGGGAAGAATTGGAAGTGGAGTGAGGACTCAGTGTGAGCACCACATAAGTAATGCAAACATCCCAAGTGGTGGCTTAACCACTGCACCACACTATCCACTGGTCAGTCACTTGAGAATAAGGAGGAAAGAACCAAACAGGTTGGGCAGTAAGAGGCAGTGGGATAAGAAGTACTGAAGTATTGACAAAACTCCAGCAAATATTCACTTCCAAACATTAAAATTCATCAAACATTCTAGGTTTTGAAAAACAATGATTGAAAACAGATGAGAAGATCAGTAAGGTGATCATTGTCTTTTGTCTTTAAAATACATTTTTTAAAAGTGTCACTCTTGATTGCAAGCAATGACTATTGACTTGTCATGATTGCTTGGTCAAGCACTCTGGAGGGAAAGGCACATTTTAAGAGATCCATGTCAAAACTTGCTATTGTGGTTTCTTTTTATTCATTCATTCAACATTTACTGGGTGTTTTTCATTCAGGCTAATCTTGTGGGTGCCATCACCCTGAAGAACTATGATGAAGAGCTTGTCCTCCAAGGGGAGCAAGTGTCAACTAATGCACACACCCTGTACTCATGGGGATCTTGGTAGACTTCCAGGGTGATTTTGCGAGTAAAATGGGGGTAAAATCTTAGCGCGTTTCACTACAGCTTACTACCATTAGTACTCTGAGGTACTCAGGAATGAAAATCACAAACTCATTCTGTGTCTCAACTTCTGAGTAGTTAGGAGACATGAAAAGCAAATAATTGCCTGGCCTCACTGCACAGCTTTATTCCTCGTCTATTTCTTCTCTCTAACCATCACAACTTCTTATTGTTTCTCTTTGGCTTTTAAGGCCTTCCATAAATTCTCTACATAGGTTTGTGCTTTTCCAGAATGACCCTTGCCCCTACCTGCATGAGTGTTTTATATCAAGGTACCCTGTTGTTTCTTTCAGCTTCACCATCACCTAATCTTTGTGCACCTTCCAAAGTCCTGTTTTCTGGGCTCTCATAGTACACCAAACCTGCCCCCATTGTAGCATTTATTGCACAAGAAAGAAATTATTTGGTTTTTTGTCTTTATCATTAGCTTGGAAGCTTTGTGGATATAAAACTGTTCCTCTTTGACTATAAGCCAGGTACTTAGTAAATATTTGTTGAAAAATTTAAGATGAGACTAAAAGAGCATTTCATTCCTTTAAAGTGATGGCAAACTGACTTTCTTTTTTTTTTTAACATGAACTGAGACATTTGTTCAGTGAAAACAAATGATATTAAAATATTTATTACTCCAGAATTGTATCATTGGTCAAAGTGGATCCTGGCTCAGTAGGTTACATTAGGGAGCTAGAAACCAGTGCTGTGCCAGACGTTAGTTCACTGTTTAGTTGCTAGAGCCTGATAAAAGGATGGACCTCAGATCAGGGATGGGCTGTATTGGAAACAGTTATTTACCAATGGATACAAAAATATCTGAGTGTCTTAATGACTATCATGGTCATTTGGATGCATTTGGGTCAGATTTCAGCCCTGGTCAGGTTCATTTTCTCATTAAAATGGATATTGTAGAGTTTGCAACAGGAAGAGGAAGGCTGCATTTTAAATAGCCTCGGGTTGCCTGGGTGGCATGATTTGTATAATCTTACAAGATATGTTTTTTGCACAGAGGCAATTCTTACAGATTTCAGGACACAAAAACATCACCTTTTGTCTGCAACTCTCTCCATTGAATGTAAGGAAGAGGTGGTTCATGGGTGCCCATTGCACCATAGTGCTTGCTGCAGCATTTGGTAAGCCCTCTTGCTTTGATGGAATAGATGGGAAAGCTGTGGTGTTGTTGCGGGGTGTGTGCGAGATCACACCAGAAATGTCTAAGGTTTATTAAGGAGTCTTTATTAATCAAGCTTGGAGACGAGAGCACAATAGCAAATCACAAGTCCATACAGCAATCCACCCAATCATAATCCAACCAATCATAATCCTAAAAGGAACAAATGGTCATTATCCTTAAATCTACCCATTAAGCTGAAGACCTATGTCCCAGCTTCTCCAACAATATAAGCTATTCTAAGAGACATGCAACGAATAACCTGGACACACAAAGCTGCACACATTCACTCTTCTCTGGCTTATTTGCCCGCATTCCACTACTGCTAGGCCTCACCCCTCCTGGAACTCCTGACAACACACAAACCAGTAACAACGTCATTATATCCATTGTCCCACCTAAGCAGCACACAGGGACCATGCTCAGGGGATTACCTGTCCTGGGTCAGCCAAGAGTTGAGGTGCCAGAGTAACAGAAGCACCTGGCAAGAAAGAGAGCAAGCCCCTACTTCACAGGCCTTTTAAAGGGGCTTGTGAGGGAAGTGGTTACACAGTGATGCAATACCGTCCCCTCTCAGTTGATAGGTGAGTCACAGGTGGTCAGGAGCGAATACCTAAGTGTTGTGGGCTAAGGAGTTGATCAATGCTCATTGGGATGGGCAGGAATAGGAAATGGTTTTGTAGCTGAAAACACCTAGACTAATCGGACTTCCAATATCCTGGCTAATTAAGGGTGTGGGGGAAGTGGTTGAGGATGGAATTAACATTCCATTGCTGTTAGGACCCACCTTTAGGACAGAGGGTAGAGAACACAGCCAAATTTCATTTGCCCACTGTCAATGGGTGCTGGCTATCACTGGCTGCACCCCATAACAGTGTGAATGGTGAAGCCAGTAGTATTGGGGAATATGAGCCCCCTAGGGAACTTTTCAAGGTGTGTTCACTCTTAAACTGGAGAGTTTTGAAATGAACAACCAGTCCTGCAATCTGATTCTTCTCAGAGCCTGAAAACATCGATGTAAAGTGAAGATACATTGGAAATATTTGAAACCTCTTTGTGCTTCCAAAGGGTTTCAAATTTGGTTTCATTTAATTTAGCTACAGGGAGATGGCTGGTATAGATCTATGGGCCTATTTTGCTAGAGCACTGAATATAGAAAGGTGTTTAACTGCAACTCAGATGCTAATGAGTGCAAATTTTAGCAGGTCTGCCACATTCCCCAGTGCAATTGTGATCTAAAAGAATTATACAAAGCCATAATTTCTTTCTAAGCATTTGAAATTTCCCATGCAAAAAGAGTTCAGAAAGTGCGAGTTTACGTTACAGGGGCTGTTTCCTATGTGTTCGAATATATGCTTTGAAAACACAGGGGTATTAGAAAAAGAGGAGACTGTAAGACCCAAGGTGTGCATGGAAAGACCCCTGGGGAATGGCTTGCGAAGCACAGTAAGGTGTGGACTGCTAAAAGATTGCATCAGCACGGAGATTGCTCCATTCTTGATGAGGAGCTAATGTCTAGTGGTCAGGACACCTGAAATAGATGATTGAAAAAAAAAAAAACAAGAAATATCTTTGGAAATAAAACAGGACAGGAGCCCAGAGGCAAAGAAAGATCTTCTACAAGGAGTAGAAGAATATGGAATAGTGAGAGGAATGGCAGACTTCAGGAAGGAGTACGTCATTAAAGTGTGGTATGAGAAAGTATCCGGGTATAAGTAATACTTAGTGTTGTTACTTTTTCAAAGGAAATAACCTGAGATGCAGGCTGAGATCTATGCTCAAAGATGTTCATTGCAACGTTGTTTATCATAACTCAAAAGTAGGAGTGATCTTTTAAAAAATATTTATTTTACCTATTTTCCTCTAGATTTATTTATTTATTTATTTGGAAAGGTAGATTTACAGAGAGAAGGAGAGACAGAGAGAACTTCCATCTGCTGATTCACTCCCCAAGTGGCCACAATGGCCAGAGCTGATATGAAGCCAGGAGCCAGGAGCTTCTTCTGGGTCTCCTATGTGGGTGCAGGGTCCCAAGGCTTTTGGCCGTCCTTGACTGCTTTCCCAGGCCACAAGCAGGGAGCTGGATGGCAAGTGGAATAGCCGGGATATGAACCGGTGCCTATATGGTTTTCCGGCAGTTGTAAGAGAAGGATTCAGCCACTAGGCCATCGTGCTGGGCCCTGTGGGAACAATCTTAAGCAGTAGAATGATTAAACAAGTATCGTGTGCCTTCGTGATACATTGCATTATATGACCACAGAAAAGACACTTTCTGAGGTTTTCAATGAAGTGATAAAACGTAACTTTCAGGCAACTTCCTCTCATCACTGTACACAGAAGTTTACCCTTTGTGCCATTGGTTAATTCACTGCAATTGTAATACCAGCTTCTCTGCTTATGGCTTTTCCTGTCTTCTCATTTAAAGTAAGAAGGCAGGCTTTGTAGTTCCTGGCTGAAACGATCTGGAGCAGCAACCAGAAGCAAAAAATTAAGCCAGTTACTTATAAAAATATTGTTCTGCAAGAAGAAAATAATGTAAATGTTTATTTTGTAATGGGGTGCAGTCCATGATAGCCAGCACCCATTGACAGTGGGCTAAGGAGTTGATTAGCACTCATTGAGCTGGCAGGAACAGGAACTGGGATTGTGGCAAAAACACCTAGACTAACTGGACTCATCTGTACCCAATATCCTGGCTAAATTAGGATGTGTGTGGGGGGAAGAGTATATAAGGAGAGGTGAAGGAGAAATAAAGCGAGACTTCGCAAAGACTTCTACCGTCACTGGTCTCCTGCTGGTGGTGCTTCTGAGGTGCTTCCGCTTCATCCCCAGACCCTCTCCCTGTCCACGTCACTAGCTCTGCTAGTCAGAGCATTCATGGTCCCTGTGTACTGCTTAGATGGGATAATGGATATAGTAACGTTGTCTATGGTTTGTGTGCTGTCAGGAGTTCCAGGAGAGGGGAGGCCTAGCAGCGATGGAATGTGGGCAGATAAGCCAGCATAAGGTGAATGTGTGCAGTTTTGTAAGTGTGTCCAGGTTATTTGTTGCATGTCTCTTAGGATAACTTATATTATTGGGAAGCTGGGACATAGGTCTTCAACTTAATGGATAAACTTAAGCGTAATGGCCATTTGTTCCCCTTTTGGATTGTGTTTGGTTGGATTATGATTGGTTGGATTGCCAAATGGACTTGTGATTTGCTATTATCACCAAGCTTGGATAATAAAGACTCCTTAATAAACCTTAGACATGTCTGGTGTGATCTCGCTCACACCCCGTAACAAGTTGAAATTAGAATTAAAAAATTCCCACTTCATACATCATGGGAAAAATTATGTGATGTGATTTGGCGAAATGTTGCTACCTCTTTAACTTGTGCTTCCACGTAGAATGTTCTGGGCTTCCCATGCCACTACTGCTTTTGAAGAGGGTAAGAAGGCTGGGCCAGGTTCTGTGCACTGCAGATTAGGTTTTTCTGACCCATCTCTGAAGAGCACCCTCACTTCTACTAACAACAGCTTTGAATGTTTATCCTCTGTGCATACAACATATTTGGAGAGCCAAGAATGCCACCTTCTGTGATGACCATCCTATTAGAGCCTTCTATTAGGCACTCCTTCCAAAGTAAAGTCTTGTGGTACTCCCTCCAGTCATTTACACTGACTTCGTATGGGTTCAGGATTCAAGATCTTCTGCTGTAATCCCATTTTCTAAAAACTGGTAATTCTTACAAGGTCTGAACCACAACTTAGTAACCAAAACAGTGGTTTTCAGATTTACACACTTTAACAGAGGGGCAGCCCATTCTTCAAACTGACACACTCATGTAAAGTTCAAAAGGTCAAGGAAATGAAAGTTGAGTGGCTCTGGAAAAGTGGGGTTGGCAGGGCTCTAGCACCCCCAGTTCAGCTCAATGTCCTGTCTTCTAAGTTAGCCACTCCCAACTCCCCTCAGAACCCAGCAACTCCGAGAGCACAATTAGAAAACCACAGATTCTAAACACATTCATGTGAATGAGTTCTCTACCCAAACACAGGAAACTGAGATCCTCCAGCTTATGGATGGTCGAGGCTTAATACACACTGTGACTCGCTACAGCTCTAGGGGGCGTGGAGGAGAGAAAAGGGAACTATTTGGAAGACTCTTCCCTCCCTTAAACCTCATCATTTATTCTTGTCTTTGGACTATGAAATCTGAGAGTGAGATACCACTGCTTTATGGAATGCAATATAAAATTAAATTAAACCTCACATTTTAATATATTTGAGGGTCAACTGTGCCTGTAAGATATGAACAAAAAAAATGCTGCAGCCACACTGCTTTGGAAAGCTTTGGAGATTTAAGGCTCATTTTGGAAGGACAAATTCCTTTCCTTTCTCTATTGCCAATTAAAAGCATATTTCTCAGCGTTCCTCCAAACCCATTTGCCAATGACACGGCTTCAGAAGTACCCCAGCCAGACAACCGATTCCCATTCAGTTGCAGTGTTGGGAGTCCAGCACTTAGCATTCTCTCTAGGAATCCCAGTTTCTCTCAGCAAAGCATAAAAGCACTTACATTACAGGAGGGTTTGAGGATTAAATGAGCTGATGCACTTAAATACCTGCCACGATGCTTGGTACATTGTAGATGTCCAATAAATATTTATCGTTATTTTGCTATTTGTGAGCCTTCAAAGGAGTGATAATGGCTTAAAAAAACAAATCCCCAAACCCATGGCTGCCCATTAGAGTTTCCAGCCTCGTTTTTAATACCATGAATTACTCATAGTCAAGACCAGCTGGATGAGTGGTTTGTGACTGGGTTCAGGTATCAGTGATTCAAAAAATTACCTCACTCTTATGAACATACGGCAGGTTGACAGCCACTGGGCTGACATCTGCAGCTGTGGTGGACAATGCTTGATGGTGGAGGAGAGGGTGTGTTTGAGAGGGTTGGAGCCTATGGACAGCCCTAGGGTGCCTCCCAGAAAAGGGCAGCTAAAGGAACAGAGGCTGATGGTGATGGTGAGCATGGACAGGAACTGCTTTTAGAGAGATGCTTGGAGAGAAGAAGTAAGTCATCAGATCTTTCATGTTCATGACCTTTACCATTTTATAAACATAGAGAGATGGAGAGGTATATATATATGCAGAGGAGAGAGGGAGAGGGTGAATGAGAAAGAGGGCAAAAGGGAGGGAGAGAGAGAGAGAAAGAGAGAGAGAGAGAGAAAGAGAGAGAGAGAGAGAGAGAGATATCTTACATCTGCTGCTTCACTACTCAAATGGCCACAGTAGCCAAGGCTGGACCAGGCTGAAGCTAGGAGCTTAGAAATTCATCTGCATCTCCCATATAGGTGACAGGGACCTAAGCACTTGTATATTCTCTGCTGCTTTTCCAGGCATAATCAGCCACTGGATTAGAAATGGAGCAGCCAGGACTTGAACTAGTGTTCAAGTGGAGTGATGGCTGTCACAAGTGGTGGCTTAGCTCACTGTATCATTATGTATCATTATTTCTTCTGTAACATTTTCACAGTGTTTTTCCATAATTAGCTCATTCAGTCTTGCTAGCTCTGTGAAGGACTTGGGGCACAATCTGCTTATTTAAGAAGAAGGAATATTGAGTCCTGCTAGGGTTTGAGTGTGGTTTGTCCCTGAGATGTTCATGTGCTAGAAGCTTGGTATTCACACTGTGGTGGTGTTGAGGTGGTGGAACTTTCCCAAGGTGGAGCTAAAGGGGAAGAATTAGGTCACATGGGCTCTTGTGTCAGAGCGAGTCAAGTTTTCAAAGCTAGTTATATCTCTTGACATGGGCTGTACAAGTGCAGAGCCACCTCAGGTCTCAGTCCCTTTTGTCTGTAGTGGTTCCCTTTCTGTTTTCCTTCCATGTGGTGTCAAGTAGGGGAGACAAGGTCCTCACCAGTGGCTGCATAGAGGGCCACTTGCTCTTAGACTTTCATGTCCAAAACTGTAGGATAAATGAAAGACCTGACCTCAGGAATTTTATGACAGCCACACAAAATGGACAAATACATGTCCTGAATAATTTCAATCATTTGTTCTTAGTGTGACTGAATACCTGGTAGGCAGGGTCGCAGTGACATCCATATCTCTTGGTTTCCAGTGTTTTTCTTTTTTTTTTTTAAAGATTTATTTATTTTATTACAAAGTCAGATATACAGAGAGACACAGAGAGGAAGATCTTCCATCCGATGATTCACTCCCCAAGTGAGCTGCAATGGCCGGTGCACGCCGATCCGAAGCCAGGAGCCAGGAACCTCTTCCGGGTCTCCCACACGGGTGCAGTGTCCCAGTGCATTGGGCCGGCCTAGACTGCTTTCCCAGGCCACAAGCAGGGAGCTGGATGGGAAGTGGAGCTGCCGGGACTAGAACCGGTGCCCATATGGGATCCCGGGGCTTTCAAGGTGAGGACTTTAGCCGCTAGGCCATGCCGCCGGGCCCTGGTTTCCAGTGTTTTTTCTAGGGTACCATTGTATCTTTTACTTAGTCCTACCTGGTACCTTGTTTCTTAATGCTGCTTAACTAATAAGGGGCAGTTCAGGAGAACCTCCTAGTTTAGGATGTAATGACTCATAAACGTCTTTTTGACTCTTTCACAAATGATGTGAACAGGAGATCTGAGGTGAAATGGACATGGTTATGTGATTCTTCACATTGCATCAGCCAGCCTTGCTCCCAGAGCTTTGACAAGCACCCAGGTGATGTACTTACGAGGATTTGGCTTTGAACAAAGCTGGTCAATAACAAATCCTGGTGCTGTTTAGTTAGCTGCCTGGGTTTTTGGAAGTCTAGTAAAGTTTGTGAATGGTAGGCAAGTCTTTTACACAATGCATTTCAAAGCTATTGTGTTGCACATGAGGTTCTCAGTGTCCCATACAGCTTCCTAGAAGAACCTGTTTCGTGGCAAACTGTGGCTTCCACATATAGTCATTTACCCAATTATCCCTAGGGACAAGAAGCAAAAAGTGGCTCCAGCTTGAAGACACTCAGTGGTCTGCTGTATCCTTGCTATTCTAGCACTCTTCAGTGAGTCCAGTATAAGCTGTCTGATTTCTTTACTCTTTGGGATCTGTTACAACTTCAACTGTTAAAAGCAGAAGAAGGGTTTACAGAAATTGCCTAACTGGGCACTGCATCTCAATTATGGTCTCATGATTGGTTATTGAGTTGATCTGGATTCAAAGAAGCACATGACCACAGCAGCAGGATGTGGGCTGGCTTTAAAAACAAGGGCGCATACTCAGATGCAATCTTCTGGGAACCAGTTCATTGGTACCATGGAAATGACCATCAAGGTGTTTTTCTCTGCATGTGTGTTTTAATTGAGGCTTTTTTTTTTTATAATTTATTCTGAGGTTTCAAGTTGCATGCACAATTCCTAAAGACCTGAAGGAGTGAAGGGCAAACTAATTAAAAAAAAAAAACTAAAAAAAAATCATTCACAAGCTAATTCACTTCAACATGGCCACAATAGCCAGGAATAGTCCAGGCCTAGAGCACTCTTCCCAGCAGGGCTGGGCTCTGAGGCAGGAATTACAGCTCCCACGAATGCTGGGTCTTTGGGGGCCATCCTTCTGACCTCTTCAAATAAAGGAAGGGAGATGGAAGGGAGGAATGAAGGAAGGAAGTAAGGAAGGGCTTTTTTTTTTTTTTTAAAGGATTTTATTTATTTTGAAGGAGATCCGGGGAGAGAGGGAGAATCAGAGATGTTTCACCTTCTGGGTTTCCTTCCCAGCTGGCTGCAGTGCCCAGTGGGCCAGTGGACCAGGCTGAAGTGACGAGCCTCATCCGATTCTCCTGCATGGGTGGCAGGGACCCAGACACTTGGGCTAGGGAGCTGCAAGGGAAGTGGAACAGCCAGGACATGAACAAGTGCACACATGGGATGCCAGCATCACAAGTGACTTTACCTGTTATGTCACAACACCGACCCCTGAAAGGCAAATGATTTTGGATTTTATATTTTGGGCACAGCTAGTGAGAAAGTGTGTCCGGAAGCCTCTGAGTTCCATCCTTTGGCTTTGTCTAATCAAGATGTTGGCAGTGTAGTTGGAGATCTGTCAGAGTCAGGGTTTGCTCTCTAGTTCTGATACAGTGATGACTGACCATTTTGATGAGTTTTCATGAGAAAGGGCAGGCGCACAAAGGTAAGATGAGAGGAGAGAGCTCTTGGAGTTGTCAGTCACCTGACTCCCTGCAGTTCTTCTCCCATGCTGAGCCTCTTCCTGTCTCAGGGCCTTTGACTGATTTCTCCCCTTGACCTCTCTCTTCTCCTGGTTGGTTCCTAACTGTTATGAGTTGAAGAGTGTCTCTTAAGAAGATATATTTAAGGTCCAACCCTCCATGTTTCAGAAATGTGACCTTACTTAGAAAAAAGACTGTTGCAGATGTATTTAGTTGAGATCCTATTGTGCAGTGGGCCCTTAATCCAATATGACTTGTGTTCCCATGGGATACGTAATGTGAACACCATGCAACAATGAATGCAAAGCTTGGAATCAGTCATCTTCAAGGCAAGGAAGGATAAAGATTGATGGCCACCACTGCCAGATAGAAGGCAATAATGAAGCTTTGGAATGGCATTTTATAATCTTAACCAGCAAAAGAGCAAGGATGGTACTAGCATGAGGCAAGAAAAGGATTCAACCAGATCAGTGAGGGAATATGTTTCTAATGTTTTCAACCTCTCAGCTTGTGGTTCTTTGTTCTGGCAGCCCTTGGAAAGAAAGTCATCATCCTTCTGACCCGAGTGCAAATGCCGTCTTTGGGCAGAAGCCTTCCAGGTCATTCTGTAGTCAGGAGTATCCCTTCCTCATCTCCCATCACTTCTGTTGTTTCCTTCATAGCTCCTATGACATTTAGCAATTACTGTTGAGTTCATCTTTATGTGGATGCTCTGAAGTTGGAGACAAACTTCTGGCGCATATCATTGCACTACTGGCAACTGGGGTTGCTTCTGTCATTGGTATCACTCTCGAAACATTTGCCGAATGGGTCCACTGATAATGAGTGAATTGCATTTCAAAAATTTATTTCTTGCTTTTCTACAGTACCTGGAGGTAATACTTTAAGAACATTTTTTTTCTTGTTAAAACTCATTTTATTTGAGAGGAGGGGCTGTTTTCATGGAAATTTGAAACTTAGCCTATTCATACTTAGTCATAAAATTTTTCTTCAAGGTACTGAGAAAAATATTTAAGTTTCCTTCTATATGAACAGTTTTTAAGATGAAAAAACCCTATATAAGTTGAAGTCTCCCTTGCCTCCCTCCTCTATATAATGTAATTTAGAATATATTTTGAATATCCTTTTCTTGATGAATTTACCACTTAAGGGAATCACAGTGCCATTCATTGACTATGAAATGAGTCAACAAGTTCTTGAAAGTGTTTTACTTTCCTTTTGCTCATTCAAGGCCTTCTACCTTTCGTCTAAGTCACGGTTATAAAGTATTCTTCCATAGTTTCCTTTGTGTTCCTTGTTTGTTCAGGCAAAACTGGAATACTTAGAAAATGGAAATTGTGACTTTTGACTGTAAAGTCACGGATTAAAGTAAGTGTTTCGCCGTGCCTTTAAGTGGGGAATTCTAAGTTGTTGGAAGCATTATTGTAACTCTTGTTTGGAAGGTTCTGTGGAACTTGCAAGAAAATGTAGTTGAGTCTAGTTTTGAAGGAAAAAACAGACACCCTCTTCAGTCACCCACATGATGGCCATATGATTTTTGACCTTTTCAAAGGAAGAAAATTGGTCCACGATGTGGAACTTTGGGAGGCAGGACTTGGGAAGAGGATCAGAGAGCTCATGATGTCTGCTGTGGAGTGGAAGGAAGTGTGTGCCTGTGGTCTTGACTGAGATAAGCTGATGAAGCAGCGCTGTGCTTCCCTGAAGGTCTTCACCATTGCCTGGTGTTGCTAAGGAGATGGCTGTTGTGAGAATGCCGGACCATATAAGGCTCTGTGGTGTGAATCAAATCCTAAGTTAATTAGGCATAATTTACACTGCATACTTCCTCAACACTTTACCTTGTACAAAATGCTTTTCTATTATTTGAATTTGAAAATAGTCAACTAAGCACTCTTGGTGAGGCATCGCAATGCAGAGATGAACAAACCATTGTTCCTGGCCGTTGTGCACTGGCCCTGGCACATACAGATATGTCAGAGGTACTGAAGGCGTGGCTGAGGACCAACCAGAGACAGGGAGTGTGTTCTGTGTGGCAAGTGCGCCGCATAGGGCTTTTGAAGTGCTCTTCTTTTAAATCCTTTTAAACAACCCGCGAGGCTGTAATGGTGAGCTAGTAGGGGTGGGAACATCTGGCCCACGGATTGCATCAAATTCTAAAAATCATTTCGTCTAGCCTTGCCAAAAAAACCACAGGCACGACTAGAAAATCAATAAATCTTTAGAAGTCTGTTTTTTAAAAAAGTCTTTATATGAAGATATGCGTTTCAACTATACATTTTTAAGAACATAATGTTACTTCCCACCCTTCCTCCATACCACTTCCCCTCCTCCATCCTTTCTTGTTTTTCTTTTAATTTTTGTGGCAATACATTGTCAATTTACTTTATAATCACAAACTTAATAAACTCTATTAAATGAAGAATCCAATAGGTAGAAAGTAGAAGGCCCACTGTTCCTCAGGAGGATAGGCAGAGAGTATAAACAATAATCAAATCTCAAGATGTCAATTTCACTCATATACCTTGCATTTTTTTGTGAAAACAGCAGTTTAATTTCATTTCATTTTATGACACAGTTTCATATGCTCTGGGATTCCCTTATACCTTACATTTTAATGTATTGTATATATTAGTAACCACAAGCCAGAGAATGCATATGGTATTTGCCTTTTGGGGATTGGCTTGTTCCATTAAGCATACTGGTCTCCAATTGTATCCATTTTGTTGCAAAAGGATTTTATTTATTTTTTATGGGGCAGGCTAATTTTAAGGTGATAATTTTGTATGGCCTGTGAAGGCTGTTCTAAATAACCAAACGTTCCTATCAGAAAAAAAGATTCCTCACTCCTAACTGGTTTTATTGGCCTTCACCCAATGGTAAGGGGTAAGACTGGGATGGAAAGCCAGGCCCACCTCCAGAGTTTCAAGGCCCTTGGCATTCACTTCACAGGTGCACAGATTTATTACTAACAAACTACCTCAAACTCAGAGATACAACACAACAAATGTTATATTAACTCATGGATTTTGGTGGATGATGATCCATAAAAGGACAATCACTTATCTCTGTGCCATACAGCCTGGGTCTCATCCAGGCCAAATGAAGGCCTGGCTGGGCTGACTCAACCACGGAGGTTGGAGGGCTGACTTACTCACCCATCTGGAGGTGGTGATGGCTGTCATTTGGGGCCTCTGTGGGTGTCATTAGCCCAAACACCCACACGCAGGCGCTCCATGTGGCTGGCTGACTGCCTTACAGCATGGTTTTGGCTTTCCAGAGCAAGAGTCCCAAAGAGAACCAGGCGGAAGTTGCATAGCTTTTTACAATCCAGTCATACAAGTGAGAAATCT